>NW_028301711.1:67125000-67750000 GCF_037042655.1 Diuraphis noxia
TTTATGGTCAATACTCTATGCTCGTAATACATACCGTGTCTCGGTGAATTTATAAGTGTTTCAAGTCCATGCAATGTTTTCAGCAAATATATATAAAACTATAAAAGTGTAAATATTACCGCATAGAGCGGACGGGTGGGGAATACGACTTCAATAACAAATTATAGTCGGCTATTTAGCTGTCTATGATTTTTTCATTATAATAATACAATAGGTATTATGGCATTATGGCATTATAATTATCAGATTACATAAAAATAATGAAAAATAAATGTAGGTAGGTATTGTATTGGATGATACCGTATAGGCTCCCGCCGGACGTTAATGTGTCCGTATCGGCTCCGGGTCGTTATTCCTTGCCGTCCGTTGAATGGCCGTATTGCGTCCGGTTTCGATAACAATTTAGATACCTAGTTAATCACAAATATACAGTTATATGAAATTACAAAATATTGTTTAATGTTAGTTCTCGTTTTATTGCGAAGTGTAGTGCGTCTAAGTTCAAACCACAATTTTTTTAATTTTTTACCTTACCTAAGTTTTTTTTTTTATTAAGAAAGACAATTTACAATTTTTACCGTACAATTGTAGACAGTTAAGTAATCTAATATTTAACAATTTTATTCGAATGTTTCTTGTAACTTGGTACCTATTTACGTTATTATGTATTTTCAATATATATTATTAAAACAAAATAAAATATTTAATAAATAATCTACATATTTTAAATTTGTCCCAAAAATTGTTGTTATTTGCCTTTTAAATTATACAGCATCCCTTGCCCATTTTTACCAGGCCGTGCTTGAATTTATAACAGTATACCAAAAATTAAAGTAGATTATACCCTATCTTTTGGTAAAAAAAATAGCATAAAATGGGTATTCATTATTAGAGAAACAGCACAGGATTCCAACGTCACAGATGCTGAAATATATTCCAAATGTTAGACGGGACGGGCTGTAAGTCAAAAATGATTTGAAACTTATAAACCGAATATCAAAAATTAAATTAGATTTTATCCTATCATTTGGTAAAAAAAAATAGCATGAAATATTCATTATTAGAGAAACGGGACAGGATTCCAACGTCACAGATGCTAAATATATTCCAAATTTTAGACGGGACGTGCTGTAGGTAAGTCAAAAAAGATTTGAAACTTAAAAACCATATATCAAAAATTAGATTAGGGCAATGGCCCTATTAATTGAAATGGCCATTCATTGATATTTTTTTGTTTTTAAATTTTTCTCAAGTATCCATTATAAATTTAATATTGTTTTCTTGCTCTTTTCGTAATTTTTTTTTTTAATTACGTTTAATACTATTTATTTTTAAATAGGTTTCAGTTTGAATACCTAATAATATGTTTATTACTTGGAAAGTAGATGGTTGCGAGGTATAAAACTGCGAATTCGTCTTTAGAGTGCATATGAAAAGATTAAAAATAAAAACTAATACAGAAAAAAGTTACTCGTTTAATTTGATATACTGTATAATATAATATCGAAAAACAAATAATATTGAGTATTGCCTTTAATATAATTTATAATGTATAAGGAAAATTGGGAATTAATTATTCATTTTTAATTTAATTGATTAATTATTTTATGTTATACATAGCATATACTATGGTATATAGTATATAATTATATACAATAAAATAAAATTAGAAAAGTATAGGAAAACATAATTTTATTCACACAAATAATAACACATAAAAGCAATATTGTATGGTATTATAATAGTGTTATATAATAATCCATGGACAATAAACAACACATACAATGTTAAAAGATAATGCAAATGATCACAGCAACAAATATATTACTTGAGAACAAACTACTATTGCAAATTATAATTACACTATCATAATAGTTATATAATAATACATGGACAATAAACAGCACTTACAATGTTAAAAGTTAAAGAAAATTATCACAACAAAAAATATACTACTTGAGAAAAACAAAACTAAATGGGTTAGATACAGAATTATTTTCAGTAAGTTTGGCATTTCCTCTCATGACACCGAGCTACGTGTATTTATATTTATTCATTATTTTTATTTTTATATTTTTTAGAAGAAAATATACAATCTATATCTAATTAGACATAATAAGTATATGTGCGATAAGGGAAACAAAAGGTACACGTGTCGTATGCTATCTACGGTCGATTTATAGGTGTTGTATGCTATCTACATTATTAAAGTTATCTACACATTTTCCCATCCTATTTTTAATACATTACCAATTACGAAATGATTGTATTCGTATTATGTTGTGTCGTCTAGTATGTGTTCGGTGCTTAATAAACGATAAACGTGTTCGTATTATTATATAAACGTATTTGTATTTTTGTGTTTATTTGAGTTTTATGAAAATGAGTAATTTAGGTGATTTATACAGAAATATTATTTTTAACAACGAATCTTGTGTCAAATTTTTAAAAGAACGTGGGTTATTGCCGAATTCAAATGTATGTACTAAATTAAATGCTATGGGTGAAGTGTGTGGTGGTGACATGAAAGAAACATTAAAAAATAGTCGAAAACGAGATGCAACTGGTCAATTAGTTAAAACCAAATACATGAGATGCCAAACAAGAGGTGATAAAATTATTTAGGTAAGGTGAGAATACATTTTTTTCGCGTAGATAGCATACGACACAAGTATTAATTTTTTGTAGATAGCATGCGCCGGTAGATAGCATACGACACGTGTACCAAACAAAAATAGGGTGATTTACATAAATTTGAGGAAAGAACCTACTGATGACACTTTCGTCTTGTTTTAATATGCGATTTAGTTAAAATTAAATTCTACCACAAAAAGCTTAGGAAGTAAATATAAAAAATAAATTGTTACTTTTGAACAAACTCATCTATCAAAATATCAGATGATGCTGTCTTAATGGGTTCAATTGTTACATCATTAAATAATTTTACACGACATTTGTGTTGTCTACTATTCATATCGTCAGATGTAACATAGAAAGTACCACTAGGCGATTTGATTTGTCCAACTCAATATCATTACATGTTCTATACAAAATATTTATGTAGTTATTTAATTATTATAATTTGTATTCTGCATATTTTTTATTACTTATGTACAAATTGATCATCATTAATTGAAATGTTGAAAATTCCACCTGGGGTTGTAACAGTAGCACTTAAACTTTCACCACAGAATAAGACAATCAGAATGGACACTGATTATAAAATATACAGCAACCATAGGATAATAACTAAATCAATGACGCCATGTTTTTGGAGGACAAAACAGTGTGACCTTTAATGAGAAAAAAAACTATGTTGCATCATTATATAGTAATTTTATTTGAAAATTCAAATTTTGTCATTAAATAGTAAATTTTCTTACAAAATAAAAATAGTAAGTATAAAACAAATTACAGAAACCCAATATTATCTGTAAATAGTATATTTTACAGTTTTGTACATAAAAAAAAAAAAATTAAAAATAGTTATAACAAATTATTAAAACTCAATATTGTCATTAAGCAGTAAATCTAAAACGTCATATTAATAAAAATAGGTTTTAAAACAAATTATTGAAACTTAATATTATCAGTAAATAGTATATTTTGCAGTTCTGTACAAAAAAAATAAATAAATAAATAAAAATAGATTTAAAAAGTTAATACATTTCAATATTGTCATTAAGCAGTAGGTATATCACATCATCCAAATAAAAATGCTTGGTTGTAAGATAAATTATTGAGTCTAGATAAAAAAATTACAAGTGAGAAAGAATATCTAGTTTCCTGTGCTTTCTAGGAGCAAAAGTAAATCTCTATTAATTTTTTTGATAGCATGAAAAATCCTTAAACGTAAGTAAAGGTTTTTAAGAAAATCAACTTTAAAATTTGAACAAGGATGATTAAATGGTACATTATCTATTAAATTTTTCAATTTCATTCCTACATTGTTTTCTATGGCCAGTGTTGGAAAATTTGTTATAAATAAATTATCAAGTTCATTAATATAATTAAAAAACACATCTGATGGTACATTTAAGTTACCGAAGTTTGTAGGTTGATCATTTTGGTACGCTTTCAAATGGGTGAATAGAAATGATTCATCTAAGTAGTCTTGGCTTTTGGAAAAACTTAAACAAGTTTCACAGGTATGCTTGTCAAGACATTTTTTTAGTAAATATCCACAAACATAAGTAAGAGCATTTCTTGGTGTTAAATCTAATTCCCTATAGTCTGTAGTTCCAGTTGTTAAAGAATATTGTAGTTGATTGGTGACTTTTCAGGAAACAGTACTGACGAATTAATTAATGGAGAAGTAGTTTCTCCGATGTTAGTAAGAATTTCATCCAAATCTTCTAAACAGTTGGACCCTTCAGAATGCTTGAAGTAGTTAAGAAAAAATATCTTTTTGAATGCCCAAAGAAATTGAATTGGCGTTGGATTAATATTATTCCCATTTTGATTTCTGAAATTACCAAAAAGGTTCTCAAGACAATCTTGACAGAGTCTGTATGTACATAATGCATACTGCGGTGTTTGAACATCTTCCCAAAGTTGTAAAAGTGAATTAATTGTGATTTGCCACCCATTTAAGAATTTCATGCGTTGAGTAACATCTATTTGTATAGTTTCTCCACATAATGGTGAAAACCCAGCTATTTTTTGTACAAATGATTTTTCTGCTAATTGGAATACAGAAAAATGCAAAGAACACACAACAGCTAAAAATGAAAATTGTTATATTGCAATTATGTAGGAAAGATCAATTTTCATAAACTAAAATGTGTAATGACAATTTATTTAAATTATAACATATAGCTTTATAGTAGATTATAGTTAGGATAGGAATCTTTTTCAAAATTGACTAGGTTTATACAGTAAAACCTCCTTTAACGGACACCTCCAAATAGCGGACGACATTTAAGCGACCGAGAGTGTCCGGTATTTAGAGGTTTCACTGTACTTGTCTCTTTCTGAATCTGTTTTAACCACTTTGACCTCATCTCACTATCCTTCGGAAATTTATGTAAATGTACACCGGTAGCTTGTACATGCCGAGTACTTTTGCTACCACTAAAACAACCCTCAAATACACAGACTGGCATTTTAACAATGTAAATAATAATATAAGCTGTAAAAAATAACACAAATTTCCTTTTAAAGTTTAAACTTTGTAGTAATAAGTTATTTTACTAAATACATTATAGAATAGTCATATATAGACATTACTACATTAGTGATTAGTCAGTTGCACGATTATAAAGAACAGGTTATGTGTCGGAAGGAATATTTTCAGTTAGGTTTTGTTACGGTGGTGTAGTTCTTAAAACCGCGGAGCGCTGCAAGTCATCCGTGTTACATATTAACATTTTCCTATACAAACCATGATAAAACTAATTTTTTAATTAATAAATTAATAAACCTTTTGTTTTAATATTAGCGTTTTATTCATAGGCAATTCATAGACCTGCATTTTAGGTGTAGCCTACTATATTTTAAACTTATAAGTTATAAAGCATAAAATAACTACAAAACATATAAGCAGAATAAAAACGTGTATCATAAATACATATAATTTTTAAGAACTACATTTGACAATTTTGCTAGTTTTTTTTTCTTTTGAGCAATTTTTTCTTTTCTATTTTCTTGCATGGCATAATGTCGCATGCGCATCACTAAATAGTTACTAATTATTGAAGAAACTAAGCAAATTTTGTGTGTGTCGCAAGAAATTGTAAACACAAAGTTTTCAAATATTTCATCAATAGCTAAGTCGAAAACATTTCTTTTATTGCAGTGCTTAGCAAAAGAATTTTCCACTTTTGATAGAAAATAAAATAAATTAATATTTGGATGCACCATGCCTCCTTTAGATTTTAAATTCAGAAGTTCTGCTTCAGGTAAAACAACGTAAGCATTCTGCATTATTTGATTTTAATGCTTTACTACACAATAAGCAAGATGTATTTTTTGATAATTTTCTTGATATATACCCGCAAGCGTAGTAGATAATACAATCTATTGCTTCAGAACTGAAGATGGAGAAAAGTTGGCCCAGTCGGGTGATCATTAGGACCAGCTGCTTGGCGTATCATACCAAAAAATGTCTTTAAAAATAATAAATATAAATTAAAAACTATAAAAATTAATTTAAATTAAAATAGCATACTATATAAAAAAAGATTCATTAAACAAAGGATAAGTTACAGTAGGTAGCTAGGTAATACCGTGACTTTTGAAGAACCAGATTCCCAAGTTCTAACAATTTGATCAGGTGTAAAGTGTTTTTCACAAATCACTGTCTTAGGTTAGGTCTTGACAGCAAGATTAGCTCGAGGAATAGATTTTTCTCATTTTCCCCTCAAAATTTCATTTTTAGGAAATTGAAACAGTGAAACTTTTTCTGAGTTTGATTTATATCCTGACGTACAAAACACAACACAGCAAGAATATGGCATGTTTCGATAATTCGGTAATAAATAAAATAATAATATAATAACGTATGTCAGACGTATGACCCCGCTATGGAAATAATATTAAATATTAATAATATATTATACGATTCGTCTTCACAAATCACAATAGATGATTTATATTTATGACGACAACGAACAATTCGTTTAGAGCCCGGTTAACTAGCAGCGCCTTAGGCGTGTGTATGCTATAACATGTGTTGCCAGATCAAATTTGCAAATGTTTCGATTTCATTTTTTAAAAGTTTCGATTTCGTTCGATTTTTACCCTGTTTTTTTTTTAATTGCTCAGACCTCGCTTCGCTCGGTCTTCGCTAATCTATAATCATTTATTTATTTTAACAATATTCGTGTAAAAAAATTGTCGTGTCGTAATCAGTAAACTCTTAACGTATTATCTCCTGTATAAGAATATTGTACAATCACGAACATTAGAGGATATGTTCATGTGTACAATATTGATCACTATACATTATTCAGTGATAAATTGATAACACCATAATAAAACTTTATTTATTAATCTTTTAAACATACAAATGAAGCAACTAATCCCTTGTGCTGTTTGGTTGTCAAACAAAATATTAAATATTGTGGGAATACGATTTTTTTTTGGCCCAAATCTTGATCGATTTTGTTGGCTTCCGTCAGTGTCAGAATCATCAGAATTCATATTTGTTTAGGTTTAAAAAATGTAATTAAAAAAGTTAAATAAAATACTTGGTTAACCATTTAAGCCTATCTGTACGTACTATGTAAATGTAACTACAATACTACAAGTGTTACAGATTACATAGATACAATGTGTAAATTAAAACTTTTTATCAATCATGATAAATGTTATCAATAAAATTGTGGCAAGCGTGACGTTGTGTTATCAGTGGTGGCGTCGTATGTCGAGTCGTTCGTTACACAATAATGGCGAGATCGAGACGTTGCGAGTGAAACAGGCTCGCGGTCGTTACGCGCGTGGTCGTTCGGGTCGTAAAAGCGTCGAGACGGAGCTGCTCGTTGCGAGCTCGGTCGGTCGAGGTGTTGCTCGTTGCGAGCTCGGTCGGTCGAGGTGTTGCTCGTTCGGGCGTCGTAGGCGAAGAGAGCGATGGCCGGTAGGGCGACAGCGTCGCTCGCGTCGTTGTCGCGCGAGGTGGGTCGAGGTCGATTTAGAAAAGAACATAAATATAATTACAAAGAAGTCGTATACAGAAACATAACAAAAGAATAAATAACGAATACAAAACAAAAGTATAAAAAGGCGCGCGTCGTGCGCTGAGCAAGTGGTGATAAGCTCGCGGTATCACCACATTACTCCCCCTCGGAAAGAGAGCCAAAACTAACCCGTTTTTGAGGCGTGAGGCGTCGTAGGCGAATGAACCATTGTGTTGACGATGTCGAAAAGGCTCCTCTGAGCGTCAGCGTGGTCCCTGCAGCTGAGTGAGAGGCGCGTGTTCGTCGTGAATCGTTGACTGGTCGTCGGGGTCGTACGTCGAATGGCGATGAGATGACGTTGGCCGTTCCAAAAGACTATATGACGAAAATCGGGTCGAGATGTAGTTGTTTTGGCCCGAAGATTTTTAATGTCGGAATCTGAATGTTGAAAATTGTAGAGATTGTTGCTGACTGTAGTTGAAAATGAGCGGCGAAATTTGATGAGCTGAGAAGTTGAGATTTTTATTGTCGGTAGGTATTGATGGGTTGAAATTTGGTTAGATGTAGTTCGGTAGAGGGAAAGAAAAAATATTGCTTAAGGCGTTTGTGTAAAAGGAAAAAAAAAAAAAGAGAGAAAAGGATTGATGCTTATGGCTTGATTTTGTTGTGCGGCTTCCGCATGTCGCACGGTGGTCGACAACTACTGGACGAGAGCCCGTAGCGCGTGTGGTAGTAGCATACCTGGCTGATCGTGGTCGTGTTTTGCCGGACGGGTCTTACCACGGCGATGGCGTTCCTGGACGCGGGAGTCTCCACGCGCTGTTGCAAATCGCGTAACTCCGCGCTGAGGCGAGACACCGTTGTCTCGAGAGCTTCGACGCGGGCGGAGAGCGCAACGTTTTCGGTCGGCCTCGATGGTGAGGAGCACGTGGTCGTGCTGCCGAGGTGCTTCCACCATGGTACGGGGCGTGACAGCGTGGTCGGGCCTGAGCCGCCGGTTGATTGTACGGTCCGTACGTCCGCGACCTGCTTGGACTCCATGGTGTAGATGAAGCCGAAATGTTTTGATAAAAGACCCGCAATGACGGATGTGTTTGGATGAACTTCAAAGACACGTGCTTTCGAGACGCGGCGTCGCGTGGATGTCGCTCGTACGGACGTTGAAATCGGATTGAGAGGTCACCAATGTGGCAAGCGTGACGTTGTGTTATCAGTGGTGGCGTCGTATGTCGTCGGTGCTGTCGGGAAACAGGTTCGACCACCACTGCGTCACCCATACTCACGTATTTTTCGTAAGTCGATCTGACTCCGTGTTTCTGAAGGGTCGATACGTCGTCGTACGAGGAAAGAGATTCAAGGGAAATAAATGTAAACACAATATATTGTAATGACGCGTTGCGTCGAGTATTTTATTGGTAGTCGTTCGTTACACAATAATGGCGAGATCGAGACGTTGCGAGTGAAACAGGCTCGCGGTCGTTACGCGCGTGGTCGTTCGGGTCGTAAAAGCGTCGAGACGGAGCTGCTCGTTGCGAGCTCGGTCGGTCGAGGTGTTGCTCGTTCGGGCGTCGTAGGCGAAGAGAGCGATGGCCGGTAGGGCGACAGCGTCGCTCGCGTCGTTGTCGCGCGAGGTGGGTCGAGGTCGATTTAGAAAAGAACATAAATATAATTACAAAGAAGTCGTATACAGAAACATAACAAAAGAATAAATAACGAATACAAAACAAAAGTATAAAAAGGCGCGCGTCGTGCGCTGAGCAAGTGGTGATAAGCTCGCGGTATCACCACAAAATCATAGATATTGATAGAATGAATAAAATTAGTATATATATATATATATATATATATATATATATCTGTGGTTGTACCCATTGAACACAGATATTACATATAATGATATTATGATAACTTAATGTTATCATATAGAGTTCTATGATTGTATCCATGAACATTAGAGGAAGGACGCCGAACTGTGCATATAAAAGTGGTCCGAAATTATCGCATTCCGCCAGAATGCGCGTCGGACAGTAGTGATGTCGTTTTTACATGTACAGCATAGGAAAATTATTGGTTTTTTAATATTATAATCTAAATAACGAAACTTATGAATAATTACTATGGAACGTTATTTTAAGACCAAATTGTCCTCGATCGAATATATGTGTTTCTAGTAATATACGACTTCTATAAAAAGAGATATAGTTGTTTTAAAACATGCATTCAAATTTTGTAATATATATTATATCTATGTATAGGCAATATAATATCAATGATTGCGTCTTATCACAACTCACAAGAATAAAATGTAAAATATTATGTTCTTGTAGCACGGATTAAGATATAATACCTATTATTATTATTCGTGAATTGTACTTTGTAGCAAGTACAATAATATTATTACATAAAATGTTCAGAAACTGTTTTGTTCCTGGATGTCGAGAGGGCTACAAATCCAAAATTAAAATTAATAAATGGCAAGGTATAATAAAAACAACAATGTTTAAGGCGCCCAAGGTAAGATCCTAAAATCTGAATTATATTTGATTTAATTTAGTACTTACCGACAAAATTTATAATTTGTTCTAATAATTAATATTTTAGTTATTAGTTAATCATTTGGTATTACTATTGAAGGCATACAATTATCTACCTCTGCTAAGAATTCAATTTTAGATTCTGGACGAAGTGATGAATGTATTGATTTTACAATGATGTGTGTTTTTTTTTTTTTTTTTTTGTGTCTGTAATAATGCTTAAATTTCAAACTTTGGGGGTGGTTTCCGATGTAAAAGTGAATATCCTTGGTGCATTATAGAGGTCAAAAGTAAACATTTTCCACTAGTTTTCAAAAAATCGAGAAAAACAAAAAAAAAAAATGACAGATAAAGGGGAATTTTTACGCAAAACCAGTTTTCGACCAAATCGATTTTTTTTTGTATGATTGTAATTCAAATACTAATCACTGTAAATATTTGAAATTTTCACCAAATGTTTATGTTAGTTTTATTTATATACTGTTTAATTTTCACAAAATTTTGATTTTTTTTTTAGTTATTTATAGACCACTGAAATTTTCAATTTTTATGAGAATGTTTTTTTGAAGTGCCGATAAAAATTTTTTTTAGTAACCAAAATGCATTTTATTTGCTCTCGAAAAAATTCAATTGAAAATACCAAAAAAGAAAAAACAAGACTACATCGAAAGTCAGCCAAGTTAATTTAGCTTGTTAAATTAATTTTTAATAAATTTAACAGAGAAGTTACATAATAAGCTGTATTAGATTATTTTACAAACCTACATCAATCATTTATTGAACACATTTGTTGATTGACAATGTCAGTGTCTAAATAACTATTATAGTTACGCAACTTTTCATAAAATGCCTACTTTACATAATATATCATTAGTTATAGAAGTATTTACTGTTATAAGTAAGTTATTCTCTTCTTATGGCGTTAAAAAATATTTTCATATTTAATTGAATCATAGGTATTGAATCAAGGCATAACATTTATAATAATGTATAATATTATATTGTATTACAAATATGTTCGACCTAGTTGTGACACAGACTATAGTCTGTGGTTGTGATGTGAACTAGATTTAATTTGCGATTTACGAGATTCTTACGACTTTGTAAGTACTAATTCAGAAATAAGTGTAAACATCATGACTGAATTAGTTATAAAATGTTATTTATTCATTATAAATATACTTTTTCGGAATATTATATTTTATCCTCCAAATGGATTATGGATATAATATGGACATTGAGTCTTTGAAGCTTTAGCTTATTATGTAGAATGTAGATGCCAGTCATACAATCGTAATTCGTAAGCAGTGACAGCAAATATAATAAAATGTATATAGTATAATTTGGTAACAGCGATTAGAGAATCGTAATAAAACGTATGAATTGATATTATATTACCTATAGGCTATAGATATATTAGGTATGTATAAAAAATTATTGGAAACACATATATTCGATCGAGAACAACTTGGTCATGAAAAAACGTTCTATAGTAATTATTCATAAGTTTCGTTATTTAGATTATAATAATAAAAAAACAATAAATTTCCTATGCTGTACATGTAAAAACGACATCACTGTCCGACGCGCATTCTGGCGGAATGCGATAATTCCGGACCATGTTTTTACGCTTCGTTCGGCCGTGTTCGGCGTCCTTCCTCTAATGTTCATGATTGTATCATATAATATACGATTAAAGAATTCGTGGTAACTGGTAAGCACAGACTAACTGCAATGCTTATCTAGTAATAATTAATTCAGCCACTATCATTATACTAATAATATAAATATAGCAATATATAACAATAATAATAAATATATTGATGTAAATTTAAAAAAATTTACTTAAAAAAAGAATTTATACACCTTATTAATCAAATTCACCAGAAAATTCTCAGATTATAGAAATCAGGGGCGTCATTTGGAATAAAACCATAAGGTAGCAACATTGGAAAACCTATGATAGATGACTAATTAGCTTTATCAACCCCTCAACCCCCCCCCCCCCCCACATTGAATTTACTTATTATTTTTTAGTTAAAACATTTATTTATTTTAATTCATCAATTTTTAATTTTTTAAATACACAATTTTATATACTATTGCAAGTTCAATTCTTTTTTTAATTTAGTGAAGAATCATGCGACGTCCATTCTCTGTGGCATCAAATTCTTTTATAACTTCATCCTTGTTAACTTCTTGGTTTCTGTGTATATAGAGTATTGCTAAATTATTTAAGCGATCTTGGCCAGTAGTAGATCTAAGATAGGTTTTTATACGTTTTAAAGTAGAAAAACTTCTTTCACATGTTGCTGTATTTGTAGGTAATGTTAAAAATAATTTTAAAATTTGCACATACAATGGGAATCCAATCTGAATATTATTGGATAAAATATAAGATATTCGACAGTTAAGTGCGGTTTCTTTCACATCATTTTGTGACTGTTTAAACATTCTATTAAGTATATTAACTTCACTCTGTAATTCAGAATTATTAATATCATATGTATTACTTAATAGATTATATGAAGCAACATCTGGTAAATCACTAGTTAATACATCATTCATAGCATTTAAAAGAGTTAAGTTATTTTCTTTAAATCTTTCTTCTATATCGGCTATAATTATATCCAAAACAACATAAAAAATATTTATTAAATAATAATTCTTTACATTTATTGAATTTTGTTGAGACCTTCCTCCACCTATTTTCATAGGAATTTTTCTTTCTCTGGGTAATTTTGCTTCTTCTAAGTCATACTTCTCAACAATATCTTGGGTTTCTATCCATAAACTATTAAATTTATCTTGAGTTCGACTATCTTTAAATGTGTTAATTGTTTGCTGTGCCATCAAACGCACCGATGAATAATTAATTGATGACGTTTGAAGGTATTTCGATAAAATATTAGTTTCATTAAAAACAAATTTTAGTAAATTTAGACAAAAAATAAAATCAAAGGTTTCAATTGATTTAAGTAACGAACTAGCTTCAGGACCTGCAAAAGTATCATCATCTGCAATTTTGTGTAGTGAATGAAATAACGCTGATAAATTTTCAAATACTGCTTTAATAGCTTCTATTCGGCAATTCCATCGAGTATCAGATAATGATTTTAATGTTTTTGGTCCTTTACTATCTGAACATGTTGCTCTCATTGATTCAAAAATGGAAAATCTTTTTGATGATGCGCCAATAAAATTATGTAATGTATTCAAAACACCAAACATATTTCTTATTTGTTTAACTTGTTTAGTTAAATCGACTAAACATAAATTTAAAATATGCGCATAGCAATGTACATATATTGCATGTGGATTTTCATTTTTAATTCTAGCTTGTACACCGGTATAAGATCCACGCATAGAAGCAGCACCATCATAACACTGACCTCTGATATTTTGAATGTTCAAGTCATTATTTTTTAAAACTTCTTTTATCAAAGCTACCAGAGATTCAGCATTGGTACTATGAGTTTTAAAAAAACCCAGAAAAACTTCATTTGGTTCAAAACTTTCTGTGACATACCTAACACAAATGGATACTTGTTCATGCCTGCTTATGTCCTGTGTCTCATCAACCAATATGCTGTATATACCTGCTTCTTTTATATTGAATATTAAACTTTGTTGAACATTCTTAGCCATTAACGATAAAAAAATATTTTGGAATTCTGGATGCACATATCGAAAGCTTCTTTCTTTGTCAATAAAATATTGTTTGATTGTGTCATAATCGGGAAGACGGGAACTCGCGCAATTAATTATTTTTGTGTTTAACTAATAATTATTCGTATTTCATAATGACGGACGACAGTGATAATAATAAAGTGTATATATAGGTATAATATTAGTAATTGGTACCATATCAATCGACGATAAACCGTTTCCTGGGAAAAATAATAGTTTCGCTAAAAATAGATTAATGTTATCTATATTAATATATTACAGTTATCTGAGTTGATAATAATATGTACGTTGACATCACAGACCATATACATACATATTACATATATATACATATATATTATATATATATAAATATTATATTTCTCGTGGGGTATCATAGCTATTACTTTGCTACCCCAATAAAAATGGTGGGGTAGCAATGGCTACCCCTCGCTACCCCGTAATGACGCCTATGATAGAAATCCTCAACATTTTCCTCAAACACCTGTAAAATCTCCAGATTGAGGATTAATCCCCAGACCTGGCAACCTAGGCGCCTACCTAGTGGTAAATAGCCGAACTATATCACCGTAACAATTTCTGACTGCGATTGTGCCATACAAACCTATTACCGACACATAACCTGTTCTTTATAATCGTGGTCAGTTGTCATTAAAGTCATTGATAGTGTCGAATGTTGATACTGACATACTATTTAACTGATAGTATTTAGTCCAATGAGAAGAGGCGAACGTCAGCAGCCATATTTGCGCGGAAACAGTCGGAGACGTGATGTGACGTAACGTTAGCGTCACGCACACTAGATACGTCTAGATTCCGTCCCAATAATCGTCAGACAGTCGTCGTCAATCTGTATTTTACATTTTTGCTATAGTATAGTGTATTTGGTTGTGGTTTTTCTTTCATTAGTATTTTTTTTTTTAATTAAATTTGTTATTACACCTATATTACAATTTTACCATGGACTTCTCATCCGACGAGGAACTATTTATAATGGCAAGTATTGCAGAGGAGGAAGAGAAGGCGAAAAAAAAACGGTTATGGATTCGATACATCAACACAAAAAGAGATGAGCATGGAGAATTCCATACGTTATTTCCAGACCTCCTTCAAGATGAGTCAAAATTTTTTAAATATTTTAGAATGAGTTCGAACAAATTTTTTGATTTACTTGACATGCTGCCACAACTACAAAAGCAAGACACAAATTTCAGGCACTGTATCCCACCAGATGAAAGATTGGCAATCACCCTAAAGTAAGTAAACATAATATATACATATAATATACATTCATAATTTAAAAAGAAATGGTTTATTACTGATTACTGAACTTTTTTCTATATTAAAAAAATATTACAAATTTAAAAAAAATGTTTAAATAACTGCAAAAATATTATTGAAAAGTATATAAATTGTTATCGATTCCAAAGATTTCAATTTGTCCTTCAGAAGTTGATGTGTCTGTTGTACAATGAGCAACTATACGATGTTGGTTAGTAGAAAAATCCATTGGTTTGCTAGGAGAAACAGTTGGCGTCATATTGTTTGTTTGGTTAATAAAAGAAGTACTTTCAAGTGGTGAGGCAATATTATGTGCAGTTAGTGTCATATTTGCTGTATCATTGAAGGAGTTGGATAAGCTGGTATTTTGATGTGGCGAAGCGATAGAAACATTATGTTCAGTAGAAATATAGTAAGCTTTCATCTCCAAATCCGAGAGTAATGCACCAATTTTAGCTTTTGCTTTGATTTGAAGAACTGGTGGCAGTCTTCTAGTAGTTGCTTCCATAGCGGTAAAAAATGCTCCAATATGGTCACTGGGCGGTTCTAACTTGGCTTTTTTTGAATCTATATAGTTTTGAAGAACTTGAGCAGTCGTTGGTTGTTGAGAAGTTTTATTATTTTTTTTATTGTGTGAATTGCTGCCAAGAGATGAGGATATAGTAGAAGCAGGAGATGGGTTTGCATATGATGAAGTACTTGGGAGTGGCGATGGGACCTGATATGAAGAATTGCTTGGAATTGGCGACTGATCTGAACCTTCTAAAAATTGATTGGTTTCATCATCATGTGTTATATTTATACTGTTATCATGAGAATCAGATGAACTTCCAGTATCCAAGTTTGACTTTTGAGTCCTTTCTTTCATATGTGGTGATAAAAACGACAATGTATCTTTAAACCTCCATTTAATACGAGTTACTGCACTCTGGCCACTTACTGTTTTTTTTTTAACAACATTTCGCCGATACTGGTCACGAAGACTGGTCCATCTTTTTTTACATTCCGAAACTAAAAAGTCACAAATTAATATTAAATTAATATTGACATTATCCATACATTATTTATTAATATAGCGAATAATATTTATAAAATTAACTTCATATAGATACTTCCCACAAAAAAATTCAGCAAAATATCTTGGAATGCACCTTGACTCTCATCTAAACTGGAAACACCACGTCCGTCAGAAAAAAATTCAGATTAAAGAACAAATGCGAAAACTTTATTGGTTAGTCGGACCTCACTCCGAGTTAACCATAGAAAACAAACGTCTACTGTATGTAGCAATTATAAAACCGATCTGGATATATGGCATTCAATTGTGGGGTTGTGCCAGTAAGTCTAACATCGAGGTAATACAACGCTGTCAAAATATTGCACTTAGGACCATCACTGCAGCCTACCGGTTCGAAAGAAACAATGCAATTCACCGTGATATGATGCTGCCTACAATAGCAGACGAAATCCAAAGGTTTGCTCGCAAACACGAGACGAGGCTAGATCACCATGTCAATCCATTGGCCATTCAATTATTAGATAACTCCAAGGATATCCGACGTCTTAAGCGTCTGAAACCATACGACTTAGTTTAAGATTTTAGATTAAGGCAGGAGACACTTCATTGGAAGTGACTCCATCAACGTGTAATATACATATATATTTTATGTCAAGTATGTAAAATATGTGTAATTGTCAAACATATTTATAAAGACCTTTGGGTCGTTTAAATAATAAAGCCCCAGGGCATTATAAAAAAAAAAAAAAAAAAAATATAGATACTTAAAATTTCACCAGTTATTTAGATTGTTTTTTTTATTACAACATTTAATAGGTATTCAAAATATTTTTCTTATTTTAAGGCTATATATATCCGCTCAGAATGTATTGATTTTACAATGTTCATTTTTTTTTTTAGTGTGTATATACGAGAACTTCTCGAAATAATGCTACGATTTTCAGTTTCAGTAGCTTTTTCGGTTCGAAAGTGAATCTAGTTGGTGCATTGGGGAGGTCATTTTTTGAGATTCCAATTTGAAATGTTCAATATTTTTTAGTTTTTTTTTTTTGTTGGGTAAAAAAGCTTCAAAATTTGATACAAGACTTCTAATATATTATAGCAATAGTAGTTAAAAAATATTAAAAATACATAGTCACAATTTTTTTCAATGAGCTTTGAAAGTTCGAATTTTGACAAAATACGTAAAAATCACGAAAATTTGCAATTTATTTTGAGCTAGAAATTCATAAAAAGGCGGGTAAGTCGTGGATGTCGCTCTGCTGTACATTAGGTTACAAGTGGGTTACTGTAATAGATGGAATTAAATTTGAATCCAATGATATCATATCATTGTATACGAAAAATGATTCTGAGCGGAGACGGTTTATCTGTCTAGGATATTATAGATTATTATTACTTATTATTATTATTAGTTATTATTAACACGGCAGTCAGTAAGTTGAACATTGCCGTAATTTTTACGTATTTAGTCAAAATTTGAAATTTAAATGCTTATAAATAAAAATTGTGACAATGTATCCCTTTTATTTTGCAACTGCTATTGTAAAAATATGTTAGGGGCCTTGTATTAAATTTTCAAATCTTAGAATTAAAAAGAAAAACTTTTATGAATTTCTATCTAAGATAATTTGAACATTGCCGTAATTTTTACGTATTTAGTCAAAATTTGAACTTTAAATGCTTATAAATAAAAATTGTGACAATGTATCCCTTTTGTTTTGCAACTGCTATTGTAAAAATATGTTAGGAGCCTTGTATTAAATTTCCAAATCTTAGATGTAAAAGGAAAATTTTTTATGAATTTCTAGCATAAAATAATTTACGAATTTTCGTGATTTTTACATAATATGTTGTCAAAATTTGAACTTTAAATGCTTATAAATAAAAATTGTGACAATGTATCCCTTTTATTTTGCAACTGCTATTGTAAAAATATGTTAGGAGCCTTGTATTAAATTTTCAAATATTAGAGTTAAAAAGAAAAACTTTTATGAATTTCTATCCAAGATAATTTGAACATTGCCGTAATTTTTATGTATTTAGTCAAAATTTGAACTTTAAATGCTTATAAAAAAAAATCGTGCCTACATCATGGTAAAATCAATACATTAATCGCTCCGCTCAGAATCTAAAATGTTTCTTTTTAAATCTAAGATTTGAAAATTTAATACAAGGTTACTATAATAGCAGATAGAAAATATTAAAAATACATAGCAACGATTTTTTTTTATAACTATTTAAAGTTCAAATTTTGACAAAATTTGTGGAACTGAAAATTTAGTAATTCTTTAGTTGTTAAAAACACCATTATCTATAAAATCGATTTTCTCAAAATTTGATTTTGCGTAAAAATTCCCGTTTTATTTCCTTAATTTTATTTTATCGGCATCTGAAGTTCAAATATTGACAAAAATTCGTCAAAATCATGAATATTTGAAAATTATTTTGAAGTTATAATTTATAAAAAAAATTGTATAAGTAGCTAAGAGCAGAAAATTAAATACGACTTCCTATAAGTTTGGATTACTGTAATTATTTAAAAACATTATATTCAATATTTATTAAATTTAAAGTTTAAAGTTAATTTGTAGTTAAAAATTTAATAAATTATTAAATAATTATTAGAATACTATATTGATTTTTTTTAATAAAATAAAAAAACATCATTGTAAAATGATACATAGGTAAGGTATAACTTTCAAATTATTTGGACTTAAATTTTGCAGATTTTTGGGCTATTGAGACTCTATTGCGACTATTTCATTTAGCAATAGGATTGGTGAGTCTACAGTTCGCAAAATAATTTATGACACATGTAGAGCCCTATGGGAAGTTTTGCAGCCGATCTATATGCCCCAACCAACTGAGGACCAATGGAAACGAGTGGAAGAAAAGTATTGGCAAATCTGGAACTATCCAAATTGCATAGGTGCATTGGATGGAAAGCACTGCGTATTTGAAAAACCGCCAAAAACAGGCTCCATGTGCTTTAACTACAAAAAAGAGTTCAGTATCGTCTTGTTAGCTCTTGTTGACGCAGATTATAAATTTATATCTGTAGACATTGGTGCTTACGGGAGGAATAGTGATGGTGGAGTTTTTAAATCATCATCCTTAGGACAAGCCCTTGCTAATGGTAGTTTAAATATTCCTCCACCAAAACCATTACCACACTCAGATGTAATCGTCCCCCATGTGATTGTCTGCGATGAAGCTTTTCCATTAACTCCTAATACAATGAGACCGTTTCCAGGGAAAAGTCTAGAAAATAATCGAGACAATAAGGTTTACAACTATCGCCATTGTCGAGCTAGAAGAGTTGTCGAAAACGCATTCGGTATACTGGCGAAAAAGTTTAAAATTTACAACAGGAAATTCAACTTTAAACCAGAGCACATGGACATAGTTGTGATGGCGACGACAGTTTTACATAATTTTTTACGTAACGATAACTGTCACTGGCAGCCAGGTGAATTGGAAGATACAACACCTACAAGAGGATTGAATAATTTTACTGGTGTTGGAGGAAACAATCCACGAGAAGCCTACAATATTAGAGAAAATTTCAAACAGTTTTTTGTCTCGGATAATGGTTCAGTTCCATGGCAGTGGGAAAAGGCATGTACCTAACCCGGCTAACCCTGTATACATAGCTAGTATAGCTCTCAAAATATTTGAACTTTTTTTAAATTATAATTACAGATAAAATTACAATAATAAATAATATATAATATAACAATATCAATAAACTAACTCTAACAAGAGTACCTAATAATGCATGTGTACTATCTGCTATTACCTATTACCTATTACCTATATTCAAACAAGTATATACTAGCATTATAACAATATGAAATATGATCTACAATTAATAATCATTTTAATATTTTCAAACATAGCTGATAATAAAATAAATTTACCAGAAGTTCCAAGTGTTTTGGCTATTTCTTCCTATGCATTCCTCAGCAATCGCAAATCGGCGTGACCTTTTTCAGTGGGATCATAAATTAAAGTGTATCTACGTATGCACTCAATTAATAATTCATCTTCCATATTTTTTAATATAAAGTAGGTAAATCACAATACTTTTTGCACAGACAACAGAAAAACTGTATATTGTAATTATAATATTAATATTTTAGCATTAAGTACGTACTTGTTGGCTGTTGCACAGTTCCGCCATACGTCAATTTTGCTCTAAACAGCAATATACGCGTCTTCTTACGTTTCCGTCACGCGTTAAGACGGGACGTAACGTAACGTGTCGTAACCTGTGTGCGCTTGTTCATAAGAATTAATACTATGCAAAGCTTTCGGTTTGACGGAAGCCGCGACGTGACGTAACGTGACGTATCTGGTGTGCGACGGCGGCGAGACGGTAAACAACGTTATCTTTTGAGCGTTGTATGTTGTAACCAGAGATTTTAAATAACCTAGATAACTAACTCGCAGTTATCATTGAAGCCACAACATACCGGCCAACTGATAATGCCGTCATTTGCAAAAAGGTCAATATGTCAATATCGTGTAATGAATCATTACTAATGATGTACCTACTGTCAGAGAGTGACTTTAAATTTCAGTAATAAATAATTTAAAATCTTTGTGTACTAGTGAAAAGTGAAAACAAAATAATTTAGTTTCGATTTTAATCATGCCAGTTGCCTGTGCAGCTTATGGCTGTAGTAATAGGCGTAAACCTGATGGCGGGTTGTCATTTTTTGGGTGAGTTAGTAATGATATATTATATTAATAATTATACTAATAAATAAGGAGTGATTAATGGAAAAATTGTGTGATTTTGTTATTTTTTAATTATTTAATATTTTTTGTTAATTATTAAATATTTATTTTACAGGTTTCATTTGGGCAATCCTGAGCTATTAAAACAGTGGTTACAGGCAATGAAATGAAAACAATTTACTCCTTCACAATATTCCAAAATTTGTAGTGAACATTTTTTATCTAGTGACATTTTAGATAGACCTGGTACGTACAAAAAACATTTAAAACCAGATGCTGTTCCGATTGTATTCCCTGCTATGCCTTCATATTACCAACCAATTCCTAAAAAGCCTAGACGTATAGTTCAACGTACAATACCAAAGAAGTCACTGTATTGAGAAGTAATGAGAACCATCAAGTTATGTCATCAATTAATGAAAATAACACTGAAGTTGAAAATTGTACAAGTGTATCAACTGAAAATCAAAATCTTAAAATTGATAAAAGTGTTCAAACTGAAGAAAAGCCTCTAGATCACACTGTTATTGCTTTGAGACACATAGTAAAAATTGTACAACAAAAAGTTAGGAGGCAACAGTTAAGAATATAAAATTTGAAAGATTTAACAAGATCCTTAAAAACGAAAGGTTTTGTTGATGATTCAGTTGAAAATGTATTACTTGATCAATTTGATAGTATGACATTAGAACTTTTTAAGAACCAGCTTAAAAATGCTAAAAAGCTTTCGCATGGACGTAGATATACTGATGAGTTTAAACGGTTTGCTTTAACATTACATTATAATTCTCCTAAGGCTTATAACTTTTGTAGGTAAATACATGCTATTTTTTGCTTTCTTATTATTTTAAGTACCTAATAATTAAAAACAATTACAACTCTATATATTTGTATGCTTGTATTATGCTTATATGAATTATACAATGGTTAATTTATACTGGTATATTGGTAAAAACCACTTAAAAAATATTTATTTATTTTATAATTTATAATAAGTAATACTTGTTTTTTTTTTGTATTATTATTTATTTTAGAAGTATAATAACATTGCCACACCCATCATCGATTTCTAATTGGACATCTACAGTCAACGCTGAACCTGGTTTTTTTAAAGAAGTTTTTGAAGCTCTTCAGTCTTTTCCAACAGAAGACAAAGATTGTAATTTGGTTCTCGACGGGATGTCAATTAGAAAACAAATTCTTTGGGATTCAAAAAATGAAAAATTCATTGGATATTGTGACTTTGGAAATGATTTACAGTTACAAAATGTAGATACTCCAGCTACAGAAGCTCTAGAGTTTATGTTAGTATCAATTAATGGCAAATGGAAATGGCCAATTGGGTATTTTTTACAAACTAAGTCATCAGCAAATATTCAAGCTGAATTAATCAAAACTGCTATAAATCTTTCGATAAAACATGGTCTTCGGGTATTGAGTGTGACATGTGATGGTACATTTTCCAATTTTTCTTCTTTTTCATATCTTGGTTGTACGATTCGTGGTAATATTAATGATTTGGTTCCGTACTTTCTACATGGAGATAAAAAACAAAAGATATGTTCGAACTTGCCGCCATCAGCCGCTATTCTTATGCCGTGCGGCAACCGGTCCACGAGACAGCGCATCGCGCGGTCATTGACCTCGGCAAATCCGTCGCCGTCAAAGTCAGTCGGTCCTACGCTTTTCATTGAGCGGTCCGTGCGTTCCATTGTGTCCGGCCGTTCTCTTCGTCGCCCTGTTTTTCCGCGACCATCTCGTGGCGTGACACTCATACTTATTGTGTCGTTTTTCTGTTCGTGCTGTCACTTTGCCCGCAATTGTTAATTATTATCGCGACCGGCGAATTCGACGTTTCGTGCTTATTGCGTAACGCCGCCTGCGGTATCGCGATTACGTAAAGTTACGCATTACGTAATCCGATCACCCGCCGTGTTCGAGTGCCGCCGCGTCGTTCATTATCAACACCGCCGTATCAGCTGCTGCCGCCACCAACGCCGCCGATACTGACCGTCCCGACCGTGGCGCATGTGCCCACCGGTATTTATGATATCTCTATCTGCCTAGTATCAATGTTATTATTATTTATTGTTATTATTATTGTTGCCACTCTGTGTGGCGTGGCTCCCGTGGAGACGTCCACGTAAGCGCCACTTTGTTAACAGCATCAATATATTATTATTTATCTCTATACACCTTCTTGTTATTATTACGAACGCATCTCAATTCCGTGAACACCACATTTTATTATTATAGTTGTCCGGCCAAATGCTCGATAATAGCCGGTAACGAACAAGATTTATTTTATCCCTGACGCTTGCCATATGCTAAAATTAGCACGTAATGCATTAGGCAATTGTAAGTAAATTAAAAGCAAAGATGGTGTAATAGATTGGAAATATATTGAAGCTTTACATAAGATCCAAGATACTATAGGTCTAAAGTTTGCTAACAAGTTATCTAAAGCCCACATTGAATGGGAAAGTAATAAAATGAAGGTAAAACTAGCAGCGCAAACACTTAGTTCTTCAACTGCAGATGCCCTAGAATTTTTTAAAAATGAAAATTTTCCAGAGTTTACTCATTGTGATGAAACTGTTAAATTTATTCGAACAATCGATAGATTATTTGATTTTCTTAATAGTAGACTTCCATTTGCTAAAGGGTATAAAAAACCAATCTATGCTAACCAAATAGTCTCTGGAAAAATCTATATTACCATTGATACAGTATTTATTCACACTAACTGATCAAAATGATAATCCTTTGTATGTAGGTAAAAAAAAAAAAACATTTATTATTGGACTAACTATTGCTGTACTTTCTGTATTTTCTGTTGCTAAAGAATTATTGCCTAATAATAAATTTTTGAAATATATCTTGACTTACCGTTTTTTCGCAGGATCATATAGAATTATTATTCTCTCGTATAAGAAAAAGGTATGGCCTAAATAACAACCCAAACGTACTCCAATTTAAAACTGCTATGAAGCAAATAATTTAAAAAAATAGCATTACCCCTTTACCAAGTGCAAATAGTATTGCTCTTGATGATGATCCTGTTGGGAACATTTTTGAGATTAAATGGGCACAAAAAAAGGTACACCTTACTGAGTCAGATGTTAGTGATCAAGGCATTGAGAGTATAGAAAACAATTGTGATGAGCTAGGCGATGAGATTTTAGTAAATAAAATATCAATCATGAATAATGATAGCTCTAATTTATATGATCAAAAATTAAATATATTATATTGCAGGCTTTGTTGTAAGAACAATTTCACAAAAAGTCTTCTGTATTTCCTGCAAAAAAAGCTTATTACAAAAACAAACAGATCATAACTATGTTCATAATGATTTTTATACAAAATTTGTTGATATTAAAAATTATGGTGGTTTAGTTTCTGCATCATCTAGTGTTTTTGAAATAATTAAAGAGACTGAGAAAAGAATTTTTATTTTAACTAATAACTTAGGCAATTTGAATATTACAAAAATATTAACAAAAATTATAATATTAGTTAAAAACTATTTTTCTCAGAATTCTCAAATATTTGGTGAATTAGATTGTGAAAATGAAAATATGTTGGCAAGCCCACATAAATTAAAACTAATTAAATTAGTTGTTAGCATGTACTTAAAAATAAGATTTCATGCATTTGCAAAAAAGCAATAACAAAAATTTTGAGTCCGGGAGACGTGTTGCGAGAGTCAATGGCGTTGAGCAGAAACAAAAATCGAACACGGAGATCGGTCATCGATGGTGGCGAAAAACAGACAGCTCGGCAGTATACGTCGGTGGCTGGTCGTAGGCCGTTCCGGCGTCTCGATGTTCTTGGGTTGGTCAGTGCGTCGGCGTCGGGAAGTTTCATATAATATTCATTAGTGGGGAAACAGGTTGCCCTGTCCGTATACGCCAGCGGCTGCGACCGCGACGCCCGACAGCAACGGCGGAGCGCCCTCTGCGACATCGACGCGATGGACACTGCATGTGGGGGAGGTCAGGGGACTAGTATTACATAACAGTGTTTTTGTCATTATAATATTTAATGAGCGCATGCATAATAATAGAGATTATGGAAATACTATGAGTTATAATAAATGGACGTGGACATATTATAAGATTATAATAATGATATTATGTAATATTCTGATAAAAAGCGTCAAAATTCTGTGACGTTACATACTATATCCAGCGGCATAATATCTTGACCTCTTTACAAATGGCGGACGTTTACAACAGCTGGATTCAGATTATGTGATAGGTGATATTGATAGTTAGTTATCTAGGTTATTTAAAATCTCTGGTTGTAACGGTACAAACCCTCGGCTACAAGGAGTGGCGCACCCTTGTGCTGTTTACTTGCCTAAAGATGCGATGCGGCCGAGGTATATCAAGAACGGGCGTTAGAGTGCGCACCGCCGACCGTCTGGTTTAGAACGGTACTAAAAAAGTGTTCGATAAATCAATCTACTAACGTAACAAATCAACAAAAACTATTCTTATAAAGATTAAAGATCCCCGGAAAGAGTATAGAACAAATTATAACGATCAAGTATTATCCAATTACATATTATAAAGAAAAAAATGAAGGAGCAAAACCACCAGATACGAGGAACGGGAGACCTGCGGATAACATATAACCATGAGCCACTGCCGCAACGAGCGACATCGTCCCGGCTCCCGTAGTACAAGTTCGATAAATACCGGATGGTACTTAGAGGCCACCATATGGCAATATTAAACGCTATTACTACCACTGCCAACACTTCCCCGAGTTACGACGAACAGTGTACCTACTAATTGGTTTACACTTGTTGGAAACATACACTGTTGAACGTAACCAACGACAACCGTTAAATCCGCATCTTAAAGTATACTCTAAGACGGAATCATTGTATAACCGGTTGCCATAGAAACAACTATTCCTTCCCTTCCAAGTGACTTATACAATATCCACCAGTGATCGGGACAGTGAAACAAACAACCAGCAAAACCAGTGATCAGGACAATAATAATAATAAATAATAATAACAAAAACCAGCCAACCCACCAAGGATCAGGACAGTAAATCAGCCAACCAGCCAATGATCAGAACAGTGCATCAGCCAACCCGTCATTGATCGGAACAGTGAAACAGACAACTACCCAGTGATCAAGACCGTAAAGAAGTCAACCCGTGAAGAACGTACCAGCAGCGACCGTGAGTAAAAAATAAATAAAAGATAGAACAAATCTTGTACATCTTGAAACCGCTAATCTTTGTGATCCCCTAATTTTATATCTAAATGTCCAAACCTCACGGGTTAAATGATTTATTGTAATATTATAAAATAATAATAAAACAAGTTAACAAACAACAAAAGAAGAGTTGAGTTTTGTTACAATGTCTACACGTTTCCGTGAGACGTCCTCTTAGGTTA
Source organism: Diuraphis noxia (assembly GCF_037042655.1). NCBI lineage: Eukaryota > Metazoa > Arthropoda > Insecta > Hemiptera > Aphididae > Diuraphis > Diuraphis noxia. The sequence goes on from NW_028301711.1 coordinate 67,151,308, forward strand.
GGTTAATATAATTAATATAAGTAACCTTTCTGCTGACTTGTAAAAAAATAATTACAAATTTGGTTTAGTAACGTAAAAAGAACATCTTCCCTGATACATGATTTTTTTTTATTTGGTAATACATTAATTGGATACTCGTCCAATATGCTACCTACCATAAAATGGTATTTACCAAAAAACTGTATGCGTGTAGTACCTATGCTACATACCGTAGTTATTCTTATTTTATTTCATTTTATTATAAGAAATTACATTTGAGTCAAATAACATATTATAGCAGTTGTACAAAATTATATCTTAATAGCCATTATGATATCTGATCCACCAAGACCCGTATTAACTTACTGTTAGATATATTATTTTAGTCTATATTGTGTCTGTGTTATGTTGGTGTGAGTGTCCTATTCGTTAAGAGTTTTACTTTTTATTTTTTTTGTTTTAAAATAAACAAAAATGAATAAATCAATGCGCTATTTGTACGGGCATACAGGGTGTCCCGCGAGGATTTACCCATTGCGATATCTAACGAAATAATGGAGATATCAAAATTCTGGTTTTATAATAAGATTTATAGGGAAAAAAAGCTACAATATTTCATTTTTAAATTTATTTTAATGTTTGTATAAAAAAGTTAAAATATATATTTTTTTATTTAATTATTTTAAAAAAAAATTAAAGATAACCATTTTTTAGAGTTTATTTTTTTGAAAATATTGACGTTTCAAAATTTTATTTTCATTAATTTCCTGATTTTTAATATTTTTTCTAGTTTCGAAGAAATAAAATATGATTATAAATGTATAACTATTAGGAACACGGAAAGTATTCGGCCGGCCGTATGGGAATGTGCGTGGCGTGGCGGGTCACATGTTTGATAACATTACAGTGTTAAATATCTCTATAGTACTAATACTAAGTGTGCATAGACCTGAAATAATTTACATTGTATATGATTAATATAATTATTAATTTGCATTGATATAAAAAACTATTTTGATTTACCATTCCGTCATCGTTGAATGCAACCAAGTTTTTACCCTTCTTAACGTACTGAATGACCTCTCAATAGTGCTAGTTGTATATGGCTGAGCTAAAGAAATGTGGAAGGCTTGTTTTATTTTAGGAAAGAAAATATCTATTTCTTCTACTACTTCACTCATTTCCATGTCTGATAGTTTCCTTTTAGCCAGTTTTTTCTCCTTCCAGATGTTGTACCATAATTCTGCTTCACATTCCAAGTCTTTAATTTGGTAATAATTGGCAAAATCATTTATTTTAAGTTTGAATTCTGTGGTGTTCATAACTAACATATTTGAAGGGTGTAATAATAAAAGTGAAAAAGCAGGTAGGTTTTCATCAGAAAATTTCCGTTCCAATGAGGATATCAAGAATCCAAGTATGGAATTAGTAATGATCTCTTCCAGAATTCAGCCGAATTTAACGCTGGAGGATTCGAACGATGTTGTTGTTGTTTAACAATCCTAGGAAGATTAATTTCTGCTCCTATATTCTCAGCTGCTATGTTTGCAGCAGTTAATAATTCTTGAATTTCCGTGTCGGCGTGTCTTTCACTATGACTACTATGTTTTTTGTAAAATTTGAGCATTTCAGCAAATCCAGATGTTTTGATTGTAAATCATTCACGATAGGCTCTAATAATTTAGAGTATTTTGTTATGAGGATAGCACTCATTATAAAAAAACTTTTATTAGCTACAGCATACAATTGAAAAGCAACTTTTCTTGTTGCAGTGTTCCCATCTTTCGACAATTTAAGTAGTATAATTTGGACAGTTCTGAAACTTCAGCCTCAGCCTACCTCAGCCGCCGCACGACTCGTCACGTGTGTGACGTATATTTTACCCCACCCCACCTGCTGACCCTCACCATTGATCACCCTCCCACATCCTGCTCACCCCGCCGCCCAACTCGTCACGTCTGTGACGTATATTTGACCCCTCCTCCTCGCCCTTGCTCATCCTACCGCCGCCGCCCAATTCGTTACGTGTGCGACGTTACCCCTCCCCCGCCGACCGCCACCGAGGTCACCCGACTCGTAACCAACACATAGCGCGCAGGCGACAACACTTATCGTTATCAACATTCTTTATCAGCGTATGGGAACAACAGCCGCCGAGTTATCAATATCATACACATACCATAATTATCGTACACACCATATTATCGTATACACCATAATTATAGTACACACCATATTATCGTACACACCATATTATCGTACACACCATATTATCGTACTCGGACATAACTTATGATGTTATAAATCTGACTTATATTTTATCAACGCATGCGTATATTATACTTTCAAAGTCTCGAACAATTTATATTATGTAACATACTTGAGAGAAAAACAACATTCCTTAAGTACATACATGCTCCGACATGTGTGTCTCGGCAGGCCATACCTTTTGTTAACCGAGAACCATGTTTCCAAATGCGCGTTGTCAACACATTCCATGGCGAGACTTCTATAGAAACTCATATGGACAAAGCCTATTGTATACCTTTAAATACCACCAGGACGTACTAAAACGACGCTTGTGTACTTCAAAAAAAAACCCCCTTTGTCTCAATAATCATAATATATTTCGAGTTTCTAATAAAATATCATACGAAAACTATAATATATTAAATAAAATTGTTTACAGCCGGCATATGTTTATATTTCTTAGTATGTTAGTAACTATTTTAATACGGCTTCTTAGAGCGAGAGATATATCGGTTAAAGATCCTTTGTTTTCATCACGTACGCAAGACGCCGCTAGATGGTAAACATCTTCTATTGTTAGCGGAGCGACCGGCAGCGGCAGGTCTCTAGTCGTGCTGTTGTCAACACACGCAGGTCAATTCCTGGAATTATCGTCCAATTCAATGGTTTCTAAAATAATCGCACATCTATATTATTGTACACATTTATCATAGTAAATACCCAATTAATATTTTAACAAGTCACTGTACAAAGTCACTGTACTTTGTTTGTAAGTGTTTGCCATGAAAGATATGCCACTCGTGACACGTAAGGGTGTGTATCCGTATGAGTATACCGATAGTTGGAGAAAGCTAGACGAGACAAGTTTGCCGAGGAAGAGAGACTTTTACAGCACGTTGACGGAGTCGTGGATTAATGAGGAAGAGTTCGAGCACGCCAAGGAGGTCTGGGACCACTTTGATTGCACAACTCTAGGCGAGTACAGCGATCTGTACTTGAAAATTGACGTGTTGTTGTTGACGGATGTGTTTGAAAATTTCCGTGACCTATGTATGAGGGCGTACAACCTGGACGCTGCCCATTACTACACCGCCCCAGGACTTAGTTTCGATGCGATGTTGAAGCTTACGAGACAAAAGTTGGAGCTGTTGAATGAATACGACATGTTATTAATGTTTGAGAATGGTTAGTATATTATTTTTAAATTGTTGATATAATAATAATAATAATCTTATTATATATTTTTATAGGTATACGTAGTGGATTGGTTCAGGCGAGCAAACGGTATGCGAAGGCGAATAATGACAAGACCCCGGATTACAACGAGACGAAGGAGAAATCATGGACAATTTATCAGGACTGTGAGTTTTTTTTTCGAACTTAAACTTTTTTTGAACCTTTTAAACTTTTGAACTTTTCTAAACTTTGTAGGTAACAACTTGTACGGGTGGGCGATGTCACAGTACATGCCGTACGGTGGGTTCAACTGGGTTGAACCTACATTAAACGGATTAAATGACTTAAACGATACCTCACCCATAGGACGGGTGTATGAGGTGGACGTGACGTACCCTGAAAGTTTGCACGAACAACACAATGACTTACCTTTCCTACCACAAAATAGTGTGCCACGTGGATCAAAGGTTAGGAAGTTGATGGCAACGTTTGAGGAAAAGAAAAATTATGTCATACATTACCGGAACCTGCAGCAAGCAGGTTTAATTAAAAATGGTTTAATAGTTGAAAAAGTAAATATTTATGTTTTATAAAATTTTAAAACAGATTTTAATAATTTTTTTTATTTTTATAGGTACATAGAGTAATACAATTTAATCAGTCGGACTGGTTGGCTGAGTACATTAATTTGAACACTGAAATGAGGAAAAAGGCAAAGAATGCGTTTGAGAAAGATTTTTACAAGCTCATGAACAATGCTATTTTTGGTACCTTTAAACTTTTTGAACTTATTAAATTTTTTAAAACTTTAAAAAAAAAAATTTTTTTTCTAGGGAAGACTATGCAGTCCAAAAGGAAGGAGATGAAGATGGAGTTGGTGTCGTGTGAGAGGAGATTACAGAAGTTAATAAACAAATGCACATTTAAACATTGTACAAATTATAATGAGAACCTTAACGCTGTTGCTTTGGAGAACAAAATGATTAAATTTGATAAACCTATCTATATTGGTAAATATATATATATATTTAAATTACACTTTTATCATTTATTAACACATTTATTATTTATAGGATTTGCGGTGCTAGACATATCCAAAACTTTAATGTATGATTACCATTATAATGTGATGCAGCGGCACTATGAGGACAGAATCAAACTTATGTATACTGATACAGGTAAATATATTAAAACTGCACTATTGTAATAATATATTAATTTATTATCTTTCTTTTTCCAGATTCGCTAGTATATCATGTTCAGACGGAGGACTTTTATGCAGATTTGTTTGAAAATTCTAACTTATTGGATAGACTTGACACGTCAGACTTACCCCCTAACCACCCGTGCTACACAACAGCTAGAAAGAAGATACCGGGATTCTTTTAGGACGAAGTAAAAGGAGATACCATGACAGAGTTTTGTGCTTTGAGGGCAAAATCCTATGCTTTTAATGTGTATGCTGGAGAGGATAACGGAGTAGAGAAGATTAAAGCGAAAGGGATCCGGGCTCATGTGGTTAAAAACCATATGACTCTTGAAGATCATAGGAAGTTTGGAGAAGACGGAGTTGAGATGTACAAAGAGAATGTTTCAATACGGTCATTCAACCACCAGATTATGACAATAAAAACTAAAAAATTGACATACAACAGTTACGATGACAAGAGGGTGGTGTTAGACGATAAAATAAATACACTAGCCCATGGACATTATAGTATAGAGTAAGTTATTACAAATATATATTTAAATTATTTTACTAATATTTATAATTTTACAGGAAAGATGAATCCTAGGACGGTCGCCTTGAATTAGATGAAGGACAGAACTGGAACCTTCTACATTACTTTTCTTGATTTTATATATTTTATTATATTATACGTTATATTATACTTGAGATAGATTATTGTATATAGCCTTTTTATTGTATATTTTTTTAAATGTAAAACATAAAATTGAAATTATTGTAAATACTGTGTAACAGTATGTTTTTAAGTTAGATTAGTGTATAAACTTGTAGTTTTTTTTACCTTTATAATGTATAATTGATAGATATTTAAGTTAGATTGATATATTTCTTTGTAATATTTTTTATATTGTATAATTGTTAGTTAACCATAATATTTATAATGTATACTTTGTAAATATTGTGTTAATTCCCTGTATAAGCATGTAATTGTTAGATTTTTATTTTATACCCTTTATATTGTATAATTTTTAAATATCCGTGTAAACTTATTTATAATGTATAATTGTTAGATATTTAAGCTAGTTTTACAATGTTTCTCCTTGTAAACTTATTTTTTCCTTTATAAAATTGTGTTATATTCATGTTTTTCTGTTTCAGATAGAAGGAAGCCAATATATTTAATTTAAAATAACCTTGTAAATGTTAACATATATAAATGTATGTGTATATGTTAGCATAAAAAAAAAAAAAAAACAATGTTAAAATATAATTATGTTTATTAAATAAAATGTACATACAATCTTTAAGAATTATTTATAAACCATTTCCTTAGAGCAAATACTTTATAGAATGTACATTGTTTTGGATTAAATTCCATATGAAAAATACAACAAGGTAGAGTTTCTTCATCACATATTTGTTCCAAGCGTGGACACCCGAGGTCTTCGATGTTGATGAGTGTGACATGAGGTATAAATCCAATGATAAGTTGCCTTTTCTGATCACCTTTAACGTATATGCAGGTGAACTTTAATGAGTTCAATATTCTACTTAACTCCTCATACTCAACATCACCATAATCTATAGTTAGTTCATGATAATGACGTTCCAGCCACTTGTTAGTTTTTCGACTCTTGTTGTCTTGCATAGATTTTGAATTTTTAAAAATCCAATGTTGTGCTGCCCATGTTTCTGTGTCGACTATAGACATTTCTTTAATAAGATACTTATTGTTCGCTCCAAGAATGCATTGAATGTCCAAGATGCCCGAAGACATTATGCCTTGTCTTTAATATAAGTTCCAATAGTGTTGAGTTGACTTTGTATGCTAGGCAATATTTTTATAATTCCTTCGATATTTTCTAATGAAGCTGTAATATTACTCACACGTTGCACGTTAGTTGTAAGTTTTCTGTTTGTTCTTCCACCACAAGCATAGATTTGTTATTTTGTTCGATTAAGGGCCGGTTCTACCAACTATAGATAAAGTATGAGTTAACTATCTATTAGATACCGTTATCCAAGACATTTATCTTATTGATAATCAATGTGTGTTCTACACTTAGATCATATACACTGGATAGAGCTATGATTTAAAATCTTGAAGCATAGCAGTTCGAGCCCGAAGTCATCATTGCGCATGCGCAAAACTGTTTTATGATAAGAGATTACTGATGAATACACAAAACAATATCCGTGTGAACTGTGAGTGACTAGTGGCTTCATCATTACTCATTATTCATTATATATTTTATAATTTCTATTTTCCATTGAGTGTTTGAATTGAGTTCCTTTACTAAGACTGTGAAAATTTATAAAATTGGCAAAATGAATAAACTTAACAAGACGCACAAATGTTGTATTTTATGTCTAAAATCGCCAATTAAAGTACCTGGTCTTAAATTGCATCGGTAAGCATGCTTTAGTATTATTATTTAGTTTTTACTTTTATGACTGCAGGGCCCAGATAGCTACTTATTATTATTAGTAAATAGTAATAAGTATTTTATGGTATTACATATGTTATTAGCTTATTTATTTTCATATATTTGGTAGTGTAGAATAAGTTGATACACTTTGTATTTTATTAATTTGTTTGGAACTAATTCATTAAATCATATTTAAATTTATAGATTTCCAAAAAATCAAGTAAAAAGAAATGTGTGGTTGAATGCTTGTGGGTTAAAAGCAGATGAGTATTTGCCATATGGAAAATTATGCTCCATTGCTATGTGTACATTACTTGGAGCAAATTTCAATTATTATTCAGACAATTTTCAACCTTGGTTCTATAATCCTTCCAAACCACAAGAAAAAATATTTGTATTCTGGGACGCTGCTCATATGCTTAAACTTGTCAGAAATACGTTAAGAGATAAAAAGAAATTAATAGATGGTAATGGCCATACAATTTGTTGGGAGCACATAGTTAACTTACAAAACATTCAGGAAAGCAAAGGAGTTTATGCTGCGAATAAATTGAAAATCTCGCACATTAAATTTCGTGAAAATATAATGAATGTACGTCTAGCTGCACAGACATTAAGTAAAAGTGTCAGTGATGGTTTACTGTTTTGTGAAAACTTGAATTTACTAACAGGCGTAAAAGGTACAGCTACATTTTGTTCATTATTTAATGATGCATTTGATTTATTAAACTGTAGAAACAAATTAAGTAAAGGGAATTATAATTATTCACTTAACGACATAACACTCAGCCGTACTGAACAATTTTTAAGTGATTTAAAGATTTATATCGAAAACCTTAAGTTTGAAACAAATGATAAATACTCTAGAAGTGAATTTGTTTTGAAGAGTAATAGGAAAACTGGATTTTTAGGTATAATTATTTGTTTGGAAAATTTAATTAATCTATACAAGATGATAAACAGAGAAGATATGTCTTACATACTTAGCCACAAGTTAAGTCAAGATCATATCGAAATTTTTTTTAGCGCAGTTCGAAGCCTCGGTGGTTTTAATAATAATCCCAATGCTGTGCAGTTTCGGGCAGCTTATAAACGACTCTTAATAAGACATGAAATACAAGGGTCAATGAATGGAAACTGCTTATTATTAGACAATTGTAGCATATTATTTGTTGGAACAAGTAAGCGTACAGATGCCAATGCAATAGTCACTAATAATAATAATGAGTTAAATGACAAACCTTTTTTTGATGATTTTGACCACGATTATTATTCCCAACGATTATTGTGTATGGAGGAATATGTTGTGGATATAGCCAAATATACAAGTGGTTTTATAGTCAGGAAAATCAAAAAGATGAAAAATATATGTGATATATGTGATTCTCAACTTATAGAGACTGAAAATGAGGAAACTTCCTCTCTTTTAAAATTAAAAAACCGTGGAATGTTATTAAATGCGTCAAAAAGTGTAAGAAATATATGTATAACTGCAGAATATGTTTTTAGAATGGAACACGGTAATATTTTAACTAATAAAACTATTTTTAACAAAATATGTATGAAAACCATGAACGAGATCGGGCAAGATTCATCAATTTTCAATTCTGACACAATGATAGATCATATTAAAAATCAAGATATTTTTGATAACCATAGAAATCAATTAATGAAGCTAATTACAGAGTACTATACAAGATTACGATTACATCACTTTAGTAGGATGCATACATTAAACATTAAAGGAATTAACATCAGAAGAAAGTTTTCAAAATTAATATTATTTAAAAACCAATAGTAAAAAATATTTTAAGCTGTATTATAATTTTTGTAAAAATTATGTAAACAATTGTATTTATGTATAATTAAATAATATATAAACTACATATATTATATAAATTACAAATATAAAAGTAAGTTTGTGTAACATTTCATTTTTTTTTCACTTCAAATTCAAAATTTGCTAAGAAATATCAGTATCAGTTATCAGTATTCAATAATCAGTAACCTAATGTCCTAATCACACTTAGATCTAAGCAATCACACATCACTAGTTCCTACCCCGTCTCGCGGGATCTATTTCGTTTCTGACGCATGCGCAATAAGTACATCGGGCCCGAAAAGATCTGCTTCAAACACGGACTACGCGTGATATACGCTAAAGCTCTATCCAGTGTATATGATCTAAGGTTCTACAAATCATATTTGTGTTATGAATTACTATCTATTGGATTGTTAACCTGTAGTTAAAATACATTTTTAATTTGTTATTCTTTCCATGATATTGTTGTATTATCAGTAATAAATATAGTTGATTATTGATAATAATTAAAATATCATAATCTTAATTCTTAATATCGTAGTATCGTACTAACGTCTTTTAAAAAATTAAAACTGAACTGGTTACCTGCTCAATTAAGATTTTTATATTTTTAATATATTTTATTATTAAAGTTATAAATTAAAATGTCGGCAATTAAAAATAAAGATAAATCTCGGTCAAAAAACTTTACTAGTGATGAAGTAAACAGGTTGATAAGTTTGGTGGAGAAGTATAAGAATGTCATTGAAAACAAAGAAACTGATTCAGAAACTTGGAAACAAAAGGATAGTTGCTGGCAAACGATACAAAATGAGTTTAATGTTAATGTGACTAGTGATTTTAGATCGGTTAAAACATTAAAAGATAAATACAATGGGTTGAAAAAGTGTGCAAGGAAAGAGTATGCTGAAGAACGCAAAGAGTTGTTTAAAACTGGTGGTGGTGAAAAAAGAGTTGTGAAAATTAGTGATATATCACAAAGGATTCACAAATTGATATCAATTTCAATTACTGGGAATCCTAGTGAATTCGATAACGATCAAGGTAACATTTATTTTCATTTATTGCACTGATTAATTCACATAATTGACATTTAACAATGGTAAAGTAACAATGTAAAATTATTATTAATTTAAAATGGATAGTTAAATAATAATTATAATTAAAAACATATTTGAAAATTTATAGATCTTACTACCAGTAATGAAAATAATGCTCCTGAATTTGGCTTGGTTGATACCATGAATAATTCAGAAACTTCACATCATGAATACAACAATGAGTGTAAATTTTTAGTACTTTAACATAATAGGTTCCACAATTAATAACAATGTGGGAATATGAAATGTATTTGTTCACTAAAATCAACTGTCAATACACATGATTGAATGGGGGTTTAATATAATATATAATATATTGTATCCAATACAATAATAAAAATTTAGATAATAATATACAAATAAAGGTAAGAAGAAAAATAATTAGGTACTATATAGCCTAATATGATACATATTCAACCAATATTCTATCTGCACATCAATAAGTAGGTACATACACAAATAAATTAACACACTAAATTTGATGTTACTAATTCAATACAACTATATTTATGCAATATGCATGCATAACATTTATACTTATATAAGCTTATTATTCTTATTGATCTGTTCTTTTTTTAGATAGTATTGGTTTTTATTTGAATTTTTTCCTTCTCTTATTTTTTAGATTAATTTTTTATGGGCTATGTTCATTTTTAATAATTTATCAGCATTTGCTAAGGTATCTAGCAAAAAGTTGAATGTATTAAATTATTAATTAATTAAACAAAAACGTCTCACGTTAGCTTAATATAGTGTTTTAATGATAAATACATTTTACACCAAGGTGGATATTTGGTTGATTTTATTTTTATGACAGCTAGCATCATCGAAGGTGGTCCTGTGCCCAAGTTACTAAATGTATTGTCCAGAGATGCATGTACAATTCAATATGGAAGGCTATTGAACTTTCTGGGTGTATATCCCCACCCAATATCCACCTTTGATTTTACAACATTGATATCACATACTTATTAATTCTTTTTTAATGTAGCTATAGCTTTGCATTCTTCATTTATGCAAACAGATTTACTGGAGCATGATAATTTGGATTTAGCTGATCTTAACCATGTAATTATGGACTTTTGCTATTTTTAGAATCGTTTTTTATTTTATTTTATTTATTTTATGATTCATGTATTGATGTTTATTATTGTATTTTGCTATGCATAGTTGGTTAATAGTAGTGAAGGGCCTGTTGCTATAACTTTGCCACTAACAGATGTGTCAAATGCTTCCTTTGAGAATTGGTCTCCGGCATCCTTAAAAACTCCGCGCCATCCTTTATTAGTTCCACCTACAAATCCTTCAAGCTATACTCCTGTTATCAAAAGTAACTTTAGATATATATTGTATTATATTTCAACTTTATAAACTATATAATATGAATATGTAATGAAAGTTTAATCTTCATTCTGTTTTTATTTGGTAAATGGTAATGCATTTTCCTATATACCTATTTAATACTTGTATAATAATAGATACTTTAATTTATAATTATTAAGTATAAATATTGAAAATGTTAAATGCTTACTGGCAACTTCCATTCTATAATTTCATTTATATTTATTAACTAAATTGTAAAGTAAACTACTTCTGTACAATGGTTTATTTTTTTTGCATATTCATAATAATTGCATTCATATTATATAATATTATTTAATAATCATTGTAATAGTATATATTATTAATAATATGATTTATATATTTATAATGTGACAAATTTAACACAAACTATGTTATAATAGAAATAAAAAAAAATACAACTTATAATAACCATAAGAAAGTATTCAAAAGTTCTACTTCTACTGATCAGAAACAGATATCAGCCAGCACTACAGAAATGCTTAATAGTAAAAAAGAACTTATAGACCTGCAAAAAAAATATTTTCAACAAATGATTGACTACAACAAAGAAGAACATAATCTTAAGATACAATTTTTAAAAGAAGAACATGAATTAAAAATGAAAATGCTTCAAAAATAATTGATCTAATTAAAATTTTTTACTAACTTAATAGTTCTTTTTGGAATTTAATAATTTTAAGATATAATTATATAATAATAATAAAATAATATTTCCTAGTATACATTTAAAGTAAAATATATAAATATATTTAGTTGTTTTAAATATTCTTAAATTTTAAAGGTTTGAAAAATAGTCTCTAATTAAACTCGTTCTAACAGATGTTTTATTATTTCCTCTTTCTTCTACAGCTAATGGTACATTCCACTCTTCATGTATAGGTTCTTGGTTCATAATATATGGGTCTATTGGAGGTATTGATTCTCCTAATACTGAAGCCAAATTATGTAGTACGGCTGTAGCTACTATTATTGCTTGAGCTCTATCTGGTGTTGTTCTTATACCAAGTGACAATATTGGGAATCTCCTCTTCCATACTCCAAACAAACGTTCTATTGTATTTCGAGTTCTTATTTGAGATTCGTTGTATAATAATTCAGCATTTGTATTTGGAGAGATTAATGGAACTAGAATATATGGACGACACTCATAACCTCCATCACCTAATAAAATATTATCTCCCATTTCGTTTGTTTCAAATTTAAAATGTATTGTTGAGTTGTTAAATATGACTTGGTCATGGGTCGAACCAGGCCATCTTGCAACTATATCAAGAATCTCAAGTGAAGGTCCTCCGACTACTTGGACATTTAATGAAAAATAACCTTTCCTATTTCTATACACTTCTGCTATATTTCCTCCTAAAAATATAAACAAAAGTAAGTCGCCTAATTTAATATAATTTAAAAATAAATAATGGATGAAGTAGTTCAATAAATTACCAGGTGATTGAAGTTTGACATGAGTACAATCAATGGCACCTATAATTCTTGGAAATCGTGCTATATTGTAAAATTTCAATCTAGTTTCCTGAATACTACAATGATGGTCTGGCATTTTAATATACAACGGTCTTAAAGAAGCTATAGCTTCAGTAACTGTTCGAACAATATTACAGGCTGAAGTTTTACTCACACCTACAAAGTCTCCAGCAGCAAGCAAAATTGTCCCTAATGCGTAAAACCTAAGTGTCAATAACAATTTCGTTATAGGCAATATGGCACGGTTTCTGAAAAGTAAATTAAAACAGAATTTTAATTTATATTTTTAATATAGAAACATATGAATACCTCCCCCCCCCCTCAAACGTTTAGCCACTCTAGAGCTTTAACCACCCTAACACGTTGACGGACACTTGGAAGTACCATTTTGTTCAATAGGAATGCTTTAAAGTTTAAATTGACACATGGAATTACCATGTGATTATGTGAACCTATATATAAAACGGAAATAATTATCAATAATAATCAATAGTGCCAAAATGCGCAATAATATGCTTAATATGGGCAACTCAACTTTTTATTTCATAAGTAACCATTGGAAATATTACTGACACATCAGTAATGCCACTTTTTGGAAGGTATTTAGAATTCTGCTATAGCAGTAATAATATTTTAAATTGTCAATATAGATACAAATAGACGATTACTATTTAATATGCAGTAAAATTAATCGATTGTCCGTCAACGTGCTAAGTGCTAACGTAATGTGAAAAATTCCCAATTTTATAATTATAATACTGCCTAATCTGCTCTTGCTGATGGCTAATTTACTTTAGAAATAGTTAGATATAAATATACCTATAACAATAACTTCATATAAATATATACAATAAATTACTTACCTGTTCGTTTTTGACTTTAAATGAAATTCAATTTTAGATAAAAGTTCAATAACTGTGGTTTTTTTTAGTCTAAATCTCATAAAAAATTCATCATCATCCCACATTTCTAAATCGTCCATTCAATTTCGAAATACTTTTTTTTTCGTGGTTTCGGCAAATCTTCAATATTGTATTCATCTTCATCAGATATAATATCAAAATTGCAAAACATTTTTTTAGTTAAAAATTATTATAAGCTTATATAAGACTCGAATTTAAACTAAATCAATTGTATAGTAAAAGTATTAGGTACAGTTTTTATGACATCTTTTCACAATATGATAATAATCCGATATAACCATAGATTATCCTCCAGATAAAATACTTATTCAGTAGTAAAACTGTTTGACAAGTTACCAATAACTTTACCAACAGCTTCAGGGATAACTAGACATTGTAGAACGGTATAAGTCAAATTATCCGATGGATAAGTTTAACTATGAGTTATCTAAAGGTGGTAGAACCGGCCCTAAATGTTCGATTTTATCAATTTTATTTGTACATGATTTGATCGACTGTTCAAGATTTGAAATATTTTTTTTTGTCTCACTAGCTTGAGAACCTCCGAACACGTTCATGGTTATAATACTACTGACACTATATTTTAACATCGCGTGTATTTATCCAACTATTATGTGTATTATCAAACCCGAGCCATTTGACAAATACTTGCTTGCCTTTCTTACGTATTATTTTTTCGATTAAATATTCGTTTGGAAAATTAGTTTTGAATATTTCTTCAGAATAAAAACAACCTGCAATAGGCTTACCCATATAATCTTGTAATTGATAAGTAACGGGTAATGTTTTATTTATTTTGATAATCTCAAATATTTCCGTAGACCAGTTTGATAGATAACCTTTTGTAAACACACCTTTTTGTGTACTGATACGGACGTTATCACCAACTTTGAATTTAATTTTTACGTTATTAATCTCACGTTGTTTTATTGTAACCGATAAAGGATTTAAATCTGCTTGCGTCGGAGTCATTCCTATCGTTCTATGTCGCGAACTGTTATATTCGTCAAGCAACATTGGTAAAATCGAAATCCACTCGTGCGAGCCGCGTGCTGTGAACTCTCTAAACATTTTTTCTTTTAATATAAAATATGCGTTGATATGCTTAAAATTTTTATAAAAAAATATTTATTTATTTTATTAAAAATTTTAAATTTTTTTTAAATTTAGTAAAATATTAAACATAAATTTTTGTAATTCAATTGTATGGATTATGAAACGAATTTGTATCGAATCAGATTTTGAATGATATGCAAAGTTCCAAGCCCTGGTGATAATATTTGTTAGTGTATCTGTGTAACTAATTCTCAATATTATTTTGCAGCATTTATTATACATTAATATCATAGTTGCGGCAGGCGGCGGTCACAATACAATAATACATAATATGTAAAAGACTTTGTACTTGAACTATTTATAATTCTAAAACAAAATATGTACTTACCACCAAAAAACTTTCTTATGTCCATCGTGTAAAATAATATTAAATGTAAACGTTATTCGTTAATTACGCGAACACAGAACGGCACGTACTGCTGTCTGCTGCACTTGATTATTGACACTATGGGCCTTTTCACACACACACGGTTTCCGTGTAAACGGTTTTTCGACGGTTCACTAATGTATGGCTATTTATAGAAGGTTTCACACGTTATCTCGACCGTGCCGTGTCCGTGTTGCGTCCGTGCGAGTCCACACGGTTCAAAGTTCCGTCACGGCTCAGTAATGCATTGCATATTACGATACCATTCACACATACACGGCACGGACGTACACACGGCACAGTCAATTCATTTTTTTCTGTCATTCTGCATGTTGTACGATTACATACAATACTAACAATTATTATGGATGTCGATTTATTAATCTCACTTGTAGAAGTTCGTCCAGTATTGTGGGATAAAACATCTAATATATATAAAGACAGGATTGAAACAAAAAATGCCTGGAAAGAAGTGTGTATGGAATTGAATAGTGATTTCAGTAATTACGACGATGAGCAAAAAAATAATTTTGGTAAGTTTACTTATTTAATTTATTTTATATAATCAAAAATATCAGTTTTAAGTAGTATAAAGTAAATATGGTATGTCCAGGTACAATATTAAATGAGTTATACAAGGTTTTACTCTCGAAAATGTACAAGTTATTTAGGAGTTAAGTACAAAGTATTTGATATTTATATGTTAGTTATTTTATTAATATCTAAAACAAAAAATATTTTGCATAATAGTTATGTACTATATATAAACAGTATTAATTATATTTAAGTATAATGTCTATATTTTTAACATTTGCCATTTCAAAGCCCCTGCATTTGATGTAAAATAATCACATAACACATTGCGGACATTATTAGCTGCTAATCCTCCTCGTGTCTCCTGTTCTCTTTGTAATTCATCAAGACCTATTATTACTTCTGTGTCCTCAACTTGATATCCGTCCCTGTCTCGAACAAAATTATGAAGAATGACACAAGCTTTGACAATTATAACTGCAAAGTCAGGTTCCAAGTTAATTGGTCTGTGAAATATCCTCCACTTGTTGCTCAAAATTCCGAAAGTACACTCTACATATCTCCGAGCCCTACTTAGGCGATAATTAAAAATCCTTTTTTTCTCTGTAAGTTGCGATCCACCAAAAGGGCGAAGTAAATGTTTGTGGAGCGCAAATGCCTCATCTCCAACGAAGAAATAAGGTAACTTGTGATTTTCTATTCCGGTTACATTTGTTTCAATAGGTATTTCTAGCTTATTATTTATAACTGATGTCCATAATGATGACCTTTTGAATACAGACGAGTCACAATCTTTTCCATAACTCCCGATGTCGACATATACAAAGCGATAATTAGCATCAGCTACGGCCATTAAAACTACAGATGAATAGCCTTTGTAATTATAATACATGGAACCTAGGGGATTAATAATTCTGATGTGTTTTCCATCGACCGCTCCTAGGCAATGTGGAAAATTGGCTCGTGTCTCAAATTCTTTAGTAATCGATTCCCATTTTTCTTTATTAAGGAGAGGTATACACTCCGTTAACATTACTTCCCAGATACTTATACATACATTTTTAACTATGTTGCTGATGGTTGAAATGCCAAGTCTGTAATTAAGATGTAAATCTGTAAAAGTACACCCACTTGCTAAATACCTGAAACGAAAATAAATTATTTATAATTTGTTTAGGCAAGGAAGTTGTAAAGCGATGGGTGAATATTCGAGATGCGTTTAATAAATCTACGAAAAAAGAAAAATCACTAAATAAATCTGGTGCTGGTGCTTCAGTAATAAAAAAATATGTCTACGCAGAACAGCTGAAATTTTTATCAAAAGTATTTTGTCCACGCTCAACTGAAGATAGTTTATCTATCAACTCGGGTAATGAAGATACTGAACCAACTGTTTCAGAAAATGACAACAGAAACGAAAGTGGGCAATTTATAATACCACCTAGAAAGCAACTTGGATCTCGTAAAAGAAAGATGGATGAGGTTGACATGAGAATGTTAAAAGCGTTGGAAGAACCAGAAGATCGTCATATTTCATTTTTTAAAGGCATTGTTCCAACTTTGCATACATTCACAGAAGATGAAACGGTAAATTTCCAGATGGGTGTACTACAATTATTGACCAATATTAAGCAGAGACGATTTCAAACACAAAACCCATACATGGATTTCAATACTAATATCAATTATAATCGCTGTATTCCTACTCAAAAAAATATGCAAAATTATGATCTGCAACTACCCATAAATCAATCAGGATCATCTTCTATTCGTTTCCAAACTACATAGAATCGCCCCACACATACAGACGTTCATCACCAATATAACCATATTGACGACAATCCGTCTTCAGTTAATAGCAATACAGACGAGTCATTCTTAGATTTAGATTTTTCATAATAATTCAGATAATATATTAAAAACTGTAATTATAATACTATTTGTATAATGCATTAATATTTTTTTCTTAAACACTAATAAATCATTTTATTTATCTATTATGTATTATTATTTTAATTATGTATTCACTTACCTTAGAGTTACAGCTAACATTTGCATAGGTTCGATGCAGTCTCTCATAAACGTATTCTGACGTTGCAATGTATTTTTCAGTCGATCGTGTAATTCGTCAAAAGATTTCATTGACATTCGAAAATACATAAAAAAACTTATCTTGGTGTTCTCAGAGGTCATTAAACAAGGTATAAAAGTCACCTATTTCTTTCCTATTAGAAATATATGGATGAATCCAATAGATTCTTTCTCGTATATTTCTGACACGACGACGACGGCGTCTATTAAAAAGTATTAGAGCTATTTTTTTTTTATCCATTTGGACAATCGTTTATAACTACAACAAATAAAAAATAGAATAGAATAAACAAATAGACCTCGACAGCAAATTACAACTGACAACGGGCAGGTTGTATCAATTACTACGGTTCTACCACGGCTATTCTGTGCGGAAACCGCAAGAAAACCGTGTATGTGTGAAACGTCTACATCCGTGTAAACGGTTGCCGTGTACACGGAAACCGTCTGTGTGTGAAAAGGGCCTATCGCTATTGATATTAATGTATAAAGCACAACGATTAGCGTTTAACTCATAATATTCAAGTTATCTTTAGATAGACTAATCGATAAAATATAAAACGATTACAAGTGTAGATATCAATCGGTCCCACTAAACTATTTTTATTTTTATTTCAATTTTAACGTAAAACTTACACGTGTGGTATAAGAAATACAATTTAGTTTGTAGTGCAGGGGAGGCACTTGCCCTCCCACGCCCACACTCGCTACGCCCATGTATTTGTTCATCGCATCAGATATAATAAAAAAATTTAATATGCAATATCAATATGTAATTAAATGAATAAACAGGTCAATAGAAATATATTAATACATATGTACCAACATAATAATATATTTTTTGGATTATACATATTATATACAATTTAAATACAATAAATGGAGAAATTACCGAATAGCCGCGACTTTTTGGAGAACATAACTTTAATCTAGAGGTTTTGCTACATTTGCCTTAGTGAAGACCAAGTGTCAAAATTATTTGATGAGCCTTTATCATCTGATGATGATTTAGACTGTTCTTCGGGTACAGATTTAGGAGAAGGCGACTCTGCAGATGAAGAAGATGTAAATGATATAAGACAGGGTAGTCCCCCAATTGAAAATGAAAATGAAATTACTATTCCTACGCCAGATATTGAACTCTCTTTACCTACAACTAGACAAATTGGTAAGCGGGCTCCTACTCCTAGAATTAGTCGAAATAATTACACATGGGTAGACGACAAACCGAGTATAAATAAAATAAATTTTAATGAAAATTCCGGATTGAAAGTACAACCTGAAGGTGATCAACCAATTGATTTTTTCAACTTGTTATTGACTAGTGATTTTTATAGTTTAGTTGTCAAAGAGACTAACAATTATGCGGCAGATTTGTATATGAACAGATCGAGTGATAAGACTAGAATTTCTAATTGGGTTGATGTTGATATTGATGAATTGAAAATTTTTTTTGGACTTTTATTTCATACTGGTACAATAAAAATGTCAAAAATTGAAGACTATTGGAAAACTAGTAAATTATTCAATCTGAATATTTTTAGAGCCAGTATGAGCAAAAATAGATACATGCTAATAATGAGAGCTCTACATTTTTGTACCAACCCAGAATCTGAATCTGATATTCAAAATATAAGTCGTATTTATAAAATCGAACCAGTTTTGAATTATTTTAATAACAGGATGAAAGAAATATATCAACCGTCAAAAAATTTATCACTTGACGAGTCGATGGTTCTATGGCGTGGGCGGTTACTTTTTAGACAATACATAAAAAACAAGTGACATAAATATGGCGTGACATTATATATGGTTACTGAACCAATAGGTTTGGTACAAAAAATATTAATATATACTGGTCAAGGTACTAATGTGAGTTCTGATATGACCCACACTGAGTGTGTCGTTGAACAACTGATGGAGGATCATTTATACAAGGAACACTCCTTATTTATGGATAACTATTATAACAGCATCGATTTAGCCCATAAACTTTAAGAAAAAAAAACGTATTGTACTGGAACGCTTAGAAGCAACAGATCAAAAAATCCTAAAAGTGTAACTGAAAAAAAAATTAAAGTTGGAGAGTCTATATGTAAGTACACGAGTGATAGAGTATGTGTTGCAAAGTGGAAGGACCGGCGGGAAGTTATCCCAATTAGTTCTGAATTTAAAGGTGAAATGGACTAGGCAACTAATAGACGTGGTACTGTACCTAAAAATGAAACCAGAGACAGTAGTACAATATAATCGTTTCATGTCAGGGATAGATCGTCAGGATCAAAGGATGGAGTACTATCCGTGTGAACGGAAGACGCTACGGTGGTATAAAAAAATTGGCATACATTTTTTGCAAATATGTATTTAAATTGTAAATATTTTAAAATTCACATCTCCTTTATAATAAAAATGAAGATTTGACACAAAGGCAAGACAGATACTCACAGTATGGATCCTCAATTTAACCATTTATCACTTTTATCGGGGAGGATATCCAATCCATACATACATGTTATGTCCGTGTAAACCAAAAATTTTGGCATTTAGAGTGTCCTTTAAAGGCTCTAGAGGTTTGTTTCAAATCATATTTCGTGTTCCATTGTATTTATCCTAAAGAATGTTATGATGCATGGCTGATTATACAAAAGCATTTATTTAAGTTGAATACAGAGTATGATAAACAAACTTCTATCACAACTACAGTATCTGCCAAAATGCAATCATTTGAAGCATCTATAATTAATTAATTTAAGTATATTTAGTACTTTACTATATTTTATGTTTCTCAATCAAATTGATAAGCTCTAAGTTCGTATTTTTATTTAAAGCTGTTGTTCAAAAATTATTAATTACCTAAGCAATTATAAATTAAAATTATAAAAATGTTTGTTTGTTTTATATGCTCTTCGGGCTCTTCTATTAACCAACTTATGTCACATTTTCAAATTTATCATAATCTGAGGAAAAGCTCCAAGTACAAATGTAATCAGCAAGGCTGTATAAGAGACTTTGATGGTTCAGAAAAATTCAGACAACATTTAAAAAGAGTTCATTTAATACCTGACGTAACCCATCAATTTTCTTTTAATAATACTTGTCAAACTTCAGATGATATTACTCCTGTCTTAAATCTGCCTGAAGAAGTTGTAAATATTAATAATAGTAGTATACACATTGAGGATATCATAGGTACAAATGAAATAAACTATTTTTATAAATCTTTTGAAGATGTTGTGAGGAATTGTGCATTACAATTCATAACAAAATTATACACAAACCCTAATGTTACTGAATCTCTGATGCAAGAAATAGTTGACGGGGCAACAGAACTGTTCTCATCTGGGATTATATCCAATTTAAAAACTAAAATAATGCCTTATTTATTTAATTCTAATAAAACTGAAGTAGCTGAAATTGAAAAAATGCTTACTGTTTTAGAAAATCCATTTTCAGAATTTAGGACTGAGATTAGGACTGAGTATCAGCGTTTTAAGTATTTTAAAACAAATAATTTATTTTCTAAACCAAAAACAGTTGTTGCTGGGTTTGTAAATCAGCAAAAAATTGTGTCCGGGGTTGAGCGCCAAATTATGGTACAGGTTCAAGGTCATTTATTTCCTATTAAAGATAATCTAAAAAGATTTTTTGAGTTACCTGGTGTGTATGATGCAGCTAATGAGTTTATTTCAAATTCAGAAAATTCTGATTTATTATCATCATTTATAGATGGAACCACTTGGAAAAATATTTAAAAAAACTTTCAAAATAAAATAATTTACCCAATGTTTTTATATTTTGATGATGCTGAGATGGGGAAGCCACTTGGTTCACATTCAGGTGTACACAAAATGGGATGTGTGTACTATACTATCCCGGCAATACCTCCCGAATACTTGTCTGCCTTAGAAAATATTTTTCCAGCATTTCTTTTTCATTCCACAGATCAAGGAGAACAAAATATTAATAATAAAACCTTATTTTCTTCTCTGATAACAGAACTTATAGACTTGCAAGAAAATGGAATTTTTATTTGTGTTAATTCAACTAATATTACTATATATTTTGGTCTTGCATTAATTTTAGGAGACAATTTAGGCCTTAATTCTTTACTAGGCTTTGTTGAAAGTTTCTCCGCGAACTACTATTTTCGTACATGTCGTTCCCCTAAAAATCAAATGCAAAACATGCTTATAGAATCCGTTGAAACAATTAGAAATAAAGAAAATTATGAATCAGATGTGCAAAAAAATAATGTTTCAGAGACTGGTATAAATTCATATTGTGTTTTCAATGAAATTCCTAACTATCATGTTACAGTCAACATGGTGTGTGTTTTTATGCATGATGTATCTGAAGGAGTCGCAAGATATGATATGGCTCTTATAATCAATTACTTAATAAATAATAAATATTTTTCACTTGAAAATTTAAATAATCGATTATTATTATTTGAGTATGGAGTTAATGAGTGCAAAAATAAACCACCAACAATTAGTAAAACTAATCTTAATAATAACTGTATAATCATGTCAGCCTCTGAGATGTTCTATTTAGTACGATATTTTGGGCTAATTGTTGGTGAATTGGTCCCAGTGGGCACTAAAATCTGGGAGTTATATACTAGCCTGAGAAAGATAGTTGATATTTGCTGTGCCCGGGTTTTACAACGTGAGTGTGCACATCAATTAGACACGTTAGTTTCTGAACATAATAAACTGTATTTATTTTTTTCTAATAGCACCCTTAAACCTAAATTTCATTTTTTAACACATTATAGTCGCTTACTTCTTAAAAATGGCCCTATTTCATTTACTTCCTCATTAAGATATGAAGCAAAACACAAAGTTTTAAAGGCATATGCCAACTCTATACCATGTAGAATAAATCTAGGACATACATTATCACACAAACTTCAAGTACAGATGATTCATCGTTTTCTATTTCAAAAAGGGCTGGAATTAGATTTAAAAGTGGGGCCATGTTTAAAAATTATTGCTTCCGAAGATTTCAATATCAATTTTTTTAATTCATTACCTAATGAATTTAAAAGTGATACATTTTCAGTTCCTTGGGTCCATCTTGAAGGAGTTCAATATAAACCTGGAATGTTATCAATAATTGATATTGATTTAAACGGTTGTATTTTTGGTGATATACTTTATATTCTTGTTAACAAGTCAAGAATGCCATATTTAGTGTGTAAACTATTTTTAACCGTGGGTTTCGATAGCCATTTTCATGCTTATGAAATTAAAAAATATAATGAAAGAGAATCTAACCTTATTGGTTGTTATTTAAAAGATTTAAAAGACTCTACCCCAACTATACTTCGTGTTCTTGGAAATGGTAAACTGTGTGCTAGTTTAAGATATGCATTGTAAATATTATAATAAATTATTTATGATTATTGTTATTTATGCAACCAGGTAGGTTGTTTTAAGTTTACAAACTAGTTTTATTAGGTATGTACCTATTTCTTCATCATGTTATATGATATTATATTAGCCCTCCGTGCTAGTGATATTATATTTTTATCAAGTAGGTGTACCTACTTACCTACATTAATATTGTATGAATAAAATGTATATTATGTTACTTATGTATTTATATATTTATATTAAATAAAGCAAACTGTTAATTTTTTATTTATGGCTTGATTTTTGTTGTCAAAAGTGCAAGTATTTATATTATGAATATAAAATATACCTACTAGATGTAATATGTAAAATATTATATACCTACTGTAGTACTGTAGGACGTATGTATACTGTATGCCGGTTGAATGGACTAAATCCTTTTTTTTCTATAGATATATCAGTGTAGGCATTATTAAAATTAATAATTATATTGGGTTTACACCAATGGTGGCTTTGATTTAACAACAATTTGTTGTCATTTCAACAATTAGATAATAAATTCAAAAGTTAATTTAGCTTTTGTTGATACGAATTTCATAACTATTAATTAGGTAGAGTTATTTCTACAACAATCTTCAAATATTAAATTTACACTTTATGGACTATTTTTAACAATTAATAGTTGCTATTTCTACAAGTAACTATAGTAGCTACTTATTTTTTTCGAAGATAATGTGACTGTTATAATACTTTATTTTAACATAGGTTGTTGTCATTTTAACCATATACTACGGTCAATACAAATTAATTAAATGTTTAATCTACACTTGCCGTTTAAGTGACATGTAAGTGTTGTATCAACACCAAACTCGGCTAAGCTGGAAAATAACGTGCAAATGTGTATAATATTAACACCATTTTGTGTTGAATCTACTGCAGTTTTCTATGTGTGTATTTTTGCCCAAAATGTGAGGATAAACCAGGACTTTGTATTGAGCCATGTTTTGAGCGTTATCACCAAAGTGATTAAATTTATGATTTATATACTTGATACTCGTATTTTTTTTCGTATTTAGGTAATAAGTACCCAATTACATATTTTTTATAATTTTTTTTTAACGTTTGT
Organism: Diuraphis noxia; assembly: GCF_037042655.1. Classification (NCBI taxonomy): domain Eukaryota; kingdom Metazoa; phylum Arthropoda; class Insecta; order Hemiptera; family Aphididae; genus Diuraphis; species Diuraphis noxia. Next base: position 67,175,611 of record NW_028301711.1, read on the forward strand.
AATAAGTAATTACGTATTTTTAAATTTATTTTTCGTATGTAATAATTATAATAACGTATTTTTTTCGAATGTAATAAGCAATTACATATTTATTATTTTTTATAAAATAATTTTTATAATTTTTTGATTAATTATTTGTTAATATATTCTTTTCTATTATACAAGTTACCGTATTTTATTCAGATTTAAAATAAATATTGAAAAACATATTTATTTTGAAGTACAATAATATACTAAATGATGTCATATTTTATTGAAATCTAAAAATAAAAATGATTTTTAAAATTTTTATTTCCATTCAATTTATAAGTCTATATTAATTTAAATATGATGTATGTTCGAATAGGGAAGTTTTATTCAATGTATTGTAGTCGAATGTATACATATTTATCAAAATAATAATAAAGCAGAGCGCCGGTGGCCGATGTCGACGCGTAGTCGACCGAGCATAAATTCGTTGCGGCGACGCGGTATCGGAACCACAAATAGGCATCGGCATTGAACGTGTTAATGGTAACTAGAGCCACTATGACCTTAATATTATGTACTTTTAAAGTTTTAAAGATTAATTACTTTTCTTATTAACCTTTAGGTTAAATTGTTACTTAAAATGTTTATCAATACATACATATTATGTACATATACACATACATACATATCTATATGGGCAGGAGTTTGATTGTCTAAGGGCAATGAATATTGAAAATTTAAATTTAAAAACAAGCAATATCATGATCCCTTCATCAATTACATTTTGCATATTACAAGACAAAATTATCAGTATCAGTAATTATCAACTCTAACGTTATACCAAAATTACACACATAATTTTTTTGGGGACTTAAATATGTGCCCTCAATGCCCACTATTTTTAAGAATATTACCAATTATATAAAAAATTACCATACACATTTGTAAACAGAACCTTACGATATAGTAAGATTATAATCAGGATTTTTATAGAACATTTTCTACCTCTTTTCTCTTTACTCTTTATATTTTAAAAGTGTTTTCTATAGGTACATACTTTGAGCTTCATCTTCCCAGTTCAATTCTCGTTCTAAATAAGAGTCGGCAGCATGAGAGTATTGAATGAGGAACTCTTTCACGGTTATTACACCAGTCTTTAAAAGGTCCGTGGAATTTCTTATTCTCACTGAATTTAAAATATATTTAAATTTAGTGGACCTTATTGTTGTCACACCCCTAGCCAGTTGCTGCACACAATGGTTTGCTGCTTGGTGGTTATATTATTCAAATGTTCTATATGACCAAAACATTTTTATTAGGTAGTGATTTAACATTAAAACAAACACACAGTACCTAATCATTTAATACAAATTAATAAATTATATTAAAATTGAATGTAAAATACTAAAATACTATAATCACCAAGTTTTAACATTTAATTACACAACTTTTATTACTAACCTAGAAATTTCCATAGGTTTGGATGCAGTACCTGAAAAGTTTGCTTTAGGGACGAATGAAAACTTTCCACGTTGTTATTTGTACGGCGTGGTTGACCATGTACAGTAAAACATTCGGGTCCCTTCCTAATAATCCAAAAGCTATTTAAATTTAAAGATAATATTAAGATTAATATATTTTGTTCTTCATTTTATCATTTTTCAAAATGTTTATTGTATTTTACCTATAAAAATATGTAAAGAGCCTTGGAAGCTGAACATTATTAGCTTGAGCGTACATTTTTACGTCTTCAAAACCCGTTTCTATTTGATACTCTGGTAATAGTGCTAAAGCTGCAGTCATTTTTGCTGCCATATTCTCTTTAACATAACGTGTGTAACCCAACTTTTTAATGTTCTTCTGTAGACTAAAAGTATTAAAAAACATTCAATTTTTTAACTAACTTTTTTATCCAAACAACTAATTTATAAAATATGCAGTGTTAAAAAATGTGTGTGTAACTGCAATAAATTTCAAACCTATATGTAATGAAACCAACAAGAAAATAGGTTTTCTTCGGGATAAACTGCAGTATAAGCATTCCGGAGGCCTGTCTGAAAATCAATCATGATTGTAGTTGGTCTTATAGAAGGGAATTTCATTTTAAATCGCTCCAACATCTTCTTATATGAAGCTTATAATGATAATATAAGTTTTAAAAACCCTCATACTAATGGTCCTCTTTTAAATAGTTGTCCAGATTTTCAATTTTCAACTTTATTATTTAAAAATATGACATTTAAAATTCAAACAAAAGCAAATAATATTTGTGGTCTTACTTCAGGAAAAATAGTTATTATTGAGAATATAATATGCTCCAAAGTAAATAACGAAAGTTACATAATCGGTAAAGAATTTTTGGAAATAAAACCATTGTATACTGAACCTTGTGTATCTTTTCATTTGGGTATTTTTATGGTTTCAAATCTTTCTATGAGAAATATATGGCCCTTAAATAATGTTAACACAAAATCCTTTTTGTGTGAAATTAATTTGGAATGTTTTGCTGCCTTTCCACTTTTACATTGATTTTACATTGACAATGATGAAAGACCAAGCTTATGAAATTTAAATTACTAACAAAAGCTAAATTAATGAGGTTAGAATGTTTTAACACTACCTATTTAACATTATATATTTATTTATTTACTATTATACAACTTATGATCTTTAAAAAAATGTTTTTATAAAATACATTAAATTAATTAAGAGTAATATTTCTAGGAATTACGTAATAGTTGAATTTGTTGATGGTGTTCAACTAGTTCCACACAATTGGATATCATCTAACCAGACAGAAACATTTTACCCAGAAAATATAAACTCCAAGAAAAATGACAAACTGGTCCTTAATACCGTTCCATATGAGTCTTCATGGAAAACATTTTCCATAAAAAAAATTTGGGGTTCTTCTGGTATTAAAAATTAAATTATTGTCCATTATACAAATAATGAATTGTTGTTTTTATTATTATTTAGATAACTTTATTAGGGCAAAACAAAATTTAAAAATTGCTTTGCAATTATCTGAAGCTGAAGACTTAAATTCTGAGATCGATGAAGTGCTTGCAAAAAAAAAAACGGAGAAAAATAGTTGTTAATTTTTAAAATTTATGAAAGCTTAAAATAATTGAATGGGGTCATGTTAAAATCCCTATTGACAATAAGCTTTACTCATCTAATTATAAATAATTAAAAATGTAAATGTATTTTTTTACAAATTACAACACTTAAGTAAGGGTAAGGTTGACTCCTCAATAGGACATAAATAAGGGATATATTATTCCAGTAGATTTTTTGGATCCAAAATGAATTCCTTACAAGACTCAAACAGGAACCGTTGAGACCTTATTGGGATATATTTATAACCTTTTCAAGAAGTTTCCAGGACCTTAATAGACTGCAAACAGGAATATAATGAGAAATATACAGGCCATAATGGTCCATGTTGTATCACCGGCCAGTTGGTTCCTGGCGGGCAGTCTTGTAGAAAGTCTGAACCCGGACATTAGGAATCCTACAGACCGCCTAAGACCTACCCAGATCGGTCTGGGATTTAAACAGGCATTTCCTATTAAGAGACTCAGAGTCTCAAAAATCAGTCCCAAGACCTTCCTGGGAAGGTCTATGTGTTGTTAAGGTTGTACCTTATATATGTAATTGTCTAGGTATTATTATATTAACATATTACATATTATATAGTTTTTAAGATTATCTTTATTATGTAATTGTCTATTATATAAAAGTGAAAATTATGTTTATTATTAAAATACAAATTAAAATGTATATTAAATGTATAATTTGTATATCTTGTACTTATGATTGTTATTTTGGTTTTAAGAAAATATTGGAGGAACAAATAACCAAACAATTTGTACCTACCTACAACATATTACATACTATATTATTTATATTAAAATAGTTTTTAAGATTTTGAATTTTTGTTATAGAAGCAGCTAGTTAAACATTTATACAAATGCAAGTGTTCTTTTACTTTACATTGGTATAATTGTAAAAACCAAATAACTATTTAAATAAACAGCATTGTTTTTGTAAGTATAATAATATGATATATGATACGATACTTAACTGTTAGAAACTCATCGGGAAACAAACAAGCTTTATTTTAACCTTCTAAAAAATGTTAATATAATAATAATGCTGCCAATCTCGAGGATCGGGAGGGGGTCCCGTCCGCTCTATGCGGCAATATTTACACTTTTAAAGAAACACTTATAAATTCACCGGGACACGGTATGTATTACGAACATAGAGTATAGACCATAAACCTATAAACTAATGGACATTGTTAAGAGACGGACGGGATTATTGAGAGAGAAAATAAACTAAGTAGTCCTCGGTATTTACGGTAATTACAACATCTCGGTATTTTCGGTAATTACTGAAAATACCGTATAACCGGTAATACCGTAGTTACTGGGGGTGTCGCCCGATTGCGGCCCAAAGTAACCTTTTTACCTTTTCGCCTATCCCGATTGCGGCCCGTCCATATTAGGTAGGAAATAATATTTAAGTGGTTATCAAAACTAAATAAATATCCCGATTGCGTCCGATACGTATATTGACATAAATATAACTATCGTATTCATGATTCCTACGATCACCAAATTCGGCGTGGTAATTTTCAGTCTATTAAAGATAAAAAAAAAGCAGATAAACTGTAAGATTGCAAGGTTGCTAGTGGAACACAGTTGTATATTGTGCTGTTATAGTATCGTTTGAGTCTTCGTTTTATAAAGTTTAAATTATGGAAATGTACGAAATGCTTAGCGAAAAAGATAAACCAATATTAGTAATATTTAAATATAAATTTCGATTTCATAAGTTATTAGCTAATGATATAGAAAAATGGTGTTGTACAAATAAAAGTTGTAAAAGTTTTGTCAAGCGATACAATAAAGTAAATTTGACGTTGATGATTACAATCATGAAGCCAATCCAGAACAGATTTTGAAACGTCAGAAAAGTTTCCATTCGAAATTCAATTCATTATTTTATACTTCACATCCAAGTATATTTCAATTTTTGGAAATTTTGAAACAATGCCAAACAGATGCTAAAATAAAAATGCAATCTATAGTTTGTACTCCTCGGGAAACAACTAAACAAATTAATAAAAAAAAATTCATACTAACCCAAATTACAAAATTAAAAACTTAGACATATCTAATTTTGATTTTGTAAAAATAATAAGTTTTAAAAATCTACCTCTAACACTATAATTATTTTACTATTTATTGACATATTATTTGTAATTCACATCTTTTTTTATTGTAAACAATTTATTATTTTATATTATTTGACTAATTGTATATATAGGTATATACTTTTAAAATTGTATACAAATACATCCATTCACAAAGTATTTAAAATATAAAATATACTTGCCATGTATTTAAATACTTTTTATACTTTATACTTGTTTCATAATAATTTTGAAATACTTTATTATTTGGTGTTTAAACATATTATATATATATATATATTAATTATAAGGTATTTTGTGAACCAATGTGTGTTTGGACGGGCCGCAATCGGGATACTTAAATTTGGGATAAAATACGACTACCTGAATTCGGGCCGCAATCGGGCAACTCCGGTTACTGGTAGGATTACAGATGTTTTAAAAGAACCCGAATTACTCCCGGCTATAAAAATGTGTGAGATGATAGCAATTTCTCTTCCAGAAACAACTTGTAGTGTTGAAAGGTCATTCAGGTATATTTTAACTGTAAATAATTGTAAATATAATTATAAATAAAAAATTCTATTCAGGTATTTCATTCATCATTAAAATATATATATTTTTTACATTTCATTAAAAAGGTTAAAGACATGGATACGTAATTCAATATCTGAAGACAGATTAAATGGCTTAGCTTTATTGTATATACATAAAGACATTGTTAAAAAACAAAAACAAAAAATTATTGAAGACGCATACAATTTTTATTTGATGATTAATATAAATATAATTAATTTGTGACATCTACATTAACATATATTCAAATAATATTAATATAGTATTGTAAACCTACTAATAAAAGGCCTTATGTGATGACATAATGTTGTTTTTTCAGTTTAATGTAGGTTATGCTATTTTAGAATAAAATATATTAAGATTTAAAATAATAATTTTGTTCTTGCCCCGGGTGGGATTTTATCCTGCGGGCGCCCTTGATTTCTCCAAAATCATATCGCTACATGATAAAAAAAAATTTCCATTGCCAGGTGAAATTATTCATTGAACTATATATTTTTTTTTCACTTTTCTAAATATAGACCAATGGTCCAATTATTTTATTAGCTCTATCTACACTCAGAAGATGGGTTTCTAATTTTTCCACCGGAGGCCGCGTACGGTCAGGACCATATTTATGGAAATACAAATGGGACATTTTCCCTGGGCCCACTCAAAAGAGGGGCCCACCGACGGGAACATTAACATGACTGTGGTCTTGTCCACCAATTTCTTCATCGCATCATTTGACTGGTCTTCTGTATGATAACTAGTAGATGGTCCGACTCTTAGAAACTGAAGTCAAAAATATATAATTAAAAACTATGTATTTACATGCATGTACTTGATTAATTAATGCTTAGGTACGTCAGGTAACAATGACCGGCTTAGTATTGGTCTACTGTTATTAAATGGTGATGGTGTATTAATGCTTGGTGTCAATCTTTTACTTCGTTCATTGAACTGCCAACCAAAATATTTTAATGAAGAATATGTATATTTTTATATATATAAATATGTACTTCATTCATTAATGCTTACGTTAGGTGACGATGACTGTCTTGGTATACCTACACTGTTATTCATTGGTGATGGTGCATTAACACTTGGTGTCAAACTTTTAATTGGTTCATTGAACTTCCATCAAAAATCTTTTATTTAAGAATAGGTCATATTTACATTTATGTACTTATTAAATTAATACTTACGTCAGATGATGTATCAGTGAAACTGTCATTATTAAATTTGCTTCCTTTCGTAGTTGGTTTTCGTTTCTTCAACCGCGCCTAAAAATATTTGAATAAAGAATATGTATTTATGTTTGTTGAATTAGACAGAACTGTATTACAATGCTAAGGTTTTACATTATGGTGAGAAGCAAGTTTATCATCTACCTATGTAACAAACAGAAATCCATGTTATATGTAAATAGGATATCTACCAAAATTAGTAATTCGCCATGAACTACTTTTCAGTATAACGATGTAAAAAGTGTATACTTGAGTTTATACAATAGGAATTTTCGAAAATTTTACTATTATTCCTAAGTATGTGTCAGTTGGAAATGAAAAATAATAAATGAATTCATATAATATTATTTATATATTTTTTAGACAACTGTTTAGCATTATTAAAAACCACAGAAAGCAACCAAACAATGTGATTAATAATAGTTTCCATTCTCAGGCCACGACCAATTGACTTAATTCTATTTTTAAACCTTGCAATGTTTTTATACAAATCAATCACAAAATTAAATGTTTCGATATCATGTGATTGTCAATAAAAATTTGAACGTTTGCTATTTGGTGAACTCCACAAACGCAATAATGGATTACACCATTTATCCCATAGATGTTTGATACTTTTTTACCTTCCATCTCTATCACCAATATAGAGTTTAGGAAACTGAGCATTCGTAAGTTTTAATGAATTCATCGTTTTAATTTATTTGTTTAGATAAACCTAAACACGTAACCACGGGCATGGGAAAGAGGCTGGTGCGTACCAAAGCGGCCGATGACATTGAATCCCAAAGAGAAGCAAGTTATTAGCCAACCTCCCCACGGGACCAAATCATTGACCGCAGATGGACGTGGCAACCCATGCCCATGTCCATGTCCTACTCGTTAATTTTAAACAACTATCTGCTGTAACATCCATATCATATCCTATGCTACTTGATAATCCTTTTATTAAATTATAGACGTATGACGATGTAAAAATTTTATACTTGAGTTTATACAATAGGAATTATCAAAAATTATGTATATGTATATTTTTATATATACAAATATGTACTGTAAGACATCTTATCCATAGTACTTCATATATTGTATCACTCAAAGGCAACAGCCATGTACCCAGATTCCGTTGACGAGATTGCAACTGTTTGTCGTTTATGTCCGGCAGGTAATTGTACTAATTCCCGTGTGGTATTTTTATTTAATGACTAAAGTTCTCCATCAATTGCCTTTAACCATAGTTTTTCCGTCATGTCGACTTATAGTTTAATTACATAGATTGCATAAGATTGACACCAAGCATTAATACACCATCACCATTTAATAACAGTAGACCAATACTAAGCCGGTCATATGTGTCTTATGTCTTATGGGTGTATATTGTTTTTTAATAAATTTGAAATTATTTTAATTTTTCGGAATTGCAATCTCACTTTAAGGCTATCACAAAACCATAAATTTATTAGCTTTTAAACAACACCTAAGCAAATTAAATGCAAATAGTCTAAAGGCACATTGGTAACAAGGCCTAATAATGGAATTTCATCAAGAGCACTAGCACCTAAATGGTAATTTTCATCAGTCTTTAAAACAAATTCATGATCGGTTCTTTCTTTTCCGGCCTTATCTGAAAAACAAATTCTTCGTTCACAATATTCACCTTCATCCCAGCATTTTGTACAACTTGAGTACCCAGTATGTTTTTTGACATTTAAAATGAAAGTTTGCTGGTGCATCTGCATAAATGAGTTTTATCATACAAGGTAACTTTTTGTTATTAAAAAGTATACCATTTTCTATGACATGTTTGGATTATACCACCAATCTTTCTAAAAACAAATGAGCACTTTCAGGTTTTTTAGAATTACCATGGTAGATTCCAATAATAAAAATATCTTTAAAACCAAAAATTGATCCTAGAATTGGTCATAGTTGACTGCCTGAGTATTTGCTAATTAGAAGCCCATCAATATTGATAACTAATTCAATAGTTCCATTTATTAGATGACCTTTAGTTTTCAAAAATTCTTGTATTCCATTTTCCAAACTATTATGCCAATAGTAACCAGGATAAACTTCTTTTATAACTGTAGTTCTAGGTGTATTTAATAGAGATCGACTGTCGGATAGTAAATCACTATGACAAGAACGAGACTTTAAAATTTGAAGTAATTTATTTAAAGATTTATGAGTAATCTGTTCTGTAACAGCCCAGGTTGTTATTTTATTCCTAAAAGAATTTTCATTTTTTTTCAGACAAAATATCATTTTGATTAGATGTAGTTGGCACAGGAAAAATACTATTTGGTTTTAACAACTCATTACTATTTGTACTACAATTTGGGCGCTCTTCTGAAGAAAAACTTTTCTCTAAATCATTGTTCAAGTCTTGCAATGAATCAGGAATAATATGTTGGTCACAATTAAGAGAAAGAGTTGTTACAGAAGACTTAATAGTACAAACTATTGGACACAATTTTTTTGTTAGAAGTTGTGTATCATTGAAAATCCTTCACCTTAATTGTCTGGCTGATATTTCATTATCTGGTCTTCTAATTTTATGGAAAAATTGATGTTATTTATAGTATACAAGTGTGTAACTAACAAATTAAACAATAAAAACTATTGTTTTGGTCAAAATTTTAAATATTATCTATGCCTGCTGGTTACAATTTATTTTATGATTATATTGACATATTTATTAGTTTATTTATTTTGAAATTAAAGTTGTGAAATTAGAAAAACTATTTTAGAATTTTTATAATATCATCAATTTAATTAAATTACTTATATTAACTATGCAGATACAAAATAATTTTAGTTTTCATATATCTGCACATAATACAGTTGGACATTCAATCGTTTTCACTATATAGTTTTTTCAGTTACCTAACACATGTGCAGACATAGATGTTTGCACGGGTCAACCCAGGCTCGATCTGAGATTTTCAGAGGCAGAGTAAATTGTAGATGCCTAATATATATCCGTATTTTATAATTAAAGTATGTTTGTGAAGATCATGGACATTCTATTTGTCCTAATAGCTAATAAAATTAAACCAACTCAACTAATAAAAGCATTGTGAACAATAACCATACCTAGTTATTGTGTAACAATGTTTATTAGGTATAGATTGTTCTGATCTATACATTTATAATAAATATTATTGAAATAAATACCTTAATTCCATGATTCCAACATCTTCACTACTGCTTAAATCTGACATGGGTTTTATTTTAACTATATACCTAAATGTAAAATAAATAAAATCGGTATAAGTGCATAAGTTTGTAAATAATAAAAATGTTTCTAAACTCTAGTCAACTTTACCATAAATATTTAATAATATTATGTACCTATTCTTCAGTAATTTATTTTAAACAATAATAGTTATTAATTTAATGCATTTAATATACTTAGGTAATATAAAATGTAATTCTCAATCAATATTGTTATTTAGTTTACGTTGTGAGAGCTAATATTTATTATTTATAAAGAATTAAGTTAGATAATTGATAACTCAAATGCAATCATTATTCAAATTTTCAAAACCACTAGGCATCTATGCCCTTTTAATAGTTTTAGCAAACTAGGAAAAGTTTTGGATTTAATTGAGCATATTATTAATTTCATGCCTAATTCAAGTTATTTATCAATTAAAAAGTCGAATGTTTCAATTTCTTCAAAAAATCTTCTACGCTTAGTAGATTTACTAATATTATGGTTATACTTACAAACTGAATGTTCTAAATAATTATAAATATAGATATAACTAACTTTGTACTTACTTACATCACGCAAAACGCAATGGCGGAACGTGGAAACCTCAACGGAAAGTACGATCAACGAAAATTGACACACGTTCGAGTTTTAGCGAAGTACAATAAATCCGCAAACTAAACGGAAAACGTTATACGTAGATACAAAAAACAACACTATAGGTATATACGCAAATGCAAGACAGAATGGCGGAACGCTGAAACAGTGAAACATTCAAACCAAACATCAACGACAACAATCAACAACAAATCCAGAACGCACGAAACGAACCACGAGGCAAAGAAAATGATTTTTCGTAACCGTCGAATATGGATAGCTAGTGGAGCGTGGAGCGTCGTGGTGAAGCACTAAAATATAATATTATAATAATTTGACAATGCGCTGCCGCCGTTATGCTCGTTAACTATAAACAATATATTAATATTATATTAGATAGTACAATCACAGATTATATAATATAATCTGTGGTTCAATAGTAAATACTAAATACGCATTGGTCACTCGTCGGTCATATCGTACCGCGCGGTATCGACGTCGCGCGTCGTTCATCATGTTTGTAGGGTGAGGTATGCTTAGATCTAGAATATTCACGAAAAATATAAAAATAGCTGATATTTCCAAACAAAAACAAAAACCTCAACCAGTCTGTAGGTACTCCGCGATAGCAACACGTATTGCTTAATGAATAATGCACCATAATATATTCTATAGATTTTAGTATTGTTTACTTGTTATTAGTTCTTAGAACCATAATAGTTAATAATATAATTATTGTAAATTATAATTATTTTAATATAGGAAGTTGATTGCAATAAAATGATTGCTACTTTATTTAGATGTATAGAAATCGCAAAAAGTGCTAAGCAGCTCATACACTACACAAACATCGATAATAAACATAATATATTTATTGTTTATAATAAAATAACAAATTAAGAAGTAAGAGTACCTAAAACAATATACATTTTAAGGATAATCATAACTTTCACTTTCATAATAATTAACAATTAAATAATAAAGATAATAAATTATTTAAATATTATTTTTTTCTGAATGCTGCTCCAGCAATATATATTTTAATTGGTCTTTCAATTTCAGTATTTAAAGCGTTTTGGAAATCTTTACATTTTCTTATGGTTTCTGAAATATAAAAGCATACATAATATGCAATAACTAAAATTATTTAAGATTAACTGTTATATGCATGAATAAAAAAAAATATATGAATATTTAACGCTTTAACTGTTATTATTTATAGCTTTACAATATTTTTATGAAAATTAAAACCGAGTAAGACACTATAGATATGTTAATTTATATAACTTATTTAATATGTAAATATTATAAATGTTAAATGTTTATATATTATATTCTAACCCATGAGTTAATATTTTAAATAGCAATATTTTATTTCAGAGAAACTATTATATATAAATGGGTATTAAAAAGTATATCGTCACTTAAGATGCAACACCAGGTATCTCACATTTTGGTCAAATTGAGTTAGCAACACTGTCTTATTCAAAATTTTGCGCCCAATCGACTGGTGGTATCAGATATAGGATAAAAATTGTGGTGAACCGCCACCACATAATTTCCCTCCGGGGTTGGTAAGCATGTAGACGGTTGGTCACCATGTTTTAGGCGGCACAACCATTGAACTATATGATAACTGGAATGCTCACCAAGCAGTGTTGCCCGAAACGGAATGTTAGAACGAGATGGGACATACTAATGGTGTTACTATCTTTGTCTTACACATTGCGCTAATATCTTAAATTAATTTACCACGGTCCGCGATATTATTTTAGACTTTAGTTTGGTTCTTAAAATTTGGTATCTTTATATTTTATTTTTTAACTTCCACAAAATATTTATGATTAAATTGATAGAATATAAATAATTATAATTTATAATACCTTTAACAAGTATTGAAACATGCTTTTCTTGTGGACTTCTACATTTGTCATAAAAATGTTAAGGAAGTTGCAAGGAATTGTATGTTAAATGTTGGGAATAAAATATTAAGTTTTGAATTTAAAGTTAGAAGGTTTTAATTCATAACTATAAGCATATAAAATTACGAAAAATTGATTTTTATTAAAATAAAAACATAGTACCTAGGTACCTATTTATAATATTATACATAATTGAAAGAAAAGTTACTTACACTACCTGAAGCTGTACCTGCAAATTACCTCAATTATTGTTCTTACTACTTTCCTAACTTAATTTAATATTGTATATGTATAATATAGCTACGATTACTACTGGAAAGATCTAGTAAACAGAATCTTCAATAGATTTTTGTTATATTTCTTAGCCAAAATTTCATAAAATAAGTAATTATTTAAAGATACTATAAGAAATTGTAGATACTTTAACTATAGTCTTAACCTTAAAGTTATAATATAATGTTAAGTTAACTAGGTAACTTTTGTTGAGTTGACTTCAGCTGGATATTTTTCCTGTAATGACAATAAAACTATATATTAATAAAAATATTTTACATAAAATAAAATAGCAACATTTTCAACTGTATAAGAAATCATAGTGAAAAATAATAGTTGATTTATTACATTTAAAAGCATTCATACAACCATTAAAGCATAATAAAAATAAAACCATACACCACAAATTAAATTATGATGAAAAAGTTTAAAACAAAGAACAAAACAACGATATTATTATTATTTATTGGTAAACAATCATATTGGAAAATGTGATAAAAAGAGATAGCAACACCATTCTTATCTGCTGTCTTTTTTTAACAGGCTATCTCGGTTATGTTTACATTGGTCTTATGGCGGGTGAGCATTCCAGTTATCATATATAGTTCAATGGGCACAACCGGTCGTCTGCTCGGGCGGCGGCCGGCTTGCCGGCGCCGCCGTCTTTCAGTCTTTTTCGCAACATTCTTTCATACCCACCGAGAGTTACCTCGTTGTCTGGTTTATTCGCGAACCACCCGCCATTTTGGTGTCTACTAAAAAAACGAATCTCGTAACTACCGTCGTTGTCTCTCGATTGCGCGTCTTTGTAAACTCTTACGTCGAGCGACGTCAAACATGTTATTGTATGCTTAAATAATAAATGTTGTTCTTTTTCTCGGCGTTGTTCTTTTCCTGCAATAGCGCCTCCTACCTCCATACGGCGCGCCTGGGCCGTTCCGTCAACGTTGGAGATATCACAGGGGAAACTCGCTGTACCTCGCCCGAAGATCTCCACACTGGTGACCTCGCAAGTCAAGCACGCAACGCGTAATCGTCGGCTCGAATCACATGCGACCGTGTTCATCCGCGAGTTCGTTCCGTTTTAATTGTCAGTTCCGCCGACACACGCGATTCGCTATGAGTAACACGCAAGGTGTCGATACACCGACCGATGGCGTCGCGAACACAACTACAGTCGAAGCTATTGCGAACGTTCGTCTACTGGCGTTTTGGAAACAATCGCCGCAATTATGGTTTACGCATACTGAATCGGTTTTCGCCAATCAACGCATCAGATCTAATTCGACCAAAGTCAATTTCGTCGTCGGAGCATTGGACGAGGAAGGCGTGCGAACCATCGGCGACTTACTCGGTTCCGCTGTCTCATACGACGCAATCCGCAACCGCCTCGTCGACGCTTACGAGCTACCGAAGTCCGTTCGCTTTCGCGAAATCGTCAAACCCGGAGGCATGGGCGATCGTCGCCCATCGCAGCTCCTACGTGACATGCGCAACAATATGCCGTCCGGCATAGTTGAGGACGCGTTGAAGGAGTTTTGGCTTCAGAAGCTCCCGTCTAGTGTCACGGCCATCATTTCCAGCCTCGACGGCTCTCTAGATTCGCTGGCATCGCGTGCGGACCGGGTAATGGATGCATCGAACCCGCAGAGCGTGGACGCTTTTGCGAAAGACCCGTTCACGGAACTGGCGGGCGCCGTGGCGGCGTTGACTCAGCAAGTCCAGTCCCTCACGCGAATCGTCAACTCGTCGAAAGGCCCATCTCAACAACGGCCAACGCAATACGAGGCGCAACCATCGACGCAGGCGTGTTATTATCACAACCTTTATGGCGCCAAGGCGCGCAAGTGTCGACCGCCGTGTAATTTTAAACCTATCACGCGGGACACCGGCGCTGCTCCGCCAGCGGAAAACTAAACATCACGGACAGGACACCCGCCCTGTTTGCTGTGAGTACTTCTACGCGGGTACACGTAAACGACCACCGTTCCGGCAAGCCTTTCTTGATCGACACCAGCGCGGAAATTTCTGTCATTCCTCACGTCCACGCTTCACGTAAACCGTCCGACGTACATCTCACAGCTGCCAACGGAACTCGAATCAGGACTTTCGGTCCTAAGACGCTGAATCTCGACCTCGGACTAGCACGCACGTTTACTTGGTCCTAGAACAGTCGGTCGGGAGTGGCTGGCAGCCGGTTTTTTCTCGCGCAAGCTCTCCGGCTCTCAGACAAGATACAGTGCATATGATCATGAACTACTCGCTGCCTACCTCGCCACTCGACACTTCTTGCACGCGATTGAAGGCAGACACGTGACGCTACGCACGGATCACCGGCCGATTTTGTTTATGTTCTCGCAAAAGGCTGAGAAGCTCATCGACCGACAAGCCCGACATTATGTCGCGTTTTTATCACAATTTTTCCACGAAATCGAACACGTCAGCGGCGAGACTTGTTTGTCGTGAAAGTATAATAAAATCAAAAAAATATTTGCTTGTACCTACCAACTACCACTACATACATTTTATTAATCTAACAAAAACATTATACAAAATATACAATAACTAAAGTACTATAGACATTAATAGGTTAATACATCAACATACATGTTGAAGTGTTAAAAAAAAATAGAGGCGTCTAAATATTATGGTACTATAATTGCCTAGGCTCGGCCAGAAATTTAAGTCTGCGCACGCCTATGACAATAATATACATACATTAATATTATTTTTTTAACTCGTTTCGAATTAGTATTGATTAATATAATATAATATTTTTTAAATATTTCAATTTTAAATATTTTTATTGTTTATACAAGCAGTGTAGAAAAATTGGTAGTTACTATAACGAAAATAAATAAATATTATATTATATTATTAGTTTTATGTTTCCCTCAATTGTAATATTTTCTTATAGACATGGTGAGTGATAGTGACTCATATGGTACATATAATCAGTTTACTGTAGACGAAATATTTGGTTGTTTGAATGAAGTAGGAGGCAGAAACTCGGTAGTAAAAAACAATTTACACGTGAAATCAAAAAATGACAACAAAAATAAAATGAATATCATAGATAATGATAATAATATATTATCCAATAATTCTGTTGAACCTCAAGCATCTAACAAATTGGTTACTTCTGATGACTTAAATTTGGAAAACCTGGACATTCTTTATTTGGAAGATGGAATTCTTAAAGAATTTAATGACCTAAGTAATATTAATTTATCAATTAATCAAGACTGCCAAACTAGTTTTTATTCTCATATTCCTATAACCAACAACAATTTTTCTAATCCTGAAGTTCCTATAGTTGAAGAAAATCCACCAATTGATGAAACGCACATTGAGAATAACACAATTAATGTAGAATCTAATAATGTCCTTAGAGTAAGGAAGAGAGTTGCAAAACCAGAAACATGGACTCGTAATAAAGCACAAACGAATAGAATGCGAGGAGAATCCTACATAGGTTTTAGGAGGGCAGATGCAAAGAGTACAAATAAAATACTTCAAGATGTTCAACGAGTCTCTCGGGTTATTGGGCCTCCTTGTCAATCATCAGTCTGCAAAAAATGGATTAACAAATCTAAGCATTTAGAAAATATTGAAGCAACCATGTCAATATTTTCATTTGATAAAATAAAGAGAGAGAAGAATATTGAAATATTCATCCCTAAAAAGGACAAGTGTGATATTTGTTTCAGTTACGAGAATAAGCAGGTTTCTGAAGAGGTCTATTCAAAGCATTTGGCCAAGAAAAAAGATGCACGTAATGAAAAACATAACGACAAAGTTGCTGCTCAAAATTAACAATGTCACACTATATGTTGCGATTTAATGGCCGTTCAAACGGTGCCCTATATTAAAGCTAGTGCAGCATACTATAAATTGAAATTAACAGCCCACGACTACACAGTTTATGATTTAACAACACACGATGCAATGGAATATTGGTTTGATGAAACACAGACCTCACTTAGTGCTACCACATTTGCATCGTGCCTATGTGATTATATCAATGAGTTATTGAACAAGTCCTTAAAAACGGTAATTATATATTCAGACGGGTGCTGTTATCAGAACCGAAATTCAGTGCTCTCAAATGCACTACTACATTTGAGTATGTCCAAAAAGGTACCGATCATCCAAAAGTATCTGGAAAAAGGGCACACTCAAATGGAGTGTAATAGTGTACACAGCACTATAGAACGCCAGTACAAAAACGTTGATGTGTATATGCCTAGTCAGTTCGTAGTTCATTCAATAACTGCAAGAAAAAATTCCTATGCCATACCATGCAAAATTGTTGAACTACAGTTTCTTTAAAAATTACAACCAAGACATGATATACAGCTCTATACGTCCTGGAAGAAGCTCTGGTGATCCGACTGTAACTAATTTACGTATGCTACAATATGAACCTAAAGGAATTATATATTACAAGCTCAATTTCGGTGATGAATTAAAAGAACTACCAGGCAGGCCAAAAAAAGTGCAATCAATATCTTCATTTCCAAACCTGTACACTTCAGAAGCTAAAATACCTCTTGACAAATGAAATGATTTACAGTTTTTAAAGGGAATGATGCCATCTGATACGCACTCATTTTATGATAATATATCTTGCGAAAATGAAAGCAGAAAAATGTTAAAACGACAACAGCAAAATATTGAAAAGTACAGGCAGGAAATTTTTTTGGAAATTGAAGGTTCCAAGAAGAAAAAAAAGAAATAAACAAAGTACCAAGAGCAATGTCACAAGCAATATTAAGTTATTTGTTATTAATTAAAGTAAATTAATCTTAACTGCAACATATTGTGATTTTTAAACTTAAGACTAAAGGAACATTTTTATAATTTATATATTTTATTTTATTTTGTTATTAATTTTATTAAACAATAATATGTTTTTATGTTAATTAATAAAGTTAAATTTCATTTAATTTTATTAAATTGTTTTTTTTTTTTTATAAATAACCAGTAGTGTTACCTAGAATTATTAATATTAAATAGTATTATACAAAAATGCATGTTAAATTAATTAGACAACTATATCTATCTAACGTATACAAACGACAACACAAGCTATCTCAGGATTTTTTTATTATTTACATATTTTTTAATTTTTTAACTTTTTTAAGGTAAAAAACAACTCCATGATTATAAAAAAAATTAAAACATCATAGAAAGTTATATTAGTTCCATTTAAACCAGTTTTATTGCTCTTCTGAAAAATTGAGAAAAATGAGATATGAGGTGTTGCATCTTAAGTGACGATATATTATAGTTTATTGAACAAGTGTTTATGTTTTAGTTTAATCAAATTAATATTGCCTCAACCTTTTACTTTCAATGTTCATATGAATTTTATTACCATATATAAAATATTGTATATATATATGTGTTTATTATATATATATATAACACACACATATGTATGATGAAGCGTCAAATTTTTGTTTTTTATTTAGCCTCAACAACAAAAGTTATTGGCTACCAAATTTATTATATATAATATAATTATATATGCGTAGATGATATATACAGGGTGATTCGTTTATCAAACAACACTCATTATTTATAAAAGTATTGACTTTTTTCAAAATATTGTTTTACATAGTTTCAAGTTATTAAAAAACCAACGCTTTTATTAAAAAATTATATTTTTAAATCTTTTTTATCCTTATCATTTTGTAAGTTTTTTACTTTTTTGAATGGCAACATAGTTTTTTAATTTCATATTCCAAACCAGAATATTTTTCTAAAAATGTTGATACATAAAAATCGAATTTAGGACTAGTAGTTTATGAGTTATAAGTATTTAAAGTTTAGACAAGCGAAGTAGTGGGCAAACATTTTGCGGGGTAACCCCGTACCACTCCACTCTGACAATCTAAACTTTAAATACCTATAACTCATAAACTACTAGCGCTAAATTCAAAATTTTAACGTAATAATTAATTAAAAAGATAGCTTTATTAAATTATGAAATTTGAAGTATAGGTTACCATTTGAAAATCAAAAGTTGATGGTGGTGTATATAATAAATATAAGGATGAAAAATATAAAAATAATAAACAATTCAAGAAGAGTGTAAATCTACAATTTTGAAAGAAAAAAAAAAATTGAAAAAAGTCAATACTTTTTTAAATAATGAGTGTTGTTTGATAAAAGAATCACCCTGTATATAAATATATATATATATATATGATGTGATATAATAGGTCACGGTCGATATAACTGTCGTAAAAAACCAACGTACAAACACAGATAATGTTCTTACCATAAAATTTCATAATAGGTCGATTCACTGTAATTTTTAAACTAAAGGAGCTACAACCTACAAGTGTTCAGATGAGCGTGAATTTGCTATATTAGGCACTGATAAGACGGAGACAACAAATACCACTGTTACGTACTCTTAAATAGTTTGAAAATATACAAAACAGTTGGGGGATGAGGTGGCCGAGCGGTCTAACGCGTCGGCTGTGGATCAGCCGGACCGGGTTCGATCCTCGACCATCGGGCGGCATTTTTCTCCGGGCAATTCACGGTGTCTGGAGAACAAGTGTCGCCATCCCCCCACTCCGGTGCATGGCAGAAACCTGAGTGTCCCAATAGAAACACTGCTAAACCCACCTACCGTTCTATAACCTATCTCACCTCCTTCCCAATGGCTCAAGTAGCCGCGAAATAATATATACATAAATAAGAAAAAAAAAATTAGATGTCGCTACGCCCGCATGTGATGTCTTAGTCATTCTTACACGTGCGTATCATAGTGCATTCACGTGATCACGTTTACTTCCGTTAGTTTAAAATTTAGTGTGAATAGACATCTAATTTTTTTTAAAGATACGATTATTATCTAGGGCTTATCATAGGCTTTTTATTTTAATTTTAAAGCGAGTTAATTGAGTTAATTAAGATGTACAAACAATTTACATTTTTAAAATACTCAAAATTCGCTTAAAAATTAAAATACAACAAAAAGCACATGAGAAGCCCTATAAAATAATTTAACCTTTAAATTGTATATTAGAGGTCAATTTAGGACTGGCGATATTCAAAAATTCTGATACCAGTATCCGGTATTTGTTTACTACCAGTAACTACGGTATTACCGGTTATACGGTAATTACCGAAAATACCGAAGTGCGGACTACTTAGTTTCTTTTCTCTCTCAATAATCCCGTCTGTCTCTAAACGATGTCCATTAGTATATAGGTTTATGGTCAATACTCTATGCTCGTAATACATACCGTGTCTCGGAGAATTTATAAGTATTTCAAGTCCATGCAATGTTTTCAGCAAATATATATAAAACTATAAAAGTGTAAATATTACCGCATAGAGCGGACGGGTGGGGAATACGACTTCAATAACAAATTATAGTCGGCTATTTAGCTGTCTATGATTTTTTCATTATAATAATACAATAGGTATTATGGCATTATGGCATTATAAAATCAGATTACATAAAAATAATGAAAAATAAATGTAGGTAGGTATTGTATTGGATGATACCGTATAGGCTTCCGCCGGACGTTAATGTGTCCGTATCGGCTCCGGGTCGTTATTCCTTGCCGTCCGTTGAATGGCCGTATTGCGTCCGGTTTCGATAACAATTTTTTTGATAGCTAGTTAATCACAAATATACAGTTATATGAAATTACAAAATATTCTTTAATGTTAGTTCTCGTTTTATTGCGAAGTGTAGTGCGTCTAAGTTCAAACCACAATTTTTTTTAATTTTTTACCTTACCTAAGTTTTTTTTTTTTAATAAGAAAGACAATTTACAATCTGTACACCTAACCTAACCTTACCTAAGTTAACATTATTTTTAAAACTACAAAAAAAAATTTAAGACAACACAATTTTTTATGTCTATTAAACTCTTTTTTAAAAGATCACAATTTTTTATTTTAAACGCCAACAACATTTTTAACCATGTTTTAATCTTTTTTATAATCATGGAGTTGTTTTTTTACCTTAAAAAAATTAAAAAATTAAAAAATATGTAAATAAAAAAAAAATCCTGAGATAGCTTGTGTTGTCGTTTGTAAACGTTAGATAGATATAATTGTCTAAAAAATCTCGGTATCCGGTATTTTCGGTATTTCAGAATACCGGTATACCGTGATTTGGTTATTACCGTTGTTACCGAAAATACCGTGCCACGGTAATACCGAAATACCGAGGTGCGGTAATTGCCTAAAATACCGTAACTATGTAATTACCGAAAATACCGAGTTGCGGTAATTACTGCAAATACTGAAGTGCGGCAATTACCAAAAATACCGTACCTAGCCACTTAGTTCTTAGGACCTAGGTAATAACCGAAAATACCGAACTGCGGCAATTACCAAAAATACCGTACCTAGCCACTTAGCTCTTAGGACCTAGGTAATTACCGAAAATACAATGGAAGTATCCACATCGGCTCCCGTTCGTCCGTTTCGGCTCCCTCCTTTAATTTGAAGGTGACCGTATCGGCTCCGACCCGATGTCAGTGGTATGGACGTATCGGCTCCCAATCAATAACATTTTCCTTCCCATTTACAAGCTGAGGACTGGCTACGGTGAGAAGAAATTCTCTGTAGGCGTGGTTAAAAATGTTGTTGGCGTTTAAAATAAATAATTGTGATCTTTTAAAAAAGAGTTTAATAGACATAAAAAATTGTGTTGTCTTAAATTTTTTTTTGTAGTTTTAAAAATAATGTTAACTTAGGTAAGGTTAGGTTAGGTGTACAGATTGTAAATTGTCTTTCTTATTAAAAAAAAAAAACTTAGGTAAGGTAAAAAATTAAAAAAAATTGTGGTTTGAACTTAGACGCACTACACTTCGCAATAAAACGAGAACTAACATTAAAGAATATTTTGTAATTTCATATAACTGTATATTTGTGATTAACTAGCTATCAAAAAAATTATTATCGAAACCGGACGCAATACGGCCATTCAACGGACGGCAAGGAATAACGACCCGGAGCCGATACGGACACATTAACGTCCGGCGGGCGGTGGTAAACTCTCCCGATTGTATGGTAAACTCTCCCGATTGTATGGTAAACTCTCCCGATTTTTAAAACTAGTAAACTCTCCCGATGGTAAACTCTCCCGGGTCAATATTATATTTACCTGAAGGAAATGTGTAAACTCTCCCGGGTCAATATTATGTTCACCTGAAGGATATATGTAAACTCTCCCGGGTAAACTTTCTGTTTACCTGAAGGAAATGTGTAAACTCTCCCGAGTTGTTTTAAATGTGATTGCTACAGTATGAATTGGCTACACTGCAGAGATTGTAATATCATTTTAAATATTTATTATCAATTGTATTACTGTTACCCTGTATTTGTAATTTAAATATTTAATTACCGTTAATCTATTTTGGATTTAAATATTTAAATTTTAAACAATAATAACTATAATGGCTCAAGCCGCTCAACCAAGTTTCAAGTATGTTTTAAGTCAACGGAACAAAGAAGTGTTGATTATGTCCTTATTTATTTTTCATAAGCAATCAACACTATCATCGACTGGTGAAGTCAAGTGGAAATGTAGTGTGAATAAATGCACAGCAATTCTATATATTATCAGTATGTAATTATTTAATTAAATTTGATGTATTTCAGCTTAGACAATCATAAATATTTTTTCAGATAGGGAAAATATATCAAGATCAAATTTAGAACACATTCACGCTTCTGATGAGCAAAAAGTACAACGTCTGTGTATAACGCAATCGGGAAAGCGAAAAGCAGTTGAAAATATATCTGATGCTCCACGGAAAATATTATGTAATGTTTTGCAGGAAAGTAATAGTGATGCCATTGATACTAGTGACTTATTACTCATTAAGAGAAATATGTATAATGCAAGGCGCAAAATTTTTCCAGCATTACCCAAAAATATTTTAGAAGTACATAATATATTGAAAACGTTTGAAGTAAAGACTTCTAAAAATGAAAATTTTTTGTTGCTAAATGACGAACATCATAACATAATAATATTTGCATGTTCTTCAAATTTAAAATATTTAACTGAATCAGAAACTATTTATTTAGATGGCACCTTTTCTTATTTCACTAAGTTTTTTAAACAATTGGTGACTTTACTTGGATATATAAACGGTCACTATATACCATTAATATTTTGTTTATTATCAGATAAATCTTCTGTATCCTATGAGCGAGTATTTAAGTTTTTAGTAGATAAATGTATTGATATGAATTTAATATTTTCTCCTAAGACGGTAATAGTAGATCTTGAAAAGTCTATACACAATGCAGTTTTAAATGTTTGGCCCGAAACAAAAATAGAGTGTTGTAGATTTCACCTCACACAAGCATGGTACAGAAAAATCCAAGAGTTAGGTCTTTCTGTTGAATACAGAGATGACACAAGCGAAGTTGGAAAATGGCTGCATTATATTTTTGGATTAGTATTCATAGATCCGAATGAAGTTGGGAATGTTTATGTATTCACATTGGCTGCAATAATGCCTCCACAAAATGAAAAATTGGAAACTTTTGCTTCGTATTTAGTTAACACATATATTGATGAAGATGCATCATATCCTCCAACAATGTGGGCCTCAGCATCATCATCAACTTCCAAAACAATGAATGCTTGTGAATCATTCCATTCGCATTTCAATTCATATTTCTCTAGTACCCATCCATCTCTATTTATATTTATTAATGCCCTAACAGATTTTCAAAATGAAGAGTACATTAAAATGCAAAGTTGTAATAAACCAAATAAATCAAGTAAAAACTCACATACAAAAAATAATACACTATAAAAATAAAGAAATAGATACCTTAAGTTTTTTGAAATCAGTGTGTTCTTATTATTATAAAAAGTAATATTTTGACTATAATATTTTAACTCACAGCAACATTGATTTATTATTATTATTATTGATTGATTATGTATATAATTTTTGTTTGTTTAACATGTTGTTTTATCAACTATGCTAATTGCTAATTATTAAATTATTTTTATGCAATTTCCGGATCTTAGTATCTTAGTTTTTTTAAAGAAGTGTGTTATTATTATCATAAAAAGTAGTATTTTGACTATAATATTTTAGCTCACAGCAACATTGATTTATTATTATTGATTGATTGATTGATTATGTATATAATTTTTGTTTGTTTAACATGTTGTTTTATCAACTATGCTAATTGCTAATTATTAAATTATTTTTATGCAATTTCCGGATCTTAGTATCTTAGTTTTTTTAAAGAAGTGTGTTATTATTATCATAAAAAGTAGTATTTTGATTATAATATTTTAGCCCACAGCAACATTGATTTATTATTATTATTATTATTATTATTTATTGATTATGTATATAAATGTTTTTTCTGTTGTTTGTTTAACATGTTGTTTTATCGACTATGCTAATTATTAAATTACTTTTATGCGATTTTCGGATCTTAGTATCAAAATAATATACCTACCTATGTGAAATAATAAATTATATGTGATATAAAAATCATCCTGTATAATACAATATTATTCATTAGTATTAGGTTAAATTGTATGTTTTCTTAATAAACATTGTATTTTATTTTATTATAACTTATTATTATGATTATATGTTTATTATATTATATTATTATGTTTTGCCCTATGTCTATGTTACATAGATTTTCTAAAGATTTTCTGATGCAATGAAGGTCTCTGGAAAACATACAGTTGCTAAGCGGCATACTTGCCACTACATTATGCAAAGAAATTGAAGTTGTCAATATGGAAGACACTATTAGTAATACTGATGCAAGCAAAAATTAGAATAGAGTATAAGTAAAACAATTACATTATTACAAATTTATACATAATCATATTACACACTATCAGACATGATATAATAATTTATAAGATTTTAAACAAGGTAAGTAGTAAGTACATTAATTTTTAATTACAATTAATTACAAAAGTAATAACAAAATATAAATTATAGTAGAATACTAGAATAGTAGAATTCAATGTTCATACAAAACTCTTAACTAATAAGTGATAACGACGTATCATGATAACGGGTGACGGACTGAATTATTTTAGTGTTACCAACTGTGTAATACGAATGATGCTTCATGCTCCACAAGACACTAGTACAATATGTTTAACCAGGAGAATTTACATGTTACCGACAGGTAGTACTAATGTTGACCCGGGAGAGTTTACATGTTCCCGTCAGGTAGTACTGAAGTAGACCCGGGAGAGTTTACATGTTCCCGTCAGGTAGTACTGGGGGAGACCCGGGAGAGTTTACCATCGGGAGAGTTTACGTCATTAAAATCGGGAGAGTTTACAATCGCCCCGTCCGGCGGGAGCCTATACGGTATCATCCAATACAATACCTACCTACATTTATTTTTCATTATTTTTATGTAATCTGATAATTATAATGCCATAATGCCATAATACCTATTGTATTATTATAATGAAAAAATCATAGACAGCTAAATAGCCGACTATAATTTGTTATTGAAGTCGTATTCCCCACCCGTCCGCTCTATGCGGTAATATTTACACTTTTATAGTTTTATATATATTTGCTGAAAACATTGCATGGACTTGAAATACTTATAAATTCACCGAGACACGGTATGTATTACGAGCATAGAGTATTGACCATAAACCTATATACTAATGGACATCGTTTAGAGACAGACGGGATTATTGAGAGAGAAAAGAAACTAAGTAGTCCGCACTTCGGTATTTTCGGTAATTACCGTATAACCGGTAATACCGTAGTTACTGGTAGTAAACAAATACCGGATACTGGTATCAGAATTTTCGAATATCGCCAGTCCTAAATTGACCTCTAATATACAATTTAAAGGTAAATTATTTTATAGGGCTTCTCATGTGCTTTTTATTGTATTTTAATTTTTAAGCGAATTTTGAGTATTTTAAAAATGTAAATTGTTTGTACATCTTAATTAACTCAATTAACTCGCTTTAAAATTAAAATAAAAAGCCTATGATAAGCCCTAGATAATAATCGTATCTTTAAAAAAAATTAGATGTCTATTCACACTAAATTTTAAACTAATGGAAGTAAACGTGATCACGTGAATGCACTATGATACGCACGTGTAAGAATGACTAAGACATCACATGCGGGTGTAGCGACATCTAATTTTTTTTTTTCTTATTTATTTATATATTATTTCGCGGCTACTTGAGCCATTGGGAAGGAGGTGAGATAGGTTATAGAACGGTAGGTGGGTTTAGCAGTGTTTCTATTGGGACACTCAGGTTTCTGCCATGCACCGGAGTGGGGGGATGGCGACACTTGTTCTCCAGACACCGTGAATTGCCCGGAGAAAAATGCCGCCCGATGGTCGAGGATCGAACCCGGTCCGGCTGATCCACAGCCGACGCGTTAGACCGTGAAGACAAACAAGTCTCGCCGCTGACGTGTTCAATTTCGTGGAAAAATTGTGATAAAAACGCGACATAATGTCGGGCTTGTCGGTCGATAAGCTTCTCAGCCTTTTGCGAGAACATAAACAAAATCGGCCGGTGATCCGTGCGTAGCGTCACGTGTCTGCCTTCGATCGCGTGCAAGAAGTGTCGAGTGGTGAGGTAGGCAGCGAGTAGTTCACGATCATATGCACTGTATGTTGTCTGAGAGCCTATACAAACATCCCCTTGACGTTTTCGCTCAAAAAGCTCGTAAATATCAATAAAATCGAGAGGCATGTTTATAACAGTTATTAGATATGGTACACAAGACACAAGTTTGCAACTACGACAACGACTGCGAAATAACTCTATAATAATATTATACCTATATATTATATAGGTATTATAAGTAATCTTTAATCGTGGTCTTTTTTTTTAGTATTATTATTATTAGTTACAATCATGAAACTATTATAGCTCAACATAATCATCATTACAGTAATAGGATATTATAAATAATATAAAAATTAATTAAAACTGATATATTTAGTCAGTTATAATCTAAAAATGGATCAGATTATTATAATGAGGATATAGATATTGGACGAAAGTAATTATGGAGAGATAGTGCCTTTGGCGACGAGTGTATTTAGAATTGAAAAAAGAAATGTGATTAGTGGACTGATTAATGAATTTAGACGGCGCCGCATACTATAATTAAATTGAATCGTACAATTTCTGCAATATTATAACTATCTCATTATTACTAAATTGTTAATTAAATTATTTTTATAATAATAAAATAAGCTCTATTAAGTTATTTTGTAATTATCAACAAGTAGACAGGCTAATGAGTATATTGTACTTTGTCAGTTAAAGTAATATAAGTATATAGTGGCTCCCTTCACCTACCGGCTCCGGTCGCCAAACCCCCGGGACTTAAAAAGCTAACCGGGGGGTGGACGACCCCTTCGGGGTCGTGGAGAAGGTACCCCTGCCCTACAGACAGACGAATGACCAAACAAGTAAACTGAAACTTGTTAGTTAAAGTAACACACAAGTGGCTGCGGTCTTCAAACTAAAGGAACCTTCCTTCGTCTGCCGGCTTCAGTTGTTAAACCTCGAGTTGCTATGCGCGGCAGTAAATTATAGTGTGGCGTGCATGCGTATAAACGTAAAATCGCAAACTTTGGAGGGCCATAACTTCCAAAATAATGGTTTCCGCAAAAAAATTCAAAAAATTCCTAAGCCAGTATGAAAAACCCAGTCTTTAAAAAAAAAATTTTAATTCGGGAGGGGCGTGGTAAAGTGCATTTTAGCCGAAGATTACCACTTCTGTGAGTGTCATACCAAGGCGTCATTGCGTGTCGCCAAATCAGGTACACATATAGGTAAACCATATTATACGTGTGCAAAATTATATTCTGAGCCGAATAGATGCAGATATGTTGTATCAAATAGAATATTGAATATTATATTTATGAATAAAATACATTACCTGTAGTGGAGAGCGGAGTTAGTTGTTACACGGGTTAGTTGTTACAGTGAAGATATTTTATACTTCCAATTATGGTAACACTGCGGAGACTGGACGAAAAAATTACGTTATCATTAACTACACATATTTTGTAATAATATCGAGTACATTTTATCTGTGTTTTGAATTAACAACGTTTTTCTGTAATTTGTTATCAAAAGTAACTTTTGTTCCGCGATTTGCGTTTTTTTTTACAACACACAAATTAAAGGTAAGATTATTTTGTCATTTAATAATTGTTCATTATGTAGTACTATATCATATTCTAACTATAGGATTTAATTTCATTAATCCATTTCGAAAAAATAAATTATAATAGAAAAAAAAACGATATGAGGCACGTTGTTACATTTTGCAAGGGGCATGTTGTTACTTATTAATACAACGACTTATAATATAACTTATGTAATATAATATAATACTTTATTTTATTATATTATATTATATTATATTACTTATAATATAACGTTCAATCAAAATAAATATTTACATTATAAATTATAATTTATATATTTATTATTGTTAAGATGGTCCGGACATATGTAAAAAAAACCAATCGAGGTCAATTACCTGAAAATATATACAAACAAGCAGCTGATGAAGTAATTTCCAAACAAAATTCACTCAGGAAAGCTGCTGAAAAGTACGATATTAACTATATGACACTTCGACGTTATATTAAAAAAAAAGTTAAAACCAAACTTGGGTAAAAATTGTACACTTGTTGGTTATGCAAAACCTAGACAAATATTTTCTGAAGAATTAGAGTTAAGTTTATCAGTTTATTTAGTACATTGTTCTAGAATATACTATGGTTTAACTCCTTCAGATGTAAAAAAATTAGCATATGAATATGCAAAATTAAACAATGTTTCATATCCTAAAAGCTGGAACAAGTATAAAGAAGCTTCTAAAGATTGGTTTTCATCATTTTTAAAAAGAAATCCTAATTTGTCCTTACGTTCTTCTGAAGACGGACATTTCTCCAGCCCCCCCAACACCATAATGTTTATCAAAACATAACTTAAGGTTTGTAAGTCGTTTGTAAAGTTTTGTAAAAACAAAATTTTCATTTGTAAAGAAAACCGAAAAAAGTTATGACCATTTCAGGGTGGGGGGGCTGGAGAAATGTGTGAAAACCATGGGATTTGGAAAAACCAAACTTTTTTCGGCTCAGTCGTTTGTAAAGTTCTGTAAAAACAAAATTTTCGTTTGTAAAAAAAACCGAAAAAAGTTATGACCATTTCAAGTTGGGGCAAACTTTTTTCGGCTCAAACGTTTTTTGTAGATTGGTAATTATTTATATAGGTAGTACAAATTATTTTTACCATTAAAAATATATACTTAAACATAGGCAAATTAAAATAGACAAACTGTTTTATTTTTTTGAGTCCCTTAGTTTCACCAAATGTCTATATATCGTCAACGGTTTATTATAAAAACATAAATTTAACATAAATTTTTTTAAATAAATACAATTTTTGAAACTTCATATATAGCTTGCTATTTGAAAATCAAAAGTCGATAATGTTTTATCCAACAAGAGAGGTAGATAAAAATGTAAAAATTATAAAAATAATGTAAAATTGTAGAAACTTATGTTTTAAAATAAATTATATAAAACCAATACAGTTCCTGTTAAATTTAAAAACGTATAGAAACGTTAAGAAACTTAACACATTTAATAAATATAATAAATTATTAGAGTTATGAGTTAGGTGCCTATTTAATATTTTATAATATTAAATATAATATAATATAGTTATAAAAAAATTGAATCGTACCCGTGCGTTTTTTTAGGAAAATTTAGTGAGGGAGCTAGTAAAGGAGTCCTATAAATGTATAATGATTTTAAAAAATAAACTATTTCATAGTGAAGAAATATAAAACTTCAGGAAATGACTAATGTCATTATTCACTCTACAGTATTAAGTACCTATGAGTATTGCATGATATATTCAGAACTTTTTCTTACAAAATATCGTCTAACAAATAAGACTAGTAAAGTAGTAAGTAGTTAAGCCACCTCCAAACTCAATGCTACATAATGTATGTAAACCTTTAGGTACCTACCGGTATTCCGGGGTAAATCTAAGTATTAGATATTATTAATTTTTCTGTAATTTATAAGCATTTTCAAGTTTACTAGTAATATTTTAAATGCTCGTAACTTACATAAAAATTAAAATATCGTAAAACAACCAATGTAACAACACAAGTGTTGTTCTTAACTTTAGGTTTAAAAAAAGACGAATTCAATGTCTATACTAATATTATGTTGTAAAGAATTATAAACTATGCCTATGTAGATTATCATGATTAGAGCAAGGATTTCTATGCAATTGCATATTTCTTTCCTTTTAATATTTTTGGATTTTTATCAGTTATCTCCACGAATCATCATAATTTGAAGCTAATGGCGAAATTTTTTTTTGCATATTTCTGCAGTAAGTATCACTTCTTTAGATTTTATGAATAAAAAAACAG
This sequence comes from Diuraphis noxia, assembly GCF_037042655.1. Classification (NCBI taxonomy): domain Eukaryota; kingdom Metazoa; phylum Arthropoda; class Insecta; order Hemiptera; family Aphididae; genus Diuraphis; species Diuraphis noxia. The sequence continues at coordinate 67,206,060 of NW_028301711.1, forward strand.
ATTGTGACCGACTTGGACCCAATTTCCCCAGCCCCCCACCCTGAAATGGTCATAACTTTTTTCGGTTTTTTTTACAAACGAAAATTTTGTTTTTACAAAACTTTACAAACGACTTACAAACGACTGAGCCGAAAAAAGTTTGATTTTTCCTAATCCCGTGGTTTTCACCCATTTCTCCAGCCCCCCCCCCCCCCCACCCTGAAGTGGTCATATCTTTTTTCGGTTTTCTTTACAAACGAAAATTTTGTTTTTACAAAACTTTACAAACGACTTACAAACCTTAAGTTATGTTTTGATAAACATTATTGGTGTGGGGGGGGGGGGGCTAGAGAAATTTCCGTCTCCTGAAGCTACTAGTCTTGGGCGAATTACAAGTTTCAATAAAAATAATGTTGATACATTTTTTGATAATTTGCAATCTTTATACCAAAAATATAAATTTGATGGCAATAGTGTGTGGAATGTGGATGAAACTGGGGTAACTACTGTTCAAAAACCAACAAAAATAATTGCTGAAAAAGGTAAAAAAACAAGTAGGAGCTACATCAGGAGAAAGAGGCATAACAGTTACAATGGTCTTTGCTGTTAATGCCATTGGTAACTCATTACCACCTATGCTTATTTTCCCAAGAGTAAACTTCAATAGTCATTTTATTAGCAATGGGCCTATTGGTTGTATTGGAACAAGTCATCCTAGTGGTTGGGTAACTGCTTCATCATTTCTCCAGTTTGTCCAACATTTTCAAAAACATGTTCACTGTAGTCCATCATCTCCTGTACTATTATTGTTGGACAATCATGTTTCACATTTATCAATTATTGTACTTGATTTTTGCAAAGATAATGGTATAGTTCTATTATCATTTCCTCCACATACAAAAAACCACTTACAGCCATTAGATGTATCAGTATATGGTCCTTTCAAAACATTTTATTATACTGCAGCAAGTGGGTGGATGAACTCGCACCCTGGTGTTCCAATAAGTATTTACAATATACCAGCTATAGTAAAAGAGGCTCTACCGATGGCAGCTACTCCAAAAAATATACTTTCTGGATATAAAAAAACGGGCATTTGGCCATATAATAGAAACATTTTTACTGATGAAGATTTTTTATGTTCTTCTGTTACTGATAGAACATACACTTTGGATGGTGAAAACCATAGTATTGAACAGTCAACAATTAATTAAATTATTGAAGACATTGATATTACTTTAACGTATGATACACTTCCACCATTAACAGTCAATACACCAATAAGTCTAAATACTCCAATTATACCTCAAAAAGTAACACCAAGTGAAATTAGACCTTTTCCAAAAGCAGGAGATAGGAAATCGTGCAAGAAAAAAATTGAAATCTACAATACTTACTGACACACCAGAAAAAGAAAAATTAAGAGAAGAACAGGAGATAAGCAATAGAAAAAAGGAAGCAAAAAATTTGAAATTAAAAAAAAGAAACTTTGTAGAATTGAATACCAAAAATAAGCCTAAGAAAAAATCAAAACCAAAGACTAATGTAGTGAGTTCTGTTGAAGAAGATGATTATTTTTGTATAGTTTGTTTGGGAGCTTATTCAAAGAGTCAAAAGGGAGAAGATTGGATTGAGTGTACTTCATGTAAGAAATGGGCACATGAAAAATGTGCTGGAAAACAAAATTTGTTATTTTATAATTGTAAGCATTGTACTTCTGACATAGACGAAGATTAATTACAAGTGATTTTATTATTTTATTAAATTTTAACAATGTTATTTTAATCAATTATTGATATTTTGTTACTATTTATTTTGCTTTGAAATAAGGCAGTTGCCTATATTATTTATTTTATTACAAGTGATTTTATTATTTTATTAAATGTTAACAATGTTATTTTAACAATTATTTATATTTTGTTTTTAAATAAGGCAGTTACCTTTATTTATTTTATTACAAGTGGTTTCATTATTTCATTAAATTTTAACAATTATTTATATTTTGTTACTATTTATTTTGTTTTGAAATCAGACAGTTGCCATATTTATTTGTATATTATTTATTTTATTACAAATGATATTGTTATTTTATTAAATTATAACAACGTTAATTTAACAATTATAAAGTATAAATCCTCATAAAAAGGAAATTTTTTTATTTTTTATTTTGTTACCATAAATATATTATTATTATATTATAAAATATATTTATCATTACTCTTACTGTTGATTTCTTATTTATTTTGGGCAATAATATTTCAAAATTTAGAATGTAACAAGGTGCTCCTGGACTGTAACAATTTACCCCACCCAGGGGTAGGTTGTTACATTTTGACTTAGTGACTTTAACAGGGTTTTTTGAGTATTAAAATTAATTTTTTTTTATTTTATTATCATAAAAAGATACCCAAGAAGTTACTTAATAGAATGGTGTCACAAAAATTATGATCATAGAAAAAGAAAAATTACAAAAAATCGATGAGTCAAAAGTGTAACAACTAACTCCGCTCTCCCCTACATTTTGATTTTTTGTTGTTTATTATAGTTATTATTTTAATCTATATCTTCCAAACCAAAAAATATAAGTTAGTTTTGATTTCACCAAAAACTTATTTATGTTACTACTCATCGAATGAAAAAAAAGTCAAAAAATCAATTTTGAGTTTCTCAAATATGGAAATGTTTGAAATAACTTTATAATTCAGTTTTATGTGGTTTATTAACAATAACATAAAAAGTAAGTACGATAGGCAAATTCTGATTCCACAAAAATGTTGAGCATATAAATACAAACGTTTCTAAAAAAAAAAATTCTAAAAACTTAAATTTTTGGTATTTTTCCAGAACTCCTTACAGGAAGGATTGTTATTTTATCCTCCTCTTGACCTTATTGAATTGAAAAATGTTTCAAGATGATCTTGGGAGAGCTTATAGGAAAGAATATATTCAATATCATACTTTTTATTTTTTTTTAAATGTGTAGTAGTTAATAAGATTCTTCAAATCCGAAAGAATACCTAGCCTAAGTGATATAACAACTTTTTGACCGCTGTAGACAGCATTAGGCTATGGAAATATTTTTCAAACTTGTTTGTGAAATCTAAGTATTTATCAAAAGTTGATGGACTCAGTGCTAAATTAAAAGGAAATTTAGAATATTAGGTGAGACAGTTTAAAATATCAAATGCATTATTCATACAGAATTCTGCTGTTGATTTTACATTAGTGAATTCTGAGTCTTAAGTCTCATAAAATGTTAATGCACAATTTACACTACTACTGAGAACTTGTGAGGCAAGCTTTACGTTCATTTTTTTAAGTTACATCAAAAACCAAAATTGATTTTGTCGAAAATTGATTGTGCGTAAAATTTCCCATTTTCCCCTTAATTTTTAGTTTGTTTATCCCGATTATTTAGAAAAATATTAAGAATTTTTTACTCTGACCCCCCAATGTACCAACTAGATTCACTTTCTGATATCAAACAAGGTACTGAAGTCAAAAATCGAAGTATTTTTACTGCCGCAAAACGTGATGACACACAAAAAAAAATAAAAACACATCATGGTAAAATCAATACACACTCAGCTCATAATTTAAAATGTATTATATTTCACATACAATTTTTATAATCGTTGTTTATTAAATATAAGAATTTATTATTTAATATATTGTAATTGTTAAATAATCACAATTATTGTGTTTCGTAAAACTTTATTTATAGGTTTCTATTACGCGTGAATGCGTGATATTTACTATACACTCCCGCAAAATGAACGTTTTTCCTAAATGTAAATATTCATGTCAGCCTGCTGCAATAGCAACATAATATGTTATGTTATATTATGACTGCTGTAGTGCTATCATATTTTTTACAGTTTAATTTGAATTATATTACTTGTTAATTTTATTTATATGTAATAGAGAAATAAAAAACAAATATAAATCCTGAACATAGTAAAATTGTACTATAAAAATCATAGGCGCAATTTCAATAAAAAAAAAACTAAGGGTGCTTATGCTATGCATTTTGTCATTTTAGTTTTTTTTTTTGAAACAAGAAGTTTTTGATACATAAGCACGATCATTATTCGAGGGTGCTAATTTTGAAATTGGGGGTTCTAATACCCCCCTATTTACGCCTATGATAAAAATGTAAACAAAATTCGTCCATACAAAATAAAACAATTAAAAACAATCAATATTTTTACGATAAAACCACTTGAATTTTATATTACATTATTTATTATTTAATTTTATATTATATTATACAGTTTTATGTACCTACAAATTTTAAACGAACCAAATAAATATTTCTTATTCATACATATCATAAATTATAATATTTATTTATATTTTAACGCGCGGTAACACAAATATTCATAACTGGCGATACAAGGTTTGACGAGTTAACAAGTTTTAAAAAATATCATAATATTAATATTAGTACAACAATTTAACAAATTTGCTACTACCTGAAATATTCAGCTCTTTTCCAATTTCCTCCCACGCTATTTGTCGTATATTTTGGTCACGGTAATCAAGAGATCCGTGGTTATATAAACACGTATGTTCTCGCATCAGTTCTATTAATTTTCCCCCAATATTTTTAAAACAAATTGACCTCAAAGATGAAAAAAAAACTAGATGTTTAGATTAAAACTTGACGTGATGTACCTACAGCTAAAAATACGGATGTTCAGAAAACAAAAATGTGCTTTCACCCAAAACTTTGGTCACATGATGTTTGATGTGACTAACATGATGTGATAAGAGTGTGGCCCTGTCACATTAAAGTATATTTATAAACGATACTCCGCATATTTTTATCATTATGTGAGCTTACGTGACGTGACAATAATGTGTTTCTACCTTAATTGTATTAACTATTAATTATCTAATAAAGTGAATTATTTATGTTATATATTTACATTTTATTAGAAATTGAAATACCTACTCTTATTTATTTTATAAATAATTATATAGAGTTAATGAATTGATAAATATTGTATGAATACAGTCATTGAGTCATATAATATTGTAATCATATAATACCGATTCAATTCATCATTGCTATTCCCAACAAAATAGATTTGCAAAAATTGAGATCAGTGTCAGGGAATGGCAACAATGAACCAGCTCTATGATAAATCTGACCTTGAATCTGTAACATATGAGAAATACAATTTGACATTGGATCAGAATTCGTGAAAATATCAAAATAATTTCTGGTCAGGTTGCATTTTTCGAAAGATAGTCCGTATGAAATAATTGTTTAATTTGGTAGAACTATACACAACTGGATATAACGAAGTAATATATATATTTCATAATTAACATAACATAATAATTTAGTAGAAGAATAAAGAACACATTCTAATAACTTTTAAACACATAATAAATTTTACAGTAAAAGGTAACAACAGAGTAGTAGAGATAGACTGATAAGAGATAATGACATTATGATAACACTCTCACTTAATTATACAAATATTAGTTTCAAATAGTATATTATAACTAAACAATCCATATAGTAGTCTTATTTTAAACCTAGTTTTTCCTTCAGAACTTTAAAACTTTTCCCCGCTAACCCTTTGATCATTATATCAGCGACCTGATTTGAAGTTGACAGATACTCAAGTGTTATAGTTCCAGAAGTGATGGCTTCTTTTATGAAACAGTATTTAACATCTATATGTTTGAGTCGTTGATGCTTCCTTGGTTCCCTGGCTATTGTTATGCAAGATTGATTATCTTCAAAAATAGTCACTGGCACTTCCAAATCCAAAATTCCCATCTCGGTTAACAGACCTCTCATCCAAATACATTCTGTGATTGTAGTGGCAAGTGCCACATATTCAGCTTCTGTGGTGGAAATTGCCACTGTAGCCTGTTTACGGCTAACCCAAGTTACAGTTGCCCCAAACACTTGTATGACATATCCAGTGGTAGATTTTCTCTCTTCCCTGTCACCAGCAAAATCTGCATCACAATAGGCAACTAGCACAGCTGAACTTTTTCCTCTTGTAAACGTGAGACAGCAATCTTTAGTTCCATGAAGGTACCTAAAGACTCGTTTCAATAGGTTCCAGTGAATTTCAGTTGCACTTGATTGGAAACGACTTAATAGGTTTACCGCAAAACTTAAGTCCGGTCTGGTATGTATCATAAGATACATGAGACATCCAACTGCCTCTCGATAAGGTTTACTAGTTTTCTCTGTGTTTGTTGGAATTATAATCTTGACATTTTCTTCAATTGGGGTTTTTACTGGCTTACACTCACCCAGACCAAATTTGTTTAGTAGAAGATCAATATAGTTTCTTTGATCTAGTTGAAGCACACCGTTATTTTTGTCCCATCTTATTTTCATTCCTAGGAACATTCCTGTATTGTCCTGTTTCATTCTAAATTCCTGACACAGTGCATGTTTTATATCACTTATTTCGTTTTCTGCATTTCCTGCAAGTAGAATATCATCGACATAAAGTAATAAGTATGACACTGATAAATCATTTGATCTGATGTACAAACAGTTATCTGATTCACTTTGTTGGTACCCTTGACCAGTTATGAATTCATGGAATCGACGGTTCCAACACCTTGGTGCTTGTTTGAGACCATATATTGACTTATTTAGTCTGCAAACTTTGGACTTATCTTGTATATATCCTTCAGGTTGTTCCATAAATACTTCTTCATTAAGCACTCCATTAAGGAAAGCAGTTTTAACATCCATCTGAATGAGAAAAAGATTTTTTTGATTAACTATAGATAATAGTGTTCTTATTGTAACCATATTTGCAACTGGAGCATATGTTTCAGTGTAGTCAAAACCAAATTTTTGAGCACACCCTCTCGCCCACCAATCTAGTTTTATAACAAATGTTTTTTTCATTTTCAAACTTGACTTTATAAACCCAACGACAATTAATTATTTTTCTTCCTTCTGGTCTATCCACTAGAGTCCAAGTTTTGTTCTCAACCATTGCATCCATCTCTTCCTTCATTGCTTGCTCCCACTGATTTCTATATTCATTGTTCATGACATCACTGTACGTTAAAGGAACGTCACTTACAAATGATTCAGCTGATAGGGCCCAAGCTAAATAAGTGGTATCATAGTCAGCATGCCAGGCTGGTGGTCGTGATTGACGTTTGGGTAGACTGCTTGAGGTTGATTCTGATTTTCCTTCACGATTGGTTTTATCCTTTTCTTGTTCCCAGAGATCATCTATAGAATCCTTTTCGGAGTCAACAGTTTCTATTGGTTTATCTTCTTGTATTGGAGCTGGAATATAAACTATATTGTCATTATTACTCTTTTGTGTTTTGAACATGTCTTGTTCATCAAATATGACATCACGACCAATTTTAATACATTTTAAGTCATCGTTCCACAATCTGTATGTATTCTGTAAGCCATATCCAACCATACGACACTTCAGTGATTTACCATCAAACTTATCACTTACTTTTGATTTGCGAAGAAATGCTGTACTGCCAAATATCCTAAGATTATTTAAGTCTGGTTTCTTATCATTCCACATTTCATACGGAGTTTTGTTTTCTAGTGCAGTTGTAGGTGATCTATTTAGTAGGTATGCAGCTGTTCTCACTGCCTCTCCCCAAAAACATTTTGGTATAGAGCTGTCAATAATCATTGCTCTTGCTTTTTCAATTAATGAACGATTTAATCGTTCAGCATGACCATTCATTTGAGGGGTATATGCTGCTGTATACTCTAGTAATATTCCTTTTTCTTCACAGAATTTTTTTATTAAATTTGAACTATACTCTCCTCCATTATCACACCTTAACTTCATAATTTTATGCGAAAATTTTGATGTTACCATAGCTTCATATGACTGAAAGAAGTCATACACTTCTGCTTTTGTTTCTAATAGGTATACTACTGTGAAATGTGTAAAATCATCCAAGAAGGTTAATATATACCTCTTATTATCCCATGTTTTCGGTGTTATTGGACCGCACACATCCGTATGTATAATCTGTAGAGGTTTGGTTGCTCTTGTTCTATGGCCCTTGAATGGTTTTTTTTCATGTTTCACATTGAAAATTATCAGCCTTACTTATTTTCAGGTTATCTGACATTGTTTTCAACTGTTGCATATATTGTTCATTGAGATGACCCAACCGCCTGTGCCATAAATTGATAGTTTCCCATGTACATGTCATATTAGCTTGAGTAATTTTGGAGGAAGCTAATTTTAATTTTATTTTGTATAAACTACCTTCTCGAACACCGATGGCTATTACTTTCGATCCTAGAAAAATTCTCACCATACCGGCTTCAAAAACTACTTTTAAACCATTTTTTTCTATTCTTCCAACAGACAGTAAATTAGCTCTTAAATCAGGTACGTAGATTACGTTTTTAATAGTGCAATTGCTTACTTGACCGTTAAATACACTTATCGCACGTACATCTCCAACTATTTTTCCAATTAGTTCTTCACCAGCTTTAGCTACTACAATTTTGATTGGTTCTTGTAAAATTTTGACATTTAATAAACATGATTTATCACTAATTAAGTGATCAGACGCACCTGAATCAAGATAGAAGGTTATATTATCAGGATCACTAACTGATTGAACACTATGAGCACTGTTACACATAAACGCAACTCCATCTTCATCAGTGCTCTCCTCCATCAAATTAGCTTGTCCTTTGTATCCTTTGTGCCATTTTTTCTTCTTTAGATAAGCTTTTCTTTTGGGACATTGATAGCGTTTATGTCCAGGCTCATTGCATTCGTGACATTTTATCATCGAACTGAAGGCTGAACTACTGTCTACTGCACTTTTAACATGGTCAGAGTTCATACGCTTTAGATATTCATCCATAAGTCTGCCTTTTACAAAATCAACAGTGATGCTATTGTTAGATAATGTCTCAATTGCAGTTACCACTATGCCATAAGATTCAGGCAGAGACAAAAGAAGTAAACAAGCTAAAAAATCTTCTTCGATTTTCCCTCCTGCCGATTTTAATTGACGAACTAAATCATCAAATCTGATTAAGTAATTTTCAATGGGTTCCTCTTCATTATACTTTATTGTCAATAACCGTTTTAGCAAATACAAACGACTAGACACACCCTTTCGTTCAAACGTGGCTATAAGTTTGTCCCATTTTTGTTTGGCCGTTGTACCCTCTCTGACATATTCCAAATGAGAATTTGCTACACATTGAATTAATAATGATTTTGCTTTTGCGTCATTTTTCAAATACTCCTTTTTATTTACCAAATCTGTCTCGAAAGAAGCATCCTTATACAAACATTCCAGCACACCATGTTCCTCTAGCAACGTCTCTATTCTGAACTTCCAATTATCGAAATCAAGACCGTTGAATTGGGTGATGCCATATCTATCTTCTTTCGAGTTAGCCATTACCACCAGTATTTATTATATTTGCCAAGTACCTCTAATAACTCACTAATTATTTATAAGCACTTCTTTTTTTTTTTTTTTTTTTATCCACTTCAATCCATGTGACTTCCTTTTCAGTAGTAATTCTGAGTCCTGGGCCCATAACCTGTTTAATTTGGTAGAACTATACACAACTGGATATAACGAAGTAATATATATATTTCATAATTAACATAACATAATAATTTAGTAGAAGAATAAAGAACACATTCTAATAACTTTTAAACACATAATAAATTTTACAGTAAAAGGTAACAACAGAGTAGTAGAGATAGACTGATAAGAGATAATGACATTATGATAACAATAATTACCTTGAACGTCGGCATAAAACTGTGTCTTATAACTTTCGTCGCACCAAAAGAAGTCATTTGAAATGGCGTATTATATTCTTGAATGTGGGACAAAAAATGCTTGGACGTTGGTGATGTTCCAAAAATCAATGAGTGCAATGGATCAGGTGGAGATTCGAATGCTGGCAATTTCACTTTGCCATTAGCCCAACACATGCCAGCCGTTTCACCTGGAAATTCGGCTGCAGCAAAATGTAGACATCTCACCGTCATTCCACCAATAAGACCATGTTCACTGTAAACCATTTCACTGTCGTTTTGAATATTTTTTTTATACGTGTTATAATTTTATAAATAAGATTAACATAATATGGAAGTAAAATTATTTGATTAAAATTGATTACAACTATATACGTAAAAATATTCAAAAAGTAACCAATAATAAATAATTATAAATGGTTTTATGCATATTAAAATGAATTTTAAAAATGTATTATTTATTAAAATTTGAATGGCTCTCATTCAGTCAATTTTGGTTTTAGAGACATGGTTAAGTGGTCAAAATGACTTAAAAAATTCAGTCTATCCGAATTTTGTATCAAAAATACCAGTTGCTATTAAAAAAAAATAAGTTGCGTTGCGCATGCACGTCCCGAGAGGGTTAAAAATTTCAAATTTATTTGAAAAGTGTATTTATATACCACTAGTTTGTAAAAAAAAAATCGATATACTCCAACATTCTCCAGCCGAGAAATTCAGTTTTACCTAATTTGGTGAACACACGGTATAATCGAAAAACAAAATATAATAATAAAGTAAATTTTTATGAAGATTAAAGCATAACCTATAACCACACAAAATGATTGTTATTTGTGATAACATACTGAGTCAACAAAAACAAAATTACGAAAGTGTATACTAAAATACGTTGAAATACCGCCTGAAAACCAGCTGTACTACAATAAAATAATAATAATAGGTACTCCCAAACGGAGAAACCCTGGTTTTACTAAAAACGGCCGGTAGCCGCGTGTCGATCGCGGTCTACTTTTCGTGGACCGCTCTATAGCATAGACTGCACAGAATAGATACAATGGTTTGGACATCTGTGGGTTTTTCGTAGATAATTAATTATCAGCTATACATGCTTATCACAGGGCTGAACTGACCCCACCCAGCTGTAATAATGTCGGCAAAATTACTGTCGGCTAGAATATGGTTCTGTCGAATTATTTGTCGGCTAAAATACTATTCGAATAAAATGCATGTCGGATGAAATACGGTTCTGCTAATATACTTGTCTACGTTGGTATCCGGTGAATTGGTCGCGAACAATTGATCGTCGGTGAATCGGTCGCCGGTGAATTGATCGCGGGTGAATTTATCGTGAATATAATTGGTCGCTAAGATAATTGATCGTCAAACGAACATTTTTAGTTTTTTAGTTATTTTATTATAGTAATTATATAGGTAGTTAATATTTAATATAGGTACACATCCGAGTTTTATGTTTTTAAAGTTTCTCACAGTAAATTTAAAATTATAATAAATAAATAAATAATAATAATAATTATACAAAATAATAATATTAATAATTATACATTTTAATTTATTTGTAGTTTACTTCTAGTATGATAGTCGTCAAGTATAAAAAATAATAATAATAATATTAATAATCATACATTTTAATTTATAATTATTTAAAGTTGGAGCTGAAAATTATGGGCTATTCCTTTTAAAAAGTCTATTCAGCGCGAGTACTTAAATCCACATTTTGCGTAGCCATATTTTTAATCAAATTAACGGCTTTGGCAGCTTCAATATTTCCACAATCATGTACATGATTATGTTGTATTTTTTTAAGTATTTCATTATTAAGAGAATGAATACGGCCTTTACAATTCATTTTTTTATATTGGTCACATTTCCATATTGACTTTTCTTCGGTTCCAAATTTTTCAAAAGTATACATATAGCCGTTATAAATTAATTTATCTTTGCCTTTTTCACTCTTAATGAACTCCATTATTATAAAATAAAAAAACAGTAAACACACACAATATCGTACTAGCATGGACTAACAAATGCAAACAGTATGTAATGACAAATTGGTACGACCATCGGAATATAGATGGCGATAAGTCGATAACGATCGTATAAGCTTACCTATCTAAGTTATTGCCACGCTAGTTCAATTATCTCGTGTGTACATCATATAATAGTACCTATATAAAATTATTACATCTGTTAATCTGCACATTGTAAATTGGATATAATTATATATTATATTAAATAATTTATATTATATAATTATAATTGGATGCATCTTCTGTGGATGCTAACTTATTATTGAAGTCAATGGATTCTACATTTTTAATATCTTTACAAGTTATAAAAGTAAATATATCAGATAAATTATTATGACATTATGTTTATAGTTGTAAAATGCATTTATAAATTTTGATAATGATATTAAAATATTAAATACATTAATTATTTTGTTTTTAATTTCAATATATTAATATAAAAGTATTTATTTTTATTTTAGGTTTTATTCTCATATGGACTACCTTTATGTAAACAACTTCAACAAGTAGAAATTGATGAACAGAAGCTGTTGGAGCTGCTGATGATAATGTAAATGTTCTTAAAATTCTAAGACAAAATATAGATGTTGAATTTCATAAGATGTTTGAAAAAGCAAAAGTATCTAATTATTATAAAATATAATTAATTGTATTTGCACCTAATATTAATACATTAAATTTATATTAGAAAATGGCTGAATTTTTGGATGTAACTATTTCAATTAAACGTTTAAATAAGAGACAGCAAAATCGAGCTAATCCATCAACAAATGATAAAGAACTGGAACCAGAAGCCTATTTTCGAATAACTATATGCATTCCATTCATCGATGCCTTCATACAGCAATTGGAAGACAGGTTTTTAGAACATAGAAATGTTTTTAATGGTTAGAACATAATGATTACGTAAATAAATTCAGTGTTAACTTATTATTATACTAAATGTTTCTCATGTTTCAGGTTTTCAGTGTTTATTCTCATATGAGTCAGATAATCCACCAGCTGAATTTGATGACCTAGTAAAATTTTATTTACCTGAAATCGATATTGATACTGTCAGAGCTGAGTTACAAATGTGGAATGTTAAACTCAAAAGATTAAATATACAACCAAAGACAGGACTGAAAGCATTAGAAGAATGCAGTGAACTTATTTATCCTAATTTGTCAAAATTATTTAAAATATTTTGTACATTACCCGTGTCTACTGCTACACCTGAGAGAATGTTTTCATGTTTAAAAAAGTTAAAGACTTATTTAAGGAACACTATGAAAGAGGTAATATTTCAATGTTAATAATATGAATACATTTACTTTTTTGCTATTAGTTAACATAATACAATTGATTGTTTTAGGAGCGACTAAACGGCCTTACTTTAATGGCAGTGCATAGGAATATTCCTATCAGTACCGAAGAAGTTATTGACGAATTAGCCAAAAAAAAAAGAAAACTAAATCTTTTACTATAATTTTTAATTGTTTGTAGTTTTGAAATAAAATGTATTAAATATAAATGCACAAATATTAGGTAACAGTAACTAGGTTTAAATTTTTTTTTTCTTATCCCCCCCCCCCATACAAAAATTATGTATACGCCACTGATTGGATGTAATTACTATAATAAATAAACAACCATTGACGACCAATTATATTCACGATCAATTCACCCGCGACCAATTCACCGGCGACCGATTCACCGGCGATCAATTGTTCGCGACCAATTCACCGCGATCCGTCTACGTTATTACTTTTGGCTGGAATATTTTCGGCTATTTTATGCGCTCCACGTATCCGGACTAAGTTAACAAAACTTATCCATTTTAATCATGAATAATAAACTAATAATTAATGAATTAAATATATGTCTTAAATATCATATTATAAGTGTAAACGAAAAAACTCACAACACAAATATTATCAATTGTTGATTAATGATTATCATTATTCATTATCTATGATTTTAATTTATAGCAATTTTAAATAACATTAAGTAGGTAGAATGTAAGAATGGCCCGATTTCTGTGAGCCTCGGCGGTCATTGCACCATATCGGACCGACCCCGAGGAACCCTCCATAAATAATTAGCCTAAATTTCCAATATTATCTTTGTATAATTTGTTTCCGTTCTTTTGTGACATATGAGTCTATTCCTGTGTGGCCACCGTCAACAACATGACTAAATAGATAGGTATGATCACATCTTTACTGATACGCACATTCCCCTTCAGACCCAGTCTATTACTCAGCTCTCGGCTTCTCATTGGCTATCCATATTATCAAATTGTTCGACAGTATTCTACTTGGCCTTTTTACTTCAACTGAGGCAATTTAAAAAGCAGCAAACCGGCATGTTTCAATGTTTGTATTAAATAATAAGTCAATTAAATTAATTAATATAAGCAAAGAAATTCTCAAATTGAATTAATAAGATGTTAACATTGTAGTATCGTAGTGATATCATGTAATAATTTCATATTATAAAATATTGGCGCCAAAATTATAACGGCAAATGAAATAACGAAAACTACAGTAGGCGTGGTGCGTTAGAATGAACGAGAACTAGTACTGATGTGATCATACCTATCTATTTAGTCATGGTCAACACCCATTACGGACTCGTGATCAGACGCGTGAATGTTAAATTGCCTACCCAATCAGTTCCAAAGGGCACAGATCCAACGTATCTTAAATTGTCCATTTTTCACAAGTTCGGACGCTATGAATGCTACGATCAAAACGGTCACCGTGTGCAGTTCTTTGGTCCACAATTGTTAACTCTACCGTGTCTAAATCAAACAATGCTTAAAAAACACAAAAATAATGTATTATGAAACTATATGAACTTTTTTGTATAAGTTATATATATAATAAAATAAAAACTATATTGCATAGACAAAATTCTCCTTTTTATGTGTGAAAATTTCGTTTCTTAGTTATAACTGTAGCTTTCTTGGTTCTTTTACGCGCTAAACAGTTTTTGCAATGTTACGCACCTGGAAGACGGGACAACACATTCAACACGGGTGTAGCGTCATCTTAACGTCTTTATGCTTGTGTTATGAGGATTAAAAGCAAAGTAGGTTCCACCTAACGATCTCCACTAGTGGGTCACTCCATAACAACTGCAGGAAATGACTTTTATAATATATAATTTCACATTATGGGACAATATTATAACAGTCAATATGTATGATGATAAATTATAATTTTTAATTATTGTGTTGGGTTTTTTTTTTTAGAATTAGAAAACTTCTTTTACTCAAAACTAATATCTTTAAAAAGTTAACCGCAAAAAAAAATTTTCTGCTGTAAAAGGACCAAATTATCTACAACTAAGAACAAAAAATTTTCCACTTGGACATTTTGTTACACTATTGATTTTAGCTAAGGAATCAAAATATCCTATTTAATTTTTGTTAAAATATTAAAAAGGATCATAATGTCTCCATAGAGGAACAAAGAATCTAAAAATGAAATAATATATCACAATAAAGGGAACAAAATAATACCTTATCCTGTGCGCAAATTTTTTATTGCATAACAATAACATAGTAGTCACACATACTAGCTGCAGAGACATCTGCAGTTCGATATTTGAACTAGGAGACAACACTGAGATAACCCAGAGACTCTTAATGCCCAATCTTGTAACGTTAGTGCACGCGATGTCGTAAAATAATGATCTATGTTATGTCTCATAGTAACTTTCATAGGCAATCAGCGTGTAATATACGGGACTATACATTTTCATCGCACTGGCTTTACATTGTACAGAAAAAAAGTTTTAAAAAAGCATTAAAATGTTTATCACGGACGGCTCCGAATGAGATTTGAACTCATAACCACTAATTTATATGGGTCTACCCTAACGGGACACGATACTGAGTGAAAAACTCTTAGTAACACAAGGTATTTAATCTCTTTTATTAACAACTCTTTCGTTACCTACATAGAATAAACCTACTAATTATTACAAAATAATATTAATTACTTTTTTACATTTATATCTCAAATAATTACACTAAGCGATTGATAGAAACATAAAAGGTAACACTTTTATTTAAATTTTGTATAAATATTATAGGTAACATAAAACTAAATTTCCATCATACTACTTTGAAGAAATGATTCAATGTAGGCACACAAATAAAATAAAGTACCTTAGCAAACAAAATTTAATGAAATCATCTATATTAACAAGAATTAATACCTTATACATTTTATTACTGAATTATAGCATACCTATCCTATTCGAATATTACAAAAAAAACTTTCATTACGCGATATAAAATATATAATTATATTAACTTAGCTACTATACAAACAAAAGTAAACAAAAACTAACCTATACTGAAACAGTAATTACCTATGTAGAATACAGCAATGCTAAAATTAAGAGCTTATAGTTATTTATTGGAAATAAATAACACTTATATTCTATAGTTTACATTAATTAAAATTTAAAAAGGCTCTGGAATAATTTCATGAGTAGGTATGAAATACTTTTATAATATCTGACGAAATGGAATTTTGATACATTAAAGATGTATTATACTACATAACTTCAATTTTAATCTTACCATTATATTAGGTATAATATAAATTTTATATTTTTATGGAATTAAGATAAAACGAGTAATTTAGATGTTTATCGATTTTCAATCCGCGTTATTGAAAAATGCAAACCAGTTATTGGCTGCTACCTATTTACACATATCATTTATGGGTAGTATTACAATTCACAGAGCAAATGACCAAGGCCGACAACGAAAACGTGTTCGTCGAACATTTACATCAGCTTCGTTACTTCGTTTTGCATTCGAGTACAAATCAAATATTGAATATTTCCATAATCCAAAAGTGATGATCGGTGCAACCGACAAATAATTTACCCATTGTCATGCGCTCCAATTCAATCATGAGTCAGCTGAAATATGTGCGCATTAAAAAAAGTACAACTACCAGAAATAGAGATACCACCAGAACCATTGAATAACCTATATATATATAGATATATATATAAATAATGGTTTATTTTAAAAATGCTTAAAAATGTTACATCATTAAAAATATACTCTAAAATATCGAATAATTTAGTGCCTATATTATTATAACTGTTAATAACATCGAATTCACATATAAAACTTTTACATTAAAATTTCAAAACAATAATTTAATTATTAACAGTTCGTAATTAAAAATACAAATTTAAAAATAGTTAAAGGTTTTTAATCCTTTTTAGTTTTGCTTTGTGTTGAAGTTGTATTTCCATTTTTGTCAGTTTCGTCCTTTTTACTTTTTGAATCGAGATCTCTCTGCTTTTCCCATTGTGCGACAAACCTATTCATCCGCCTCTGCATTAAAGAATTTTCGGGCCAAGGAAGTTTCATGTGTGTATTATTCTCCGACGACGACTGTTGATTTTTATCTGCCATTGATACCTACAAGTAAAACACGAATAATATTTATTATATATCCATTTATTTTGATATGAGCAAATTGTATGGAATTAACAAATGTATGAATCAATAATTATTCATTATTCATTATTTACTAGGTAATCACAGTAACTACAGTATAAAAAATAAATCCTTCGAAAGCAATAATTCCGAAAAAAATGTATTTAAATTATATATTGCTTAATTAAGTAAATACTTGAAACTAACTTTCTAAATTAGTCGGTATTAAAAATTGATTTGACTTCGAGTTTCCTGGTTGACTCCTGCGGTCTTATAGATTTAGTCGATTGATGTATCTATCTATCTACAACAGAAAATTAAAATATTTAAAAATAAAATAATTTTAAATCAATCATAGGATTTATCAGAACGTCTTGTGACATTATCATCGAATTACAATTGAAACACAGTTTAATATTTAGATTTAAGATGCTAATTTATAATTGTTTATAAGCATTAATGATTATATTTTGGATATGATAAACAAATTATTATGTAGTATCTAAATGTAAATTAATGATTTTGTGTAAAAGATTAACTAAAATGTCAATTCAATTATAAAGTAGTGGGTGTGCCGTTTTCACAATAGGATTGATGTAATATCATAAACAATTTTTTTGGAGAATTCGATACATGTCAAATAATTTATTAAGTTTTTTTAAAATTTATTTAGCATGATAAGTATATAATTTTAAAATTTAATGGACATCAGTAAAATCCATTTAGGTATTCATATTGATTATAAAAAAGATTACGGATGTGAGGTTAAAGTTTGTCCTACTCAGATAGGTACTCGATTTGAAAAATCAACTTTGTCGAATTGCCCCGAAATCCCCTAATATATTCAAAAACATTACTTTGTACTCCTGATTTTATGCAACAAATTGTTATAGCAGTAAGCCATGTCCTAAATAAATATTAGAAAACGAATCAACTTCCAGTTCCCTAGCCTTAATAATACATAACATTGAATAGGTATTAAGTATCAAATATCATTCTTATTATTCATGAATTGTTAACAAAGAATTGAAAAAAGCAACGTGATGTCATTAGACTGGGCTTGACGAAGTTACCTATCTAACGCAGTTACTCACGTCATACTATAAAACGGATTTATGACTATAGTGTGCTAGTACATATTATTATGTATCATTAAAATAGTAATAACCGATTTTCAATCCACGACATTAAGGAATATAAATCAGAATACCACCAGAACAATTGAGCGACCTTTCAATAGTTTATTACATCATCGTTCAAAATATGTATTAAAATATCGAATAATTTAGTACCTATAATATAACTGTTAAAAACATCGAATTTAAATATAACGCTTATGCATTAAAATCTCAAAACAATAATGTAATTATTAACAGTTAGTAATAAAAATAGTTGAAGCATCGCTGTATTTAATCTTTTTTAGTTTTGTTTTGTGGTATTTCCATTTTTACCAGCTCCGTATTTTTAAGTTTTTACGTCGTGATCTCTGTTTTTTCCCATTTTGAGACAAGCCTATTCATCCACTCTGTATTAATGTATTTTTGAGCCATGAAAATTTCATGTGTGGCTGATTCTCCGACGACGACTGTTGAATTTTATCTGCCATTAATACCTACAAGTAAAACGTGAGTAATACTATTTTGTATCAATTTATTATGACACGATCAAATTTTATAGAAATAACAAATGACTGAATTAATAACTAATCATAATTCAACATTATTGCTAATGACAACGACGATAAGTACAAATACATTTCAGTTTATTATTTGATTAATTTATATAATTACTGGTCTCCAAACTATAGTTATACTATTCATATAAAATATTTTAAAAATTTTCAGTTTTATAAAATTCGAAAGAATATCACAATGTACACGTAAATATACATATTATTAGACAAGTTTATAACTAAAAACAGGTTTTTATAAAATAATATAAAATATAAAAATTATAATAATATACAAAATAAGTTATACTAAAATCTCTAATCAAAATATGCAACACGACAAATGAAAACTTGTACATAATTTTAGAAAGTCGAAAAAACAAAAGAAAAGCTGTTTTATCATACACAGAACCGCATAGACTTTTAAAGATTTCCTTTAGGCATGTCCCTAATTCAATCATCTTTCTAAATTAGAACAAAACTAAAAATGTAATGGAATATTTTGATGAAATACATGAGTACTGTAAGCTCTGTTCGAGGCTTGATGCTTATGAGTGTCGTCTAATCTAGAACTAAAGAATTCAAAATGTTATGTAATTTAGCATGACAAACCACCCCAGCTAAGTACAACAAAAAGAACTAGAAAGCGTATCCGTTAGACTGAAAAATTACTTGACATAAAGACCAAATTATTTCAACAATGGTAATGAACATTTAAATAGGAAAAAACTACCTTGCTCATTAAAATGCCATTTAAAATATAAAGATAAAATTAATGAAGAAATTCATGTTAATATTTTTGAGTCTTACTGGAATCTTTGGGATCATAATAGATAATGGTATATTATTGGACATGTCGAAATGATTCCAAATAAACAAGTAACAACGAAAAAAATATAATTTGAATGTAAATGGAATTGAAATTCTTTATGTCAAACTATGTTCCTCAATACATTGTCAATTTCTAAAAAAATTGTTCATACAGTTTCTATGAAACTTGAAAATTCTGTGACAATTTTACCTGATAGCTGAAGAAGACAAAAAAAATTTCATAAGAGTTAAAAAATAATGACCGAAAATATAATATAAACAATTATCTAGGAGTAAAATGATATTAAAATGGGGGAAATACTAAAAAAAATACCTAGAAAGTAACTTGGCTATATCAAAGATGCATACCTAAGTTATTTCAAGAATGGATTAAAAATTCTATTAAGTATTAAAATAAATAGAACATGGCATTATAATACCTATACAAAATACAGGTATGATGTTTAATGAGTATAATGATAGTTTTCTCATACCAAGGAAAAATGCATGAGATGTTTGTAAGTACAAGATGATCGGTATTGAAATCAAGAGAAAGAAAAATATTTGTTTAGTGAACATATTCAAAATATAACTTTTGCTAGAGAAAAAAAAGAATTTTGACGGGAATTTGTTTTCTCCGTTTTACAAACGTACAACATAGAACATTTTAAGTTCACAATACAACTACACTTAAATCTAATTTTTGAAGTTATAGACTCTATAACTTCAAAAATTAGAGTAACCTCTCATTCTATTATACCAACTGATATTTAAAATTTTAAAATGATTAAATTAAGATCTTTTTTTCATTCTTGATTTGAAAAAATTAGTATTTAATATTAAACAGAATATAGATGTGCACAAAGCAAAATTGAAAAAATCTTATCTTTCACTAATTTTTTATGCGTGTCTATTTAGTAAAGTGCGATTTCTATGCTTCAAGAATTTTAATTCAGGATAAACAGATAAAATTCAGTAGAAATGAAAAAAATTAGTCGAGTTAGGTAGTTAGTTATTTGAGCCAGCTGATCATTCAAAAAAATTTCTGAAAAAATAAAATATAGCATTAGGAAATACAAAAAAACAAAAAAAAAATTGTTCAAATAAAAATGTTGAGAAATGCATATTACTTTAGAGGGATCTAATCTAATTCATGTTTCCAGTTAACGCATATTCAAAGGCCACAATCTTATAATAAATGATTTTGTTATTAAATTTCAATGTCACTCTTCATCCTTGTAATATTGTGGATTATGGATATTAATGAAAATAAATTCTAACCAATTAGATACTGTAAAATCGGCAGAATTCAGATAGCTTT
Organism: Diuraphis noxia; assembly: GCF_037042655.1. NCBI lineage: Eukaryota > Metazoa > Arthropoda > Insecta > Hemiptera > Aphididae > Diuraphis > Diuraphis noxia. Next base: position 67,227,133 of record NW_028301711.1, read on the forward strand.
TTTAATTAGCAGCGTTAACTTAGTGTATTTTAATGGGCGAGTTTGTTTTTGATCAAAAATGTACCCTATCCTTTTTGGCCGAGTCACTTTTCGACCAAATTTAAAATATGTCGATTCAAAGCAAAAATGTACATAATAAATTTAAAATAATAAAATAATGATATACAATTTTTGTCAATAATTATTAAGTATAGGTAATACAAATATAAAAACCATGTTAATATGTAGGTATTTTTACATTTTAAATAATTTTCCACAATATAATACAAATTATATAATATTAATTATTATTACAAATATTTTCTATAAGGTATTTTAAAACAATTATATACCTATTAGTTTGAATTTTTTTTTATAATATACCTACCTACAAATTGTAACGTGAACAAGAAATAATATTAATATATCGATATTCCTATATTTTAAATAATTATCTAAATTTTATTTTAAATTGTTTTTTGTTTTAGACGAAAAGAGAATCAACCTATTTTAAATTTCGTCGAAAAGCGAAATGGTCGAAAAGGAAAGGTACGATTTTAGTCGAAAAATGAATCATCGACCTATTTTAAAATTGGTTGAAAAGTGAATCGGCCGAAAAGGTTTTTTTGGTTGAAAACGGTTATATCCATTTTAATACGGGGATTTATTGATTCCGCCGAAATTACCTGCTTAGGAAAAAGGTTTATATTGATTGCGCCGGCTATTAATTCCGCCGACTACTGTTTATAAAATCTACAAATTGATTCCGCCGAACACTGTTAATAGTTTAAATGATTTAATTTAGGCAGGACAGGCAGGTACATGTTATTTTAGAATCATAACGTTTAGTTATAAAATGTGTTAAATAATTTTAGACAAAAAATTTACCAATTTATAATATCTATCCAGCTTTAAAACTGTATTAGTTATTAAATTGACATTTTAGTTTATCTGATATGAAAAATGATTAAAATTACATTAATACATAAGATATTATTAGTTACTACAGTTTACTACATTTACTTACTAAACAAAAACCTATTGTTTTAATTTGAGCTAAGTAAATTCAAGAAGTTTAGCAACATTTTAATTTTTCATTACTTTATATAATAGTTATTGCATGCCGTTAGTATTTTTTTTATTGAAAACAGAATTGAATTTTTCGTGTTTTTTGCCGTTAAAAAATTAATACACAAAATTAAATTGAATGGATAATATGTTCTTAACCCCGAAATTAAGTACTCAACTTTTGAAAAATCTACACATATGGGTACGAAAAATGTTTGGCCAGATATCACAAAAGGTTGTCGGTTTCATTCACGGACTATGATTAACAGGACTGGAAACGAACAATAGTGCACAGTATAATGATATGATCCACATTTGTTACGGATGGTCAACGAGCGATTGTAGCGCCATCTCCTAGTTAATTGTGAACAAACCTAATATTAAATTAAATTAAAAATATTAATTAGAATATTAAATTAATTAACTAACTAGTAGTTGTTTACATTGAAAAATACTATTTCCCTGGCTATTTGATTATTGTTTACACAACTGAATTGTTTAAAAATTACGGACTAAAAAGTCTGTTCTAAAAATATAATCTTTGTCTATGGTGCTAAAAATAAACAAAAGATGAATAGCTATTTTTTTATAATATGTATACAATTACCATATATCCGTATTCATTGGAAAATTTTACGTGTAATATTAATTATCAATCACGGTGATCGTATAAAAAACTGTAATGAGGTGGATGTTTTTATATTTTTTAAAATGGTTTATAAGTGCTCAGTATTAAATTGTAAGAGTCATGATAAAACGTTCAGAAAGTATACTCTATTTTCTGTACCTGCTGACCCCATATTAAATAAATTATGGAATAATGTAGTTTCTGAAAATAATAATAAAGCTACTGTTGTGAAAAAAATATGTGAATTGCATTTTACAAATGATGATTTGGTTCGATCTTATGTAAATTGGCCAGATGATGTTTCTGATCCACTGGAAGTGAGTACCTATTTAAAATATTTATTATACCTACTTCCCGAAAAAATTTTTGCAGTGTATCATATTATTTTAAAATTATTCATTAGATACTATTATAGTTGATAACTCTTTACTACCTTATATTTAATTTTTTTCTTAGAGGAGTATTCCTAAGTTACAAAAGGGTGCTGTGCCATCATTATTTGGTAATACTGTTAACAAAAGCTTTAATGACTGCTCAGAAATCACACCAATACTTGCAAGGTCACAATTCTGCACAGAGGTATGAAAACCATATCATTTTTTCATTACATAAATATTATAAAGAAAAAACATGTTTTTAAAATGTTTTATTGAGTAGGTAACGTTAATATTTAAATTTTATTTTTGATCAATATTGGTTGAATGTTTTAAACTGTATATTAAAAGTATCATACAAATGTATTGGACTAATGATTGATGGATAAATGGGACACTGGACAGTCTTGTATATTATATATTATATATTATATATAAATATTGCATTTATTTTATTAATATGTTACAGTATCCATTATGTCGTAAAACACTTGATTGGACTTGTAGTACACCAATAATCGACTCATCTAGTATAAATTCAAATTGTAATTCTCTGGAGATACAAGTGCCTCTTTCTGATTATAATAATTCTTTCCATAGCAATTTTCAAACCTTAAATAATTCAGACAATCATCAGGTAAATACATCTATTTCTGTTTTATATTTCATTCCAATAAATTTAATGTTAGGTATGTATTTTTTTTAAATCAAGGAATTTCAGTTTATTACATTTTTCAAACAATTAAAATCTGTTAATCTTCCGACTGGATGGAGTTGCATTCAAAATGAAACTACATTAGTCTTTTTTTCAATGCAAATTCAAAATGATGATATCCCTAAAGCTACTGTTGAAAAACAAATAGTTATCCTACATAATTTTCAAGTTTCATGTTATGCTTTTAATGTCAAATTGAAACCCTCAAATTTTAACTTGAATAGTTTTGAAATTGGACCTAATAACATTGAAGAAGTTGTTAATTTATTAATGTTACTTGATAAAAAAAGTATCTGTATTGGTGGCCCGAAAGCAGTTAATTTTTCAGGTAAGTATTTAGTAATTTATTTTATATAATTTCACCAAAATTATTACCAAGTATTACCTTATTTTTATTTTTAGGTATTTCAGTCAAGAGTGCAAAACTAAATCATGGCACATGGCATCATTATAATTGTACAATTGTTATGGATTCACTTGGTGTTAATAGGTGCAAAGAATGTGAAAAACTATTTGCCATATTTAGAGTATATAAATCTAGATATACAAGTGGCAATGTGAAAAATGCACCCGCTTAATGACAAAAGGAAAGTATATGTTTTTAGTGATGCACCACATTTAATTAAAACAGTAAGGAATCGCTTACATAATAATAAGTATTTAAAGGTGTGATTAAAAATAACTATAATTTTTATCAAATAATTAAAATCTGTTTTTATTTTTTATTGGAAATATAATAGGTATCTGATACTAAAAAATGTATAAGTTGGTTTCATTTTGTAGAAATGCGTAAAATAGATACAATTAATGACACTCATGGCCAGATTAATTTAAGAGTTTGTCCAAAAATTACTATGAGACATTTAAATCTGGATACTTTATCCAAAATGAGTGTAAAATTAGCCACTCAAGTAATTGAAATATTAAAAATATTGTTTGTAATTTGTGTTTAATTGATATTAATATGTTTTAGGTTCTGAGTAATTCAATGGCTAATGCTTTGGAATTTTATAGAAACCAAAAGTGTATAGGCCTTCAAGGAAGTGAAGAAACTCAAGACATTGTGAAAAGATTTAATGCATTAAATCGAAGGCACAAAAATGAAGGAATTAAGTTAAATAGTACTGATTTCAAGGTAAATATACTTTATAATACACAATAAGAAATTTTAGTTTTAATTTAAAATTTTTTTTAGTTTCGCAATTAATTATTAACTTTGTTAAAAAAGGTTTTGGAAAGCACAATCAATTGGCTAAATATTTGGGAACAAAATAATAAAGATGGTAAAATATCTGATGATGAATTTCTAACTCGGCCAACTGCTGAAGGCCTAAGAGTTACATTGCAATCAACTATAGATTTGTCTAAATATTTATTGAGTGAATGTGGGTACCATTATGTCCTCAGTAATAAATTTAACCAAGATCAGATTGAGGTGAAATTAATATTAAATTATTATTTTAACAGTTATTGAAATGTAATAAATATTATATTATTCATTGTATTATCGTAAAAAAAGAAACTACGAACTGTATAGTTTAGTCCTGGATACTAATAACATTTTTTCAGTTGTTTTTTGGCACAATACGTCAAGCAACTGGGCCAAACGATCACCCTTCAACTCCCACGTTTCTTCAAGTATATAAGATGTTGTCTCTGTACTCTGTTTTAAAACCTCCTAAAACTGGTAACTGCAAAATCTTGGATTCATCTTCTCCTAAAATATCTATTACAGATGTTAAGCAAATATTTAGTGATACTGGTAAATAACATCTCATAAAGTTAAAATAATATAAGCTATTGATAAATCTAATTTGAATGGTTTAAAAGTAAATTAAAATTAAATTTTTTATATTTATATTTTAAATATTTAATTTTGTATTTTTTTTTTAATTTTCAGTGTGTAACAGTAATGATACAGCTGTTACTGCAAGAAGTAGTATAGTTTCAAATTTCAAATTAAAACTTGATACATTGATAAAAGAAGGTAACTGGGAACCAGAATCTGTATTTGAAGACTACAATTATTTCCAGGCATCTACTATAAATTGTGTTATTTATTATGTTTGTGGATATATGTGTAGAAAAATAGTTCAATCTACAAAATGTAATGTTTGTTTGGAAATTTTGAAAGGTTCTACTGAACCATATAATATACCAGAAGCAACCTTGACATTATTAAAGTCAAATGGAAAACTAATTTATCCTAATTTTCATGTTTTCAATTTGGTTTTAGTTTTAGAAAAAGGCTTCACTATATACTGTACAGAAATCGATGTATTTCAATCAACTCTAAATTATATTTTAGAGAACTATACAATAACATTTCCATGTGATATTCATTCTTCAGAAATTGTAAAAACGATAAGTGTTTATTATGTAAGAATGCGAATGCGGCAATATTGTGCAATGCAAAATCGTCAACAAAAGAAAACATTTGTAAAAAAAAAAAAATTAAGTAAATTAACTACATCATAAAATTGTTAAATAATTACTATATTATACAAATTATAGTTTTAAAATTATATTTTTTGTTTTTGTTCATTGTTAATTTTTGTACTTTATATTTCAAAATATTTAATATAGAAATTAGTTTATTCATTTAACACAATGAATATAAAATATTCACTATTACTATGAAAAGTTTATAACAATAATTAATAAGCTTTAATTAGTTGAAAAATAACTAAATATCTAGATTTATATTATACATATTTTATAAGAAAAAAGTGCAATTATAATTATGACCAGTTTTTGAATAAAATTATATATTTAATAGTTTTAATAAATTATTTTATTTATTTAATATTTTAATGGTACAAAATACTTATATATTTTGTATTTGTCTTTTTTCATCAGCTTCATATACTGCAGTATTCGGTGACTTACTCAATTTTATAATATATGACTAATAGATAGCGCTATAATCGCTCATTAACTTTCCGTAACAGACCTTGTTCAAATGATAAGGGTTCGTTTCCAGTCCTGTTAATCATAGTCCATGGTTTCATCTGGGACAGACATAGAGACGAAAAGTACAGAATCTTGGTTTAAGTATCACTGTTATTAATGATTTGTGTAAATTTACACAAAATGTGTGGCAACACACATTAATAACACCATGTGTTTAAATTTACAATCATTTTTAAGTTAAAATTTATTAACCTATTAGGTATTAATTATTGTGATGATGTATTAGAAACAGAACCGTTTTTAAAGAATATATTTAAATTACCTATGCTGAATGAACATGATATTGAAATAAGTTTTACTGAGGATTTTATGTCTATCAAGCCTGATGATAAAAAATTAAATACATTTATGGATTAACTCGTAGAAAACTATATTGATCCACAGTCAAACTTTCCTCCTCCCACATGAGCAGAAATAAGCAGTAGCAGTGAACGAACAACAAATGCATGTGAAAGCTTCCATTCTAACTTTAATTCATGTTTTATACACTTTATCCGGACATATATTCCTTCTTAGAAATATTAATAAATAAATACTTATTATTGAGACAACGAAACTATAATTGCTTCACAAGGATTAACCAATTTTCTTAATAGTAATCACACGTATTTTTTACTTAAAGTATTTAGTAAAATATTTAGTTTCACAGACGTTTTATTTAATGTGTTACAAACCAAACATTTAGATATTTTATATTGCATTAAAACAAATAGAAAAGACTTAAGACCAACTGAACAATTATAGAATAAACTTCTTTAAAACATAATGGGAAATCGTTTTAACAAATTGAGATCATTACGAGTTATCGCGAAGGCGTATAACATTAGATTAATGAACCGAAAAAATTTTATAAAATATTAAACAATGAAATATTTGACTATATATCACTCTATTATTTTTAAAATAACGGAGATTAACATAATTTGTTGAGAGTAAAAATTTTAAGATACGCACTTGTAAGGTGGAGATAACAAATTTCTGTATCTTGTCCTCTTAAAATCAATTTTAAAAAAGCGGGAAAGTGGGTATCGCTCTGCTGTACATTAGAGGGTGGAGTGGACATCTGACTAGGGTAGATTAAATTTGAATGCAATGATAAGTATCATTGTATACGAAAAACGATTCTAAACGGAGACAATTTATCTGTCTAGGATATATTACAAATTATTAACAATTTTCAAATCTTAGATTTAAAAAGAACATTTTTTATGAATTTCTGGCTTAAAATAATATGCGAATTTTCGTGATTTTTACGTATGTTGTCAAAATTCAAACTTTGAAAGCTTATAAAAAAAAATCGTGCCTATGTATTTTTAATATTTTTCAACTGCTATTGTTACAATGTGTTAGGAGCCTTGGATTTAATTTTAAAATCTTAGATCTAAAAAGAAAAACTTTTATGAACTTCTATCATAGATAATTTGAACATTGCCGTAATTTTAGATTCTGAACGAAGTGATGAATGTATTGATTTTACAATGATGTGTGTTTTTTTTTTTTGTGTCTGTGTACAGCATAACTAGTCGAAATAATGCTTCGATTTCAAACTTTGGGGGTGGTTTCCGATGTAAAGTGAAGATCCTTGGTGCATTATAGAGGTCAAAAGTAAACATTTTCCAACATTTTTCAAAAAAATCGAGAAAAACCAAAAAAATTGACAGAAAAACGGGAATTTTTACGCAAAATCAGTTTTCGAGATTTTTTTATATGGTTGTAATTCAAAAACTAATCACTGTAAATACTTGACATTTTCACCAAATGTTTATGGTAGTGCTATCTATATAGTATATACAGTTTTATTTTCAAAAATGTTTGATTTTTTTTTAATTATTTATAGACCACTGAAATTTTCGACTTTTTTGAGAACTTTTTTTTAAGTGTCGGTAAAAAAATGTTGAACGACCAAAAAAACTTGAAAATTTAATACAAGGTTCCTTATGAGTTGTTCTTATTGTAGTTAAAAAAAAATTAAAAATCGTAAGTCACGATTTTTTTTAATAAGCGTTTATAGTTCAAAATTTTACGAAATCTGTCGAAAACGCGAAAATTTGCAATTAATTTTGAAGTTGAAAATCATAAAATTTTTTGCGTTTATAACTAAGAATTGAAAATACAACACTAAGTTTTCCATAAGTTTTACTTCAAGTAGCTATAGAGAAAACTCGAAGCGTCATTATAGGAAAAATTTTAAGTGCGTTTGAATTTTAAATTTTACGAAATAGCGTAACGATAACAATTTATCCTGAAACGATTTTAAATATTTGTTATTATTCAAAAAATATGAGTCCTAGATACTTGAAAATTTTACCAGTTATTAGGATTGGTATTTTCTTTACATGATTTAATTTTCAAAAATGTTTGACTTTTTTGAGATATTTATAGACGACTGAAATTTTCAATTTGTCTGAAAATTTTTTTTGGAAGTGTCGATAAAAATTTTTTGGCCCTATCAAAATACTTGAAAATTTAATACAAAGTTCCTCATAAAATATTCTGATAGTGATTAAAAAATTATAAGAACACATAGGCACGATTTTTTTTTATTAGCATTTGAAGTTCAAATATTGACTTAATACGTAAAAATTACGGGAATTTTCAAATTATCTTAGATCGAAATTCATAAAAGTTTTTCTTTTTAATTTTAAGATTTGAGAATTTAATACAAGGCTCATAATATATTTTTACAATAGCAGTTGAAAAATAAAATAAATGTATAGCCACAATTTTTTTTTACATGTATTCAAATTTTAATTTTGACAACATACGTAAAAATCACAAAAATTCATAAATTATTTTATCCTAGAAATTCATAAAAAATTTTCCTTTTACACCTAAGATTTGAAAATTTAATTCAAGGATCCTAAAATAGTTTTACAATAGCATTTGAAAAATAAAAGAAATATATAGTCACACATTTTTTTTATAAGCATTTACAGTTCAAATTTTGACTAAATACATAAAAATTACGGCAATGTTCAAATTATCTTAGATCGAAATTCATAAAAGTTTTTCTTTTTATACCTTAAGATTTGAAAATTTAATACAAGGCTCCTAAAAAAGTTTTGCAATAGCAGTTGAAAAATAAAAGAAATGTATAGTCACATTTTCTTTTTACAAGCATTTAAATTTTAATTTTGACAACATACGTAAAAATCACGAAAATTCGCAAATTATTATAAGCTAGAAATTCATAAAAAAATTTATTTTTAAATTTAAGATTTGAAAATTTAATACAAGATTCCTTTCAAATTTGTCAATCTTTAATCACAAAAAAAATGTCCACCGGAAATTCAAATTAAATTTTTATTAGCATTTGAATTTCAAATATTGACAAAAATTTGTCAAAACCATGAATATTTGCAAATTATTTTGTAGTTCAAAATTCATAATATTGTTTGTATTTATATCTAAGGTTATAAAATTTAACTCCAAGTTTTCAACAAGTTTTGCTTCAAATAGCTATAGAGAAAATTTGAAGTGTCATGATAGGAAAAATATTTTGAGCGTTTGAGTTTTAAATTTTTATGAAATCGCGTAATGATAACGATTTATCCTCAAACCAGGTATTCGTATATCTATGATAATATAAGGTATTATGAATTATGATAACTACATGATAACTACACTAATTGATTAACCATGCCATATGCAAAATGCGTCTTAATTGAAAAATAAAATATTTGTTTCAAAATAGAATATATGACAATATTTAAGTATAATATAATATAATATTATAATATTATATCCTAGACTGACAAATCATCTCCGTTCAGAATCGTTTTTCGTATAAAATAATACCTATCATTGCATTCAAATTTAATCCCATCCATTACAGTAACCTACTGTACAGCAGGGCGACATCCACGACTTACCCGCTTTTTAGGTATTTAGTCAATTTGAACTTCAAATGCTAATTTAAAAAAGTTGTGCCAATGTATTCTTATAATTTTTTAATCACTATTACAATAACTTATGAGAAACATTGTATTAAATTTTCAAGTATTTTGATAGGCCAAAAAAAATTTTATCGACACTTCAAAAAAAAATGTTCAGAAAAATTAAAAATTTCAGTTGTCTATAAATATCTCAAAAAAAGTCAAACATTTTTGAAAATTAAACTGTATATAGATATCAATAGCATAAACATTTGGTAAAAATGTCAAGTATTTATAGTGATTAGTTTTTGAATTATAATTTATAACCATACAAATCGATTTTTTTGAAAACTGTTTGCTTTTGACCTCTAAAATGAACCCAAAGTTTGAAATCGAAGCATTATTTCGACTAGTTATGCTGTACACAGATACGAAAAAAAAACATACATCATTGTAAAATCAATACATTCATCACTTCGTTCAGAATCTAAAATGTAATCTATCAAACCCAATTTCTTCAATTTTATCTGAGTTTTTGGCCTAACACTCACTTTTTCAAATTGAAAAAAAAAGCGGGTAAGTCGTAGATGTCGCTCTGCTATACAGTAGGTTACAAGTGCGTTACTGTAATGGATGGAATTAAATTTGAATCCAATGATATTATATCATTATATAGTGTATAAGAAAAACGATTCTGAGCGGAAACGGTTTATCTGTCTAGGATATATTATAGATAATTAAAAAATTTCAAATCTTAGATTTAAAAAGAAAATTTTTATGAATTTTCTAGCTTAAAATAATTTGCAAATTTTAGTGATTTTTACGTATGTTGTCAAACATAAAATTTGAATGCTTGTAAAAAAAAATTTGTGACTATGCATTTATTTTATTTTTAGGAGCCTTATTGTATTTAATTTTCAAATCTTAGATCTAAGAAGAAAAACTTTTATGAATTTCTATCTAAGATAATTTGAACATTGCCGTAATTTTTACGTATTTAGTCAAAATTTGAACTTTTAATGCTTATAAAAATTTAATTTGAATTTCCGGTGGACATTTTTTTTTTGTGATAAAGATTGACAAACTTATAAAGAATCTTGCATTAAATTTTCAAATCTTAGATTTAAAAAAAAAAACACTTTTTATGATTTTCTAGCTTAAAATAATTTGCCAATTTTCGTGATTTTTACGTATTTTGTCAAAATTCAAACTTTTGAATACTTTTAAAAACGAATTGTAACTATGAATATCTTTTATTTTTCAACTGCTATTGTAACAATATGTTTAAAACCTTGTATTAAATTTTCAAGATCTTCTAGCCAAAAAATAAATTTTTATCGATATTAATTTAAAAAAAACTAATAATGATCGAAAATTGTAGGTATATGCCTATGAATAGTTCAACTTAAGTCAAAAATTTTTGAAAATTGCATGGTGCATAAAATATATTTATATAAACATTTGGTAAAAATGTCATGTAACTATGGTCATTTGTTTTAAAGTTACATCAAAAACCAAAATTGATTTTGTCGAATTGTTTGTGCGTAAAATTTCCCGTTTTTCCCTTAATTTTTATTTTGTTTATCCGGATTATTTAGAAAAATATTAAGAATTTTTTACTTTTTGCCCCCCAAAGTACCTATTAGATTCACTTTCTGATCGAACGAGGTACTGAAATCAAAAATCAAAGTACTTTTACTGCCCCAAAACGTGATCACAGATACAAAAAAAAAAAATAAAAACACACATCATGGTAAAATGTGTTTTAATTTTATATAATTGTTCAATACCTGCGCGTACGTAACTTAATAAAATTTATGACGAATATAAACAACGACCTATCCATATTATTCAGTTCTACTTGTTTACTACTAATTTCTCAGAAATATTACAAAAAAAAGATTATAAATTAATGAATATAATATAAGATTACTCACACGCACATATTATGCTCATTTACTTTACAAATACAACACAATCATTAATCATATATGACATAGTGATGGATTTAAGGGGGGCGACGTGGCGATTACCCACTAGGACTTTTTGTTTTATTTAAATTATAGCACCGCATAATATAAGAAATGATAATTTTTTTTTTTTTTTTATATGAAAATCGGAAATGTGTATTCAGTTACGCCGTGTTAGTACCTATCAATCTATGTTACCAATTCACCCTTACTTCAATGATCTTTAGGTCCGCTACTGATATGACATACGGTCATGTCTTTATACATAAATACTTATCATCATGGTTAATTGCTTAAATTAATTCTCTCAAACACAATCGACTAAAGCATCCTTAAGTAGTTTTACAAAGGACAATCCCAAACAAAATTTTAAAAATGTAACATTTAAAGACCATTTAATTAATAATTTATACAGTTTCATTATTTATTACATGGCATTTGGATGGTAATGTTTGGCAGATAATATGTATTCTTATAACTTAAAAAAAATTAAATTAAACACTTTTGTGACACACAAAATCCAGGAGAATTATTCGATATATAATAAATTGTATGAATGGTTGGTTTTTGAGCAACTTGTGTGTATGTGACGAAATATATGTTTTTGAAATCAAATTTTATTTTGAACCAAGAGCTAATACTGATATCTAAATAAAAAAATAAAACGTGAAATGTATAAAAAAATAAATATTTTTAAAGATTATGAAAGTTTATACTGATTATAAACCATCTCGTTTCATGCCTTGCGTTGTATTTTGTTATCAGTAAAGTAATTTATACGTAATATTTCAATACATGTTAAGTTTTACTTTGTATAACTAAGTGTCTTCTATAGTATTATTAATGTTATAAAGCTCTCATATTTCCCAGTTTGGTTTTAATCTGTCACCTATTGTGACTTATTTTAAGGATTTAATTAATATAATTCTTGTTAGGTACCATACTGTATCGTTTCCTAATTCAATTTCACTTTCACCAACGATTGGAGAATGTCTCAATATTTGCTTGTTCTTGTTGAATTTATTATTTAACATTTCAACATAATCTGAATCATTTGGGAGGTTGTGGCTGGTGTTTAAGCAAAAACGATGTACTGAAATTTTTTGAAGACGATGTTGAAAATTCTTTCGAAGGCATTCTATGCGTACTGGACAACCTGTAATACATTATATTTCATTATATTTGGAAATGGCAATTAATTTCTTTTCTATTTAAAAACAAAATAATAATAATATTTTTGAAGAACGGCGCTTAGTATATATGCGACATATATACAAAGTATGACTAATAACTATCATGTCACATTGTCACACACAAGTTATAATTAAAGAGTAGTGAACTAACATAGTTGTCTTTTCTATATAATTTTGATGCCACAAAGGTATTTTTCTTATTCAAATTTAAAGTAATTATATGAAATAAATAATTAAATAATTGTTAAAATTCAATTTTTAAGTATAAAAAAATTCCGAAAATATTTTGTTTCTAAATCCCTGAATGTTGTTAACAAAAATAAAAAATTATGCAAAGGCATTGCAAGGCGAAAATTCCAAGCCTCCCCTCCCCCCCCCAGAAAAAAAAAGGCTGGTAAGTCGTGGATGTCGCTCTTCTGTACAGTAGGTTAAAAGTGGGTTACTGTAATGGATGGAATTAAATTTGAATCCAATGATATTATATCATTGTATACGAAAAACGATTCTGAGCGAAGACGGTTTATCTGTCTAGGATATATTATAGATTATTAAAAATTTTCAAATCTTAGATATAAAAGAAACATTTTTTATGAATTTCTAGCATAAAATAATTTATGAATTTTCGTGATTTTTACGTATGTTGTCAAAATTCAAACTTTGAATGATTGTAAAAAAAAATGTGACTATGAATTTATTTTATTTTTTAACTGCTGTTGTTAAAATGTGTTAGAAGCATTGTATTAAATTTTCAAGATCTTCTAGCCAAAAAATAAATTTTTATCGATATTAATTTTAAAAAAACTAATAATGATCGAAAATTGTAGGTATATGCCTATGAATAGTTCAACGTAAGTCGAACATTTTTGAAAATTGCATGATGGATAGAATATACTTATATAAACATTCGGTGAAAATTTCATCTATCTATGGTCATTTGTTTTAAAATTACATCAAAAACCAAAATCGATTTTGTCGAAAAATGAGTGTGCGTAAAATTTTTCGTTTTTCCCTTAATTTTTAGTTTGTTTTTCTCGATTATTTAGAAAAGTATTGAAGTTTTTACTTTTGACCCCCCCCCCCCCCCCCAAAGTACCAACTAGATTCACTTTCTGATCGAACGAGGTACTGAAGTCAAAAACCGAAGCACTTTTACTACCCCAAAACGTGATGACAGACACACAAAAAAAAAAGCACACATCATGGTAAAATCAATACATTCATCGCTCCGCTCAGAATCTAAAATTTCAACAGCAAATTCAAAATGTTTTTCTATAATATATTACATTTTCTTTAAGTTTATGATTCAGGATAAAATAATACAGTTACGCTATTATGACAGTTAATGGCAACTCGAAAATATGAAAATGGAAAATTGTATGAGCATTCGTTTTTCGTATTTTTGAAATATTTTATTCATACACTTTTACTTATAATATTATTGTAAATGGTAACTAGTATATAGTAGAGGTGGAAAATTTGGGCATTGGCCCTAGTCTAACATTTACATTAACATTATGTCGGCACAATAAAAAAATGATGAGAAATCATTAGTAGCCGTGTCCAAGTGGATCAATATTGGTACTAGGGCTCACACATTTAGATTTTAGACATTAGATTTTGGCACACTGCAAAGTACGTAAGTGTGATACTAAGGTATACACTTAATGACAACATTTATTGACAAATACCTACATTACAAATTATTATTATTTTAAAACAGTAAAGACAAACAACCGATATAATAAATATTACAATACCTACTCATATCAGAATAATATCAGATAATAACTATTCGCTAAATATTACAATCATATATTATATAATAAGCACACACACTACACAATTAAACGACTTTGGAGATCGGCAAAGAGGCGAAATAAAAGCAAAGTGGAACAGGTCGCTATCAGTGGCGTAATTACGGGGGGGGGGGGGGGGATTTGGGTATCGTATCCACCCCATGACCTTTTTTTTAAGATTGATTAACTACATACCTGTGTACTTCATTATCTAATAATATTATTATTTTTTTTTTTATATAAATGTATATATTGAAATCAAATACCTCGGCGAATTAATATTATTATAAATAGCCTATATTTTATACTTTATAGAAATAATACAAAAAAAAAAATCCTTTATGCTAGTTGTATATAAATACTTCGTACCTAGTTCGTTTTAAATGCAGCCACGCAAGTTTATAAGTATCACTATTGCAATATGAATATGTTTTGTGTATTAGATTCTGAACGAAGTGATGAATGTATTGATTTTACAATGATGTGTTTTTTTTTTGTGTGTGTCTGTGTACAGCATAACTAGTCGAAATAATGCTTCGATTTCAAACTTTGGGAGTGGTTTCCGATGTAAAAGTTAAGATCCTTGGTGCATTATAGAGGTCAAAAGTAAACATTTTCCAACATTTTTCAAAAAAATCGAGAAAAACCAAAAAAATTGACAGAAAAACGGGAATTTTTACGCAAAATCAGTTTTCGAGATTTTTTATATGGTTGTAATTCAAAAACTAATCACTGTAAATACTTGACATTTTCACCAAATGTTTATGGTAGTGCTATCTATATAGTATATACAGTTTTATTTTCAAAAATGTTTGACTTTTTTTTGAATTATTTATAGACCACTGAAATTTTCGACTTTTTTGAGAATTTTTTTTTAAGTGTCGGTAAAAAAATGTTGAACGACCAAAAAAACTTGAAAATTTAATACAAGGTTCCTTATGAGTTGTGCTTATTGTAGTTAAAAAAAAATTAAAAATCGTAAGTCACGATTTTTTTTAATAAGCGTTTATAGTTCAAAATTTTACGAAATCTGTCGGAAACGCGAAAATTTGCAAGTAATTTTGAAGTTGAAAAATCATAAAATGTTTTGCGTTTATAACTAAGGATTGAAAATACAACACTAAGTTTTCCATAAGTTTTCCTTCAAGTAGCTATAGAGAAACTTCGAAGCATCATTATAGGAAAAATTTTAAGTGCGTTTGAATTTTAAATTTTACGAAATAGCGTAACGATAACGATTTATCCTGAAACGATTTTAAATATTTGTTATTATTCAAAAAATATAAGTCCTAGTACTAAAATTTTACCAGTTATTAGGATTGGCATTTTCTTTACATGATTTAATTTTCAAAATATTTTGACTTTTTTTGAGATATTTATAGACGACTGAAATTTTCAATTTGTCTGAAAATTATTTTTTGAAGTGTCGATAAATTTTTTTTGGCCCTATCAAAATACTTGAAAATTTAATACAAAGTTCCTCATAAGTTATTCTTATAGTGATTAAAAAATTATAAGAATACATAGGCACGATTTTTTTTTATAAGCGTTTATAGTTCAAATTTTTACGAAATCTGTCGAAAATGCGAAAATTTGCAAGTAATTTTGAAGCTGAAAAATCATAAAAATTTTTAAGTTATAGAGAAAACTCGAAGCATTAATATAGGACAAATTTTAAGTGCGTTTAAATTTAAAATTGTTATGAAATAGTGTAACGATAACGATTTATTCTGAACGACATAGGCACAATTTTTTTTTATTAGTATTTGAAATTCAAATATTGACTTAATACGTAAAAATTACGGCAATTTTCAAATTATCTTAGATCGAAATTCATAAAAGTTTTTCTTTTTAATTCTAAGATTTGAGAATTTAATACAAGGCTCATAATATATTTTTACAATAGCAGTTGAAAAATAAAATAAATGTATAGCCACAATTTTTTTTTACATGTATTCAAATTTTAATTTTGACAACATATGTAAAAATCACAAAAATTCATAAATTATTTTATCCTAGAAATTCATAAAAAATTTTCCTTTTACACCTAAGATTTGAAAATTTAATACAAGGCTCCTTACAAGTTTTTCAATCTTTATCACCGACAAAATGTCCACCGGAAATTCAAATTACATTTTTATTAGCATTTGAATTTCAAATATTGACATCAATTCGTCAAAACCATGAATATTTGCAAATTATTTTGAAGTTCAAAATTCATAATATTGTTTGTATTTATATCTAAGGTTATAAAATTTAACTCCAAGTTTTAAACAAGTTTTGCTTCAAATAGCTATAGAGAAAATTTGAAGCGTCATTATAGGAAAAATGTTTTGAGCGTTTGAGTTTTAAATTTTTATGAAATCGCGTAATGATAACGATTTATCCTCAAACCAGGTATTCGTATATCTATGATAATATAAGGTATTATGAATTATGATAACTACATGATAACTACACTAATTGATTAACCATGCCATATGCAAAATGCGTCTTAATTGAAAAATAAAATATTTGTTTCAAAATAGAATATATGACAATATTTAAATATAATATATCCTAGACTGACAAATCATGTCCGTTCAGAATCGTTTTTCGTATACAATGATACCTATCATTGCATTCAAATTTAATCCCATCCATTACAGTAACCTACTGTACACCAGAGCGACATCCACGACTTACCCGCTTTTGTGTAAGTTTTGAGTTTGTTTATGCATTGTGTAGTGGTACAAAAATAAACCACCGAGCAGTAAAGTATTATTTTATCGTGGATCGACGACGATCGAAAGACTATTGTCATAATCTGTCCTATCTTATCCTATCCTAATATTTTTCCGTAGTCCTATTTAACTAAAAATAACTTATCGATTTGTACACATAATCGGAATTTATTCCATGTCTCATGTGTACATAAATATATTACTCTGAATTCTGAAAGGTGCTTATAATAAATACTTTTTATTTTTTTTTATGGGTGGGGGGGGGGGGGGGGGGGGTATAGCCGTATAGGTAAAATGTTAAAATATTTTATCCCCCCCACAAACATGGCCAATTACGCCACTGGTCGCTATCATCTAGATTTCTACCTAACTGAATTTGTTAGAGTAAAAAACTTGCCGAACTATCCATTTTCCAAACATTTTATGAAGAAGTACTTTCTTCTGCAAAAACATAATTAATTTTGAATTTTTTGAATTTGTATTATTTAATTTTACAATAATTACAATATAATACAAATATTTTAAATTGATTTTAAAATGTATTTATTCTCATATAATATTATCTTAAATATTTAATAAAAATTGGTAGGTAGTCGAGATAACCTGAAAGTACCTAAAATTTTATGTTATTTATTGTCCATTTCATTTTCATAATTTTTGCCATATATTAACCAGAATAAATAGTTCATGTTTATTTGTTCATTTATACAGAGTTTAATATGATTAACAAGATTTCTAAAAACCAGGTTCACAAATTAGTTTATTTTAATTTTTCAAAAAAAATTTTAATTAAGTTTTAGCTACCTACCTAAGTTTTAATTTTAATTTTCAATAAATAAAAATAAAAATATTATACTATACATGTATCACAAGGGTCAATAAATTATAAACAAAAAACATAGATTAGAAAAAAATGCATAAATTATGAAATCATTAATCAGTATATCACCATATCAATTTTCATAAATAGTACTAAAAAAATGTTCAGTATCAAAATTAGGCACAGTCCTAATTTGTTTGTATAATCAAAACCCTACTGTATTATGTTATTATTAAGGCTCGAAAGTTATTGCGAAAAGCAGTAAAAAATACTCTAAATTGCACTAAAAAATGTATTTATTTTTATTAGAAAATGACATTAAAGAGTTAATTAAAAATAAAAATTTAAATTAAACTGGTTTTTCTTCAGTCTTTTAGGATTTTCTTATTTTAACATTCCTTTTTTTATATTTCATTATAAAAATGTATGTATCTACCTTGAAAATGATTTATTGCATGATAAAAGATTTTTTTCAGGTTCACAAGCTCGAAAGATCTCTAGACAATAAGTTCTTCTAAACAGAAAAACTGCGTTCCACGAAGGCAGAAGTTATAGGTGCATATTTAAAAGAAACACATTCTTAAATGCATAATGCTTATGGCCATTTATTGGCTACAATTTTAATGTTAGACAATATTATGTTTGATGTTTGTTATATAACTTCATGGCTCTTATTTTAATCAAGAACATTTTTAAACTTGTCACTTATTAACTTCAAAGCCACATTAAAACCTCCAAAAATTTAAGTTTGTGAATTACATTGAGAAGCATCTAAAATTGTACTATAAATGAGGAAAATCTACAAAATTACATTAAAAATGTTTAAATCTAAATTGTATAAAGCAAATTTAAAATCAACTTAACAACAAATCTAAACAGTGGAAAAAAGTTTCAAATAAAACAACTTCCAAGCTCTAGTTATTATATACTATAATTTATGTATATTTAAATACATATTGAAAAACTAAAATAATATTGCGTGATAGAAAAATGACTAGTATAGATAAGTATTGGTAGTACTGTTTGGTAATACATCAAATAATTTTATTCTTCTTTAAGTTAAAACCTAGGTACTGTTATACTTGTAATCCTGTTACTTTCATTACAAATTTACATATGAACTAGTCGAAGCATAATTTTCTATATTAAATAAAATCATGTTTTGTAAACTAGTTACCTATTGAACAACCACCAATGCAATAAAAAAAACATACAGAGCACTGTGCCTATCCTAACAAATAAGTATATAGTTATATACTTGCATTATTATTTTACATCATTAATGTTACGTACTATTTAATAAAATCTAACCACTAACTTTTCTTATGGTGAGTAAGTTACAACATTGATATACTATTTAGGAAATAACATATAGGTACATTTGTAATATTTATAGGTACTAAATGTTTTTTTTAATGTTAAAATAAGCAATATAAAAAATGGGTGAATAATGAAAAACTAAAATGATTTTCATTGGCCTGGAAATAAAATCTTTTACTGAGCACTATTCTGCAAACATGTTTTTCATTAATTTCAAATACGTTATTCAAATGAAAATATGCAAACAATTTTGAAAAATGTTAATAAACATAGATCTGAATTTAAAGTTTAGACTGAAGGAGTAAAGACAAGTTATCATAGCAGATCCATAAATTATTTTATTTCCTTTGCTTACTCCACCAGCCACTAATGAGTTAATTTTTTATGTTGAAATAATATGTTAATATATGGTTCTTATTATTATTATTATTAACCCATGACAAATAATATTAAATTAAAAGTTTTTAAACTTATAAATATTACATTAAACAAATATAATTGATTCTTGAACTGTGTTAATAGTATCTAGATACTAAGCATCTCTGAGACACGTTAGTTTTCATCGATGTCTCATCTCAATCAAGTATAGATCCAAAAAAGTTTTTAATTTAGGCTAATTCTAAACATCTATACATCACAGATGCACAGATCTTTAAATACAAATCATAATAGGTGCATTAGAACATTTAAACGTCTTATAGAGATGTTTAGAGCTCGCTGAATACCTAACAAGTTATACCTACTCAAATATTGAAATATTTTACACGAAAGTCGTTCAAAATTAAAAAAAAAAGATTATAGTCATTTAAAGTGTATATTTTGGAAAACAATTTAACAATTTCTTACGAAATAGCTCGCGTGAATACATTGATCTAAAGCAATAACTGCAGTTCTTGTTCCTATCAGAGTTTTAAAAGTGTATATAAACATGTACGTAAACCTAAATTTTGATTTTAGTAAAATATATTATAATTTAAATACCTACTTGATTTCAAACGTATGTGACGGACTGTGAGGTATGCTCCGCAGTATTCTACAATAATGATAAACTAATGTATAAACATAAATACATAATACGTGATATAATAATATTGGAAGTTTTACAATGTGTTATTTTAGTATCGAAAATTCACAGGTTTTACCATTGTCCGTTCGACGAAAAATGTGTCTTCGAAAACTGATATCAACCCGGATTAATCAAGAGCGGGAAAATAAGATTCGTACGTTCGTTAACGGCACATTTTTTAACCGACAAATGACATTACGGACGCGCACCAAAACGAGTGAGCACACTGTGCAGTGTCGACGTCTGGTGGCCCACTCGGGCGTCTGTGGGCCCGATCGAGTTCGTTAATTCGTTATGTCGCCACTGGTCTCAATGCCCAATCGGTATTTTCGGTTTTCGATTCGAATCGCCGTTTTTCTAGTCACTAACACATTTGAACCGCGCGCCGCGCCGTTGCCAACGACGCCGCAACGGTGCTGAACACACAGATATAATATTTATATGTATTATCAACAGGCGAGTGCAAACGCAACAAATCGTCAAACGAATATGATAAAAATTTGCCGAATCACGGTGGGTGATTAGGACGATAAAAATTAGGTAGGTTACCGTACTACACTATCGGAGTCTTGGCCGCAAATAAAAAAAACCGCATCAAAACAAAAAATGTCGACGACGCGCAACGCAGATCGCTCTTTAGTTATTACCATTTGGCATTTAGTATTTACTATTTACCACCTTCTTACGTAGACTCGTACACTGCTATCGTGCCGTTCTTTAATATTATAATCTAATTATTACACAGACACACTTATCACTAGCTGGATATCTAATGTTTGCAATGTATTTATACCGAGATGTATACTGTACCCATTGCGTTGGACCAACTTTTAATTATCACATAGGTAAATATTATAACGAAAAATCCAAAATTAATCACTAGTATTCATTTTTATTTGAAATAAAATTACGTACAAATAATTCACTTCGACCATTATACTTAATTTTGTATTTTTTACTTTGGCTTAAACATCATCTTTTTGCTAATAGGTATTTGGGTAATGAGTAATAAGTAAAGACAGTTCGGCTATTATTATGACTATCGCACCAAAACTGTAATAAATAAGCAATAAACATAATTTTACATACATTATTAGTATATATCCAGTATAAATCATTGAAGAAACATGAGATGAATGTTCTTTAAGATGGGTAAAATTTAATGTTGTTCCAATAAGCTATCCGTTCTAAAGTAGTTGGCTATTTTCTTGTACGTGTTCTACCTTGTTTTTTCACCTTACTACTATATTTCGATTTTAGACAATATATTCTAGTAATAAGTGGGATGATGTGAAGTGGTTTTAATAATAAACAAAAATTGTTATGAATAAAGTAATAAAAATGATTATATTATATTATCAACACACGTCTTCGTTATGTCGCCGTCTCGTTATTTGTTTCAATAATAAATATTAAATTAAATAAAAAAATCGATTGTCATCGAAGTTAAGATTTTCGACTGGTAAATCTGCAACTCGAAGTCAACCTTTATTATTTTTCCTCGATCCTCTTAATAAGCTTTCGTCAACTTAGATCACTATTCTGAGTCCTTTCAATTTAGTACGATTTTTGAACATTCTGGCAGATACATCAAGGCACAAGTTTATCCAGTCACACTTTGTATTATGTGATCTACCGGTTAAACCTATAATTGTAGTCTGTTTAATATTTTGACACCAATAATAGACCAGTTCAAGTTGTGCACTGATGCTCAATTCACTATTGTTACGGACATTTTTGTCAATATACATCCAAAAACTATTATTTTTTCCATATTTAAAGGTAATTAAATATATATATATATACATATATTTACACCCCAACAATTTTCTTTCTTTGCCCCGCTCTTTTTTTATGTAATATTTCATTTCACTATCACATTTATTGCTCACTATATTTTCTACATTTACTAATAGATTTTTTGCGCTTAAATAATTACTAACTGATTCTTCGTTTTGTATAATTTTGTAAAATTCTTTTACAAACATTTTGAACGTGACGTGGTAATATAAAACCGTGTCTGAAATGTGAACTCAAATATTGTCACCCAACGACTAATTATATGATCAAAAAAAACGATATGATATAGGAAAAGAGAGTTCTAATCTTTATTACCATTAAGTCACAATAATAAAGATATAAATTGTATATTAGAGCGCATATTATAACTATCGTCCAATAACCGCAGGTAGACCGCAATCTGAGGTAAAGTGCATACAAGAAGATAGCCAAGTAGTTTTATGAGTGTAGAATTCTATGTGTACTGGAAATTGAAGTTGATTGTAATTAAATCTATAAGCTGAAGTAGAACTTTTTGTTTTAAAGGACATTCCTTTTTTTTTACATATGTAGTTAAGTACGCTGAAAATGGTGGTGAAGTCAAAATTTGAAAACTAGGCTTGTTTTCTAGTATCTGAATTTGCTCGTTACGCTTGTTAGAACATTAAAATCTAAAATATACTTCAAATTATTATGTAAATTTGCCTTGGTTAGATCTCAGACTTAAAAAGCTATAACTTAAGAACTAAGTTTTACATATGTTTATACAAAAATAATTGCTAAAAAAAAGTTGGGGTGGATGGCAACTGCTCTCTAGTGACCTCAGACAATATTATATACATATTACATGGATGTGACATCTCTATCCACTGAGATAGATAATATATATATACTGGAGCACGGACTTGGCCGTAAAAACAATCCATTGCGTTTGACGATACCCCCACCACCGAAAGGCAAAACACTTCATTTTTACATTATGATGGACTATTTTTATGCATAATTCCTAATTTATTTCAATTATTTTATTAATTCTTTAACTAATTTAATGAATTAATAATTAGTCATTACCTTATCGTATTACCATGATTATATAAAATATGATATAATGATACGAAAAGAGATAAAATTTAACAATAAATTAAAATCACATAGAAAAACTATGATAAATTATTATTTATACAAAAGTACAAAATATATTATTTGATTATTTCCTGCCATGCTATTATTTAAGACAATGTCTGTTTTCTATTTCAAAAACCTTGATTGAATTCCACAGCGCTTTATCACCATCTTCATTGATATTCATAGACACAAATAGAGGGGGGCTTAGACCCCCTAAGAATTGCTATAGCCCCCCAAAAATAAATGATTTTGCTACATATACACATTATTTAATTTAAAAGCGTCATAAGAGTATTCAGTATCCTGAACTGAGCTACAGCTCCAGCCCCCCCCCCCAAATTTCAAACACTATTTGTGCCTATTTTGATATTATAATTATTATCTAGGAATTTTGATACTTTTTCAAATAATTTAATTCATCTTGTTGCACTTCATTCACTATGTAAGCTTTCCCATTTTTTTTCACATTTAATTATGCTCACCCATTGATAACGGTTCATAAATTGGACCCTTCCCCTTTAGTATTCTTTAAGCCTCGCTTTCTATTCATACATTCGTTGTACCTCTTCATTTTTTGTATGACCTACAGTAAAAAACTTTAAAGCAATTGATGGAATGTTTAGAGTCATTACACAGTACATTAATATTGACACTACATTTATTTTTGTGCTGTCCTCCACAATTATCACAGTAAAACACAATTTTTTTTTCCTTTATTTTCTTGTTTTTTTATAAACTGATACAGACATGATCAGGTTATTTTAGGTTAGGCCAGCTACCGAGAAAATCTCGGTGGACTGCTTAAAGTTAGAGCCGGTAATGTCAGAATATGGGTGAAAATAAATACATGTTAAGATAAGTAAATAAGTTCGTAAAGATCTGTGGAAAAAGATATATTAGTTAGTTTAATGCTTCACAACACATCCATAAATTCTTTTTTGGCTTAAGGAATGAAATATTAAATTCACTGTTAAAAATATTATGATACTTATTTTTAGTTTTTTTTGGCATATTCAATATTTTGTTATTTACATATTTCTTGGTATAACCAGTAAGTCATTGAAATATTTAAACTTCTCTCAATAAACTGTTTGGAATTATTTGCCCTACAATAATGGGACGGCACTGTGGGAAATGATTTAATATGAGTTCTCATTGTATCTTTTGTTGCTTCATTAACTTTTTGTCCAATATTACCATATTTATCACGTTTATCAACATCAATTATACAATCATTAATTTTCTTTATGGTAGTAAAAAAAGACTACTTGAAATACCCAATGTTGCCATAAACATTGTTTTACATTACAAACTCTAATAGTAACATTATTAATTTCTAGATTATAACCATAGTTTAAGGATATCATACTATCTAGGCGGACCCGATACTTTGGATTTATTGAAAAGATATACCTCATTATAAATCACCTATTTCCCAATACTTTTTATTTATTACTGTATGCTCATCAATAGTTATATTATTAATACATTTCAATCTACGTTTTTCATTGCAAGGTACTCCTAATTTTCTGGCAGCGACTACATTCAAACTTGAACTTGATACATATGCTGTTCCTTCATTTCTTAGTTTTTTTTTTTCATTTACCTTAATTTCTGTTTCCTTTTCTGCTCAAGGTCTTTTGTTTTTCTTGATTATTTTCATTCGATAAAGCTGATTTATTGTAAGTTCCTTGTTAAATTCAACAAATTCAGTTCTTTTGACTAAAGGAGGTTCATAATTCTTGTCTTTTTCCTCGTCAACATAGTATAGTTTTCATCAAATGAATTACCTAAAAATTAAATAATAATAAAAAAATGTTTTCTTTATATTATGATAATTTAAACTTTAGTTTTCTCGTTATGGCACTATTTTATTTACCCATTCTTGCACATAACATAATCCATGTAAATATGTAGTATTGATAAATATTGTTTAAAAATGATTGCATTATAAAATCGAAATCATTATAATTTGCAAATAATATCACATAGATAACTCTTTTGAATTTTTTTCAGTTATCATAGTTTTGAACTGAAGCGTCGGTATTATAGGTATATATATAACCTTGTTAATACAAAAGGTAATTTGGACTAATTATTAATTCATTCAGTTTAATAAAAAATTAAGAAAATAATTGAAATAAATTAGGAATTATAAACTAAAATAATCATAACTTCTCACCCATCGCGTTAGGTTAGCACCAATGTTACCAGTAGTAACCAATAGGTAACCATTTTTGAGTTATCACTACGCACTAATAGTAATCATATTAATAACATGTAACAACGTCAAACAGTTAATCATTTGCTGTTAGTTGTTTGAATTTCGAAATTTGAAGAAAAGTACAGAAGTAATAATTGTACTAAATTATATTTTCTTAAATTTTATGTTATTCCATGATATCGACAATTTTTTATTTGTTACCAATTATAAAATACTGTACAATAATTATTTTACTTTTAATCACAAATAAAAAAAAAATAGAAGAAAAAATTACTTATTCATGGAATATAAATTATATTACCCCATACCTTATCATCCAGGAACGCTCAGAGAGGCCATCTTTAAAATAATATTGTGTTTAAGACCTAAGTTAGGTTAAGTAATTCAGTTTATACTGTTTATAGGTCCATTGTCTCCAGTCTACATTCTACACTCTGAATATTTTTAAACTAATTAGTCAGGCTGTCTGGACTACATCTGTATTCTGCACAAGCAACTAGAATTGGAATTCGGAAGAAGATTGGTAATTACAAAACATATATTACTGAAATTCATAAATACAATAATTGATAATATTAAATATTAAATATAATGCTAATGACGCAGTTTTAATGCTAAAAAATGTTTCTGCAGTAAAGGAGGTTTCAAGTGTAGGTACCTCATTTTGTAAGTCACTGTTATATCAATATTAAATTTGAGTTCCAGTACATATAAATCATTTAAAATATTTTTAATGGTTTTAATATAAATATTTGTAAACAGAATTGTCAATGTACTTAAAAATCAATCAAAATTTAAGAACAAAATACTTTTAAACCGTACAAAGTACATAATATGCAAATGCCAAGTTTAGTCAAGTATAACTATTTAAAAATATTTAAACACAAATAATTTAGTTTAATTATTCATTAATAACACTAGGAATCATAACATCAGAGTTAAGACGTAAACTATTGTATTCCTGAACATAAAAATCCATAGGTTAAAATTGATTTATAATATATTCTTGAAGTAAACAGTTTAAAAAAATAATTAACAAATTGTAAAGTTTTGTTTGATGAAAACATTGTGATAGTAAAAAAAAAAAAATAAAAAAAAATTCTTAGGTCTTATCTGTTAATTTGTAGTCCTGACCCTTTAAATTAAATGTGCCATAGTATAAAATAAAATAAAAATTTAAAACAAAACACAAATATTTAGAAGTTAATCTTAAAAAAACTTAAAAAGATTGAGTTAAGCAAATTTCATTATTAGATCCAAGAAATTATTTTCAGATAAATTTTTGATTTTATAGTTTAACTAGTTTAAAGTATGAAGGGTCCAACTCAATTTTCACTTTTTACTTTCAAATAAATCTTGTTGCGGTATTTTATTAAATATAGAAATATTAAATTTCTAATAACTGAGATATTTTTTATTTGATTATGTTTTTGTACGCGTAGAAGTTGGTATTAATTATTAAATATATTAACTATCAAAAATAATTCACAAGTTGTGTATACAAAGTTTTGATTGATGTTATTGAAATATTAAAATAATACATTTTTCTACTAATGCACAGTCTAAGTTTAATTCATAATTTTTTAATAAATATGTTTATGGCAATAATTATTAGTGCTATGAATAATAATAGCTTTATTTTCTGTGTTAAAATCTAAAATAAATATGTGCTAAATTAAAAATTAATTAAATGTATTATTGGTTTTCTAATAAACTCAAATAATAAAAATGAGCAATTCCATATAGTTCAGGCAACATATGATGTATAATTTTCTTATATTACCCATTAAGTAAATACCATAATGAATACAGTTTTTAATAGTCAGATCACATTTAAATATAAATAATAAATCAAGTATGTTTTCAAGATTAATAATATTTGTTTCTTACCAATGAGTTCATATGTCATGTTATATATCATTGTGATTGAATTTTTTTTCGTATTATCTCATATTTGTCTTAAGTGTTTATTATCATTGTGTTTTTATTAATATGTATTTTGAATTTGTTTACAGATTATATATTTATTGCGAATCATTGATTTCATAAAGAAGATTGTATCCCCGAGATTGAGGTATACTTTAATCATACTTAGCTCATAACTTATACAAATTTGTTGATATTTATTGATTACTTTAATTTTAGGTAAACTCAGGAACGTAATAGTATTTTGAGAAGAGGAAAACTAGCTTTGCTTATTAGAATGTTTGATCTAATCAAGCTGGCCTTTATGGCTTGTAACGACGATGCAAAAAAATGGTATCACACTGTCCCTAGAAATATTGTTAGAGTTGATGTGCAAAATTGTTGTATTGAACTAAAGAATACCATGATGGGAATTCGTATAAGCCTGTTAAATACAGAATTGTGTACGAATGCAGCGTTCAATGGCCATTATGATTGCTTATCATTTGCTCGTCGTATAGGATATTTATGGAATGAAAAAACATGTGCATCAGCTGCACGCAACGGAAAACTCGATTGTTTGAAATACTTGAGAGAAAATGGATGTCCTTGGAATGAAGAAACATGTGCAGGTGCTGCATGTAATGGCCAACTGCATTGCTTAAAATATGCGGTTGAAAATGGATGTCCCGTTAGCAGAACCACAATGAACTGTTCTGCAAAAAATGGTTATTTAGATTGTTTAAAATACTTACATTCCAAGGAGGTGACATGGGACGTATTTACTTGTTCATATGCTGCAGAAAATGGTCATATTGACTGTTTAAGATACCTCCATGAGAATGGTTGTCCATGGAATGAACTCGTGAGCTATTGTGCTGCATTGAAAGGTCATCTTGAATGCTTGATATACTCCCACGAACATGGATGTCCATGGAACAATCTAGTAACCTGCTTAGCTGCAATAAGAGGACAATTAAGCTGTATGATGTATGCACATGAAAACGATTGTCCATGGCATGAAGATACTATCTTTTATGCAGGAATAGGAAAACACACAGATTGTATAATATATGCTCTTGAAAATGGTTGTAGGTTAAATGACAGAACACGGGAAGCATTGTCCACAAATGGTTACAAAAGAATAGTTGGAATGTACTGAAAAATAATATTATATTAATTTCAAACGGATAATTGCTGTGTACATAGGTCAATGATTGTCAGAAGAAAAAAACATACATTTTTATCATGTTAAACTATCTCCTTATTTGTTCTTTTTGACATGTACTTATTTAAGTTTCTATTAATATTTTTCATTATTCTAATAAACTTTATACTATAAAATCTGTGATTAAGGGAAAAAAATAAAATAATTAAGTTTTAAAATTGTTGAATTTTCATTATTTTTTTTATTTGTTAGCACATAATTTATGTCTTATGTTTCAACATCTGAAAATTGTAATTAAGTTATAAAGTAAATAACAGAAGTTCTTTAAAGTTCCCTAACTTCACACTTTTTAATAGGGCTTTAAACAACTATGTTTGTTAAGTTGTACAAGTATAAAAGTATATTATAAAACATAAGGTGAAAAGTTAGTAAATTAGACGAATACACTGACAATTTAAATGAATATGTATTTTGAGTTTTTACACTGTTTCATTGGTAAAATTTCTGTTAAAATTGAAAATTTAATATGGTTGTACTAAATCTATTTTAAACTTTAACAATACATGTATTTTAATACTTACAAGTATTTCAGAAAGTTAAAACAAAACATTTCACCACATATATTAACATGCAAGAGTTGCATAATTGGGTATAAGATCTAAGATGCAGGATAAAAAACTAAACTGATACAATTCATTTTTATTTTGTTATTTTATTAATTTTTGTTATTTGTACATATTATATAAAAAATACCCAGTTTATAATTTTGTTTAAGTTCTGCTTACGCCAATTACAATTCAATTAAAAATTATTGTGTTAAGTAGTTAATATACCTATTGATATTAAATCATACAATAATTATTTTTATTTGAAACTTTGAAATTTATAGTCAAAATTATTCTAGATGAATTGTAGATAAATATTCATTTGCATATAAATCCTGCCCAGTTATATAACATTTATTATAATACTATCTTATTTACTCATTAGGTCAAATATATACAGATTGTAAATTTTTCTAAAAATAATACAGTTATAACAACTTATATTTTATATGATGTCCGTGCTTTAAACTAGAAATTTTGATATTTTTCATTAAAAGAATCTACTGTACATAAATCCAATTATAGTAACACACCTCGCTAACACCTTATTTCTAGCTATTATTCAAATGAATGTATGTGGGTGTGTTGACACATCTATCTAGCTATATAAATTTTTTTCGAAGACAATCAAATTTTATTATTCTATTAAATCGTACAATAATTATTTTTTGAAATTTATTTTAACCTTCTTAATTCTTGAGTGGAGGCTAGCACTAGAAGTGATCACCTGTGTTATTATTCCGCTATACAGTGTGGCTTAATTAATTTTTCATCGTCTCTGTTTTTTTTTTCTTTTTGTCTGTTATAACACAGGAAAACAATAATAAATTGCTAAAAAAAACCTATTAGTTATATTTTAGAGTAAAAATATGTATATAAATAACTTAAGTGAAAACGCCTTAAAGTAATGTACATTTAATCAAAACTACTATTCTCATCCTTGGTACATTTTCAGTTGATAAAAGTTTTAACTTTTTATAATACACCGATCAATAAAAATATATAGCGATTCATTAAATAAATTATAAAAATTTAATTAGTAGCTACACTTTAACAATCTTAAACTATAATTTGTATATATTTCATAAATATTTATTTTTAAGTTATTTATTATTTACTTATTATGTTTATTTTTTTATTGTACAAATAACCTGAAAATGTTTAAGGACAAAGCTAGTAGATTTGATTAAGTGTTTAATACTTTTGGGATTTGTGCATTTTTATTTTTATTATTACCAATTATAATTTTCATAGCTTTTTAAGACTGAATTTATGTACACAAAATGCAATGGTTATATGAAGCAGTTTGTTTTTAGAGTAAAATTTTATACCTTTGGTACCTAATTTTTGACACATACTTAGAACATGTAACATATTTATTTTGATTGATAAATATTGATATATTATTTGTATTTACTACATAAGTACTTGAATATGTCAATTATACATAATGTTCTAATGTGATATTGTAAGTTTAATAATTGTATTTTTGACTTAGGATAACTACCAATTTTTTTTTTTTTAATGGGGATTTTTATAGTATTTTAATCATAAACAGAGTTATAACTTAGTGCACTAAAAAAACAGTGAAATATAATATCTATTTAACATAATAAAATAAACTCAAAATGTATGTTTAAGGTAACAATAAAAATAAATAAATGTAATGCTAAAGTCATAGGTGTACGCACGGGGGCAGAAGAGGCAGCATATGCTGCCTCTGGACTTTCTTTGGGGCTACCGTGGCCAGCAAATATTGAATATGGGCCTTGGTAAAATTATATTTCCACAAATTATGACCATTTAGGGTAAAACAATTATTATTATTTTTTAAATATTTTTTGGTCAAATATAAATATTTAATGATTATAAAATTTACCGGTATAAAACTAATAGACTTGTCTACTATAAAAAAAATAGTCGGATTTTAAATCGTTCATATTATTATAATTTGTGATCAACAAATCGAAGAATAAATTGGGTTTTTAACGTAATCGTCTTATGCATCATACATTAATACGCCATGACACAGCCGGCCCACCCCCGGTTTACTAAAGTAAAATAGCTGGAGGTATACATAAGAAAGCTTAGTTGGCTTGATTGAAAAAAAATAACTATTCAATAATAGTACTTAATTTTACATTTTTAATGATAATAATTATCAACAAAAAATATACAACTGCAGTTCACTGAATTTAGTGAAGAATAGAAAAAAAAAAAAATTATTAACAATAAAATGAAACCGGATATTTTGTTAGGGAAGGGTATTTTAGATTTTAGAATGAACAATTTAATTTTAGTGCAGGCCCAATAAATTTGTTAAAGG
The DNA here is from genome assembly GCF_037042655.1 of Diuraphis noxia. Taxonomy (NCBI): domain Eukaryota; kingdom Metazoa; phylum Arthropoda; class Insecta; order Hemiptera; family Aphididae; genus Diuraphis; species Diuraphis noxia. Next base: position 67,258,765 of record NW_028301711.1, read on the forward strand.
GCTGCATGTGGCCTACGGGGCGCGTAGTGAGGACCACTGACCTACAGATTCAGTGTAATTTTTTTTTAAATATACATATTATATTCTATATTGTTATTCATGTTTTTTTTTTCATTTAATTATATTTTAAATAATAAAATATATTAAATATAGGATTGGGAAAAGTACTCCTTTGGTGGCTTAGTATCTTACTGTACAACTTTTTATCCAAAGAAAAACAATTAACCAATACAATTTTAATCTTGATATACAATAGTAGAAAAAGTAAAACTATTGGCGGATTTTAATGATGAAATTAAAGAATGGGCCGAATTAATATGTGGTTGCCGGAGGCTGCGCACATCTATGGGTAAAGTATTATTAAATGTATTTAAATAAATTATATATACGTTATGAAAAATAAAGAAGCTTCATTTTTTGAAAGAATTTATGAACATGATATTTTTTAAGCGTAACTGGTGTTGTACTGTAGTATTGGTAAAAAATCAACATCTTTCTAATAATAAGAATAAAGAACTATAAAAGGATTTTTTGTTCTATATCAGTTTATTATATTAAGAATATTTAAATATCCATGATAAAATATTATTATCAAAATGAACAAAACAATTCCTTTATTTGTGTTTTTTTTTAAAGTCTTAGTATTTAAATTTATTTGCTTTTAACTTATACTTAAATACTTTCACAGTATCAAGAAAATGTAAAAAAAATATTAATACATTAATTATTGCATTGGTGTTTATTAGTTAATACAAAAATATGTTTTTAGGATTCAGGTCAGGCATTTGATTAGAGGGGGTACAAACATTTTTTTCGGGTAAAAAATAATTTAGTGGTTAAAACTTCGCATAAAATGTATAGAAAATTTTCTTATCACTAAACATAAAATTACAAAAAAATCTTTTACGAGCAAAAGTAATATCCCATGTATATTTTACGAATTTAGATAATGAACACTTTCATTAATTATGAATTTCCTCATCAAGTGTTTTGGTTGTTGTTTCTTGTTTAGAATTAGTGCCTAGATTTCTATGCAAATAGAAATCTATGAAATATGCTGATTTATGTCATAAACATTCAATATCAATTTTCTTACAAATTAATAAGTTATAATATGGTTTTGAGTAAAAATACTACACAATTTAAATATATGTATAAAAAAGTTTATCAAATAATTTTTTTTAATGACATGTACAATATACATATATTATTATCTAATGTAGTCATAAAGTTATACGCTAGAAAGCCATTTTCATTATTTTTTGATAACGTTAATCAATATTGATTATGATGGTTTATTTAAGATTGACAGTAGATATTTAAACAGAAATAAATATGACTATTTTAATGAACAAAGATAGAATTATAATTATTATTATTGTAGAATATACAACATTTATAGAACTATCAAGAAATATGAAATTAATGTATATTGTCATCTAAATATTAAAAAAGATTAACTATAGAATCAAGGTATACATTATGAAACTTTGAACTTTATAGTCAAAATTATTCTAGATGAATTGTAGATAAATATTCATTTGCATATAAATACTGCCCAGTTATATAACATTTATTATAATACTATCTCATTTACTCATTAGGTCAAATATATACAGATTGTAAATTTTTCTAAAAATAATACAGTTACAACAACTTATATTTTATATGATGTCCGTGCTTTAAACTAGAAATTTTGATATTTTTCATAAAAAGAATCTACTGTACATAAATCAAATTATAGTAACACACCTCGCTAACATCTTATTTCTAGCTATTATTTAAATGAATGTATGTGGGTGTGTTGACACATCTATCTAGCTATATAAATTTTTTTTGAAGAAAGTCAAATTTTATAGGTACAAAATATTTGTATTTAAACTATTATTTAAAACGTCTTTTCTATGCTTATTTAAATGGAAAACCAATAATAAAAATTACAAAGTATAATCATTTTGGAAAAATTAATATTGAATGTATTTACAGAAAAAATAATGACAATCTAATCAAATTTGTTAATACATAATATAATTAATGAAATATGTATCAGTCTCTTTAAGTATTTGAATAAATATTATGTGACAGTCTTGCTAAATATTTTAAAATACAAAATATAAATCTAATTTTAATCAATACACTTTTTATTTAAGAGAAATTTTAAAATATGAAATACAACAGTAGAACCCTAACTTAATCAGTTAATATAAAATTTAAAAAATGTATGTAATTATTAATTTAATATAATTTAAATTGGTCGCCTTCTTATACTTTATACCCCTATACTTTAATCATACTTAGCTCATAACTTATACAAATTTGTTGATATTTATTGGTTACTTTAATTTTAGGTAAACTCAGGAACGTAATAGTATTTTGAGAAGAGGAAAACTAGCTTTGCTTATTAGAATGTTTGATCTAATCAAGCTGGCCTTTATGGCTTGTAACGACGATGCAAAAAAATGGTATCACACTGTCCCTAGAAATATTGTTAGAGTTGATGTGCAAAATTGTTGTATTGAACTAAAGAATACCATGATGGGAATTCGTATAAGTCTGTTAAATACGGAATTGTGTACGAATGCAGCGTTCAATGGCCATTATGATTGCTTATCATTTGCTCGTCGTATAGGATATTTATGGAATGAAACAACATGTGCATCAGCTGCATGCAACGGAAAACTCGATTGTTTGAAATACTTGAGAGAAAATGGATGTCCTTGGAATGAAAAAACATGTGTAGGTGCTGCATGTAATGGCCAACTGCATTGCTTAAAATATGCGGTTGAAAATGGATGTCCCGTTAGCAAAACCACAATGAACTGTTCTGCAAAAAATGGTTATTTAGATTGTTTAAAATACTTACATTCCAAGGAGGTTACATGGGACGTATTTACTTGTTCACATGCTGCAGAAAATGGTCATATTGACTGTTTAAGATACCTCCATGAGAATGGTTGTCCATGGGATGAACGCGTGAGCTATTGTGCTGCATTGAATGGTCATCTTGAATGCTTGATATACTCCCACGAACATGGATGTCCATGGAACAATCTAGTAACCTGCATAGCTGCAATAAGAGGACAATTAAGCTGTATGATGTACGCACATGAAAACGATTGTCCATGGCATGAAGATACTATCTTTTATGCAGGAATAGGAAAACACACAGATTGTATAATATATGCTCTTGAAAATGGTTGTAGGTTAAATGACAGAACACGGGAAGCATTGTCCACAAATGGATACAAAAGAATAGTTGGAATGTACTGAAAAATAATATTATATTAATTTCAAACGGATAATTGTTGTGTACATAGGTCAATGATGGTCAGAAGAAAAAAACATACATTTTTATCATGTTAAACTATCTTCTTATTTGTTCTTTTTGACATGTACTTATTTAAGTTTCTATTAATATTTTTCATTATTCTAATAAACTTTATACTATAAAATCTGTGATTAAGGGGAAAAAATAAAATAATTAAGTTTTAAAATTGTTGAATTTTCATTATTTTTTTTATTTGTAAGCACATAATTTATGTCTTATGTTTCAACACCTGAAAATTGTAATTAAGTTATAAAGTGAATAACAGAAGTTCTTTAAAGTTCCCTAACTTCACACTTTTTAATAGGGCTTTAAACAACTAGTTTTATATTATTTCTTACAGCTCATTTATGATTTGTGATACTTCTGTATTTGTGCATAATTTTTGGTGTAAATAGTATGTATAGTATGTTGAGTGTGATATTTATTCACATCAAATGTTGGTATTCTGTACTAAATATTTTTGCACGCTATACAAAACTTTCAAAAAATACAACCCATTACAAGTGTTTATTATTCTAATACTTTATGATGTAGGTACAATATTCTTTACTTAATTTCCTGGCGCGTGTATAAAGTTTTGTTGGTATTCTGACGTAAGAACATTTTAAATGAATACATTTTTTATATATTTAAATGGTTGCCATTGATTACAAAAAAAAATATTATTTGCTTATTTTTTGCTGGGCAGACAACGTCACTGTAATTTCATCACCACACTTCATATGTTTCAACTCCGTATCGATTGTAACTTTATTAATTTGTTCTTTCATTAGCTCCTTTCCTGAAAATAATAAATACAACAAAAATAGAATTAACTCGGTTGGTTCAGTCGTTCACATGTGATGAGGACACCTGGTAAATAAAGATTCATTTATATACATATATAGACTAATCAATAATGTCAATAAAATATTTTTTCCGTCTTATCGACAGATAATGTCAAGGTATATATTTAAATATATTCATAATATTAATCCCAATTAGAAATTCAGTGATTTAAATTCAAAAAACTAAAAGTTGTATAAGTATAAAAGTATATTATAAAACATAAGGTGAAAAGTTAGTAAATTAGACGAATACACTGACAATTTAAATGAATATGTATTTTGAGTTTTTACACTGTTTCATTGGTAAAATCTCTGTTAAAATTGAAAATTTAATATGGTTATACTAAATCTATTTTAAACTTTAACAATACATGTATTTTAATACTTACAAGTATTTCAGAAAGTTAAAACAAAACATTTCACCACATATATTAACATGCAAGAGTTGCATAATTGGGTATAAGATCTAAGATGCAGGATAAAAAACTAAACTGATACAATTCATTTTTATTTTGTTATTTTATTAATTTTTGTTATTTGTACATGTTATATAAAAAATACCCAGTTTATAATTTTGTTTAAGTTCTGCTTACACCAATTACAATTCAATTCAAAATTATTGTGTTAAGTAGTTAATATACCTATTGATATTAAATCATACAATAATTATTTTTATTTGAAACTTTGAAATTTATAGTCAAAATTATTCTAGATGAATTGTAGATAAATATTCATTTGCATATAAATCCTGCCCAGTTATATAACATTTATTATAATACTATCTTATTTACTCATTAGGTCAAATATATACAGATTGTAAATTTTTCTAAAAATAATACAGTTATAACAACTTATATTTTATATGATGTCCGTGCTTTAAACTAGAAATTTTGATATTTTTCATTAAAAGAATCTACTGTACATAAATCCAATTATAGTAACACACCTCGCTAACACCTTATTTCTAGCTATTATTCAAATGAATGTATGTGGGTGTGTTGACACATCTATCTAGCTATATAAATTTTTTTCGAAGACAATCAAATTTTATAGGTACAAAATATTTGTATTTAAACTATTATTTAAAACGTCTTTTCTATGCTTATTTAAATGGAAAACCAATAATAAAAATTACAAAGTATAATCATTTTGGAAAAATTAATATTGAATGTATTTATAGAAAAAATAATGACAATCTAATCAAATTTGTTAATACATAATATAATTAATGAAATATGTATCAGTCTCTTTAAGTATTTGAATAAATATTATGTGACAGTCTTGCTAAATATTTTAAAATACAAAATATAAATCTAATTTTAATCAATACACTTTTTATTTAAGAGAAATTTTAAAATATGAAATACAACAGTAGAACCCTAACTTAATCAGTTAATATAAAATTTAAAAAATGTATGTAATTATTAATTTAATATAATTTAAATTGGTCGCCTTCAAAAATTGTGATATAAATATCAATTTGATAATAATTAATAATAACAATAAAAAATATATATTAACAAATTGACATAAAACAAAATGTGCATACTCAACCTCTAAAAGAAAAAAAAATAAAAAAAAAAATTGTATACAGGGTGATTTTTTTATCATGAACCACTCATTATTTCAAAAAGTATCAATGTTTTTGAAAATATTTTTTTACAAAGTTTCATTTTTTATTCATAATTTTTTAAGTTTTTTACTTTTTTGAATGGAAATCTAGAGTTTTAATTTCATATTCAAAAGCAGAATATTTTTCTAAGTATTTTGATACGTAAAAATCGAATTTTGGACGAGTAGTTTATGAGTTATAAGTATTTAAAGTTTAGACATGCGGAGTAGTGGACAAACATTTTGCGGGTAACCCCGTACCACTCCACTCCGCCAATCTATTTTTTAAATACTTATAACTCATAAACTACTCGTCCAAAATTCGACTTTTACGTATCAAAATACTTAGAAAGATATTCTGCTTTGGAATATGAAATTAAAACTCTAGGTTGCCATTCAAAAAAGTAAAAAACTTAAAAAAATATAATTTTTTCATAAAAACGTTGTTTTTTTTAACAACATGAAACTTTGTAAAAAAATATTTTCAAAAACATTGATGCTTTTTGAAATAATGAGTGGTTCATGATAAAAAAATCGCCCTGTATAGTTTGTTTTGTAATTAATAGACACTATACTCACATGCATTGTCTCTGTCAAAGAGATACATAACATAACAAATTGTATGTTATATTTACTTAGCTATGTAATATTAGAGCAAATTGAACGAATTGAATAATTATCAAATTTTGAAGAAGAATATTTTTTAGTAAAACCTCTCAGGGTTTTAGTTTTTAAGATTAAATTTTTTTTTTTTATACATTTTAAGTTTTATGTAATATTACATTAAATTTAAATTTATGGTACTTTCAATGAATAATTGATGTTCGATACAACATAATATTTTATAAACCAATATTGATATAATAGAGAGTTAAGTTTTGATGGTTTGACTTTATTAAAAAGAAATTGCGATTTATCAACAACATCACACCAGCAAAAACCCATAATGGAATTCTTCAAAGAAAAATAAATCGAAATTATGAAAACAATTATTAGAGTATTGAAATATGATTCAATTTGCCATCACTTCTATTTCCAATATTTAATTTCAATGAATCACATAATTTTGTTAAAACCTAAATGTTTCTAATGTGCAATTGCATTGTGTCTTAAATCTGTTTTACTTACTCTAATAAATAATAATACAAAATTATCACATTTCAATAGATTGTAACAAAATTAACTTAACAAAAAAAAAATATATATATAATGCAGTATTTTAAATTAGGTATAATCTTAATTTTAACTTAGCAATAATTAACAATAAAATCACCAAGTAAAACGATCTAATCGACCAGTGTTGTCCATAGTTGAAACAAAAGGACTATACAAAAATACCCTCATTATAACAAAATTAAAAACCTGGTATGCTATAAACTCTATGAATGCTGCTTTAAAAGTATGACTGTTTATAAATTGCTTATTACTGTGTAGTCGATACATAAGATATGGTACAACAAAATAACGAGGCTCCAACAAAAATTGAGCACAAAGAATAAGAGGTGTTACTATCCAATATGCTAATCTGTAAGCAATTGAAGATTCCATCAATGTTTTATCAACTAACCATAGACCATATGCATACAATGGTACTGGTAAATATCTCAAAAAGACTGGTTTACCAGGACTGAACAACAATCGCCAAACATAAAATGTATAATGCCTGTTGTCAGCCAACAAGTAAGGATGGGCAATAGTGTTAAAATACACCAACCCAGATATTATAATTAATAAAGTGACAACTAGTACTTTGGATATGTCATTGTGGATTTTATGAAAGGCTTTAACTAAATTGAAATATTTTCTAATAGAATTAGTTTTTCTGTTATAATAGGCCAGAGATAACAACCATGGTAATGAAAATGCTAATACAAATAACACAAAGTAGCATAACTGCATTGGATGAAAACGAGGAATGTGTGCTCTTCGATCGCCAACAACTATATCACCATTATTTAAGAAAACTACAAATGAAAAAAATAATAAAATAACTATGACATTTGGACTGGTTACACGTAAACATTTCTGAAAAAATTCTATTAATTTCTTGGACTTATCCTTTTTTGTAATTGAACAGCAATGGTAGAGCTCAATAATTGTAACCTGAAAAATATATCATATTTAAAAATCATATATTATTATTAATTGCAAAACTATAATATTTACTTGGATATATGAAAATATGGAGACACTATTTTTTATAGTAGGAAAACATTGTTCGGCACAGTGAAACACGTCTATAATGGATGCAAACACTAACCATGCAATGTTTGTCTGACGACATAAAACAGATAATCCACCAAACATAATTTTGACCAAGAAGTTAGTATCATCGCTCAAATGACTGGAGTACCATAAGAAAACAGATGCTGTAGCCCATGCATCTGTATAATAAAGCATTGAATATGGCGCATAAATAACAGGGAATGTAGCTACACTTAGTGCCAAGAGCACAGGACACCATTTTGGAATTTTTGTCTTCTTATTTTCATTCTGTAACAAACAATTGCAATATAAATAATGTAATTTGTTTTCATGTTTCAGATTCAAACAAAAGTGTATGTATTACAAGAAATTATAATTTACAAACTAACCAGAAAAAGAAGTAGTTGACAACGGTAAAATGCATAATATAAGCATGCTGGAGCTCCCACCGCATTTACAGCCCGCAATGCAAACAAAGAACATAGATCATTGACAAGCACAACATCATTATTCAGTAAACCAAATAGTGACAGTATTGTGTCATAAATTTTCATAAAAGGTACTAACACAGTACTAGACAACAAATACAGTCCAGGTAGTGTAGTTATTTTTGGATCCCACTGAAAACAAAAATGTTGTAGTTAATTTATTTATACTCGTATTTTATAAATGATTAAACCAATGAAATAATGTACATAATATTAGCATAAAACTAATCAATAGATAGTTTTTGAATTCATGTTTTGTATAGTTCTGAAATATAAATGTACAATTTATCATTTTACAACTCTGTTATTTCTTACATTGCCCAAACATAGTGTACTTTACTTGAAATTTTGTGGGCTATGTATTGTTTTGGTTTTTACTGAAGTCAGTGATTTTGATGGCCTACATACTATTACTAGATTCCTAATGTGGGCCTTTAAAAGTATTAATTTGTGACCCTGAACATATACAGTAGTAAAATATTATATAATATAACCTAACTTTCATAGTCATTAGAGTAGTGTATTGTGTTATAAAAATGTCTTGTTAGTTTGATTATTCTTAATAAAATATTTAAATAAAGAATATTACAGTGAATTAATTTTAAAAATAAGGGAAACAAAAATAAAAGTATTAAATAAGACTTCAAATGAATATAAATTAATTAAGAAAGACTACCTACAATATGTTAAAAATGAACAGTTATATCACATTATTAATGAAATCGGTATCTATTTCAGAGGTGGAAAGTTAGCAAAAAACAAAAAACTACAGTACATGTACCTCATCGTTGAAGAGGTTAAGAAAATGGATGTGTTAAATTTGAATTTAATGATAAATCATTGTAGACAATGAAAAATGGTTCAGAGGGAAAGAGGGTCTAAATGTTTGGTCAGCTAGGTTACCAATTTCAATAACAACATACAAATTTTTTATTTTAAAAAATATGTAGGTGATGAGAATTTAAATTTTGACCTACTTACCAAAAGTAAATAATATCTAGTTTCTATTTGGTATCAAAATTGATGATCAGAGCATTTTTTATGATAGACAATATTAAAAATCTGTATAATACTAAAAGTACACAGACATAATAACCATAAACAACCAAATATACGAACTAACAATTCAAATAACCGAATAACAGAGATTTAATTATACATTTGTGACAATAGTAACTTGGTAGATTTCAAAACCTGTAGGTATTTTATAAATCAATTCAAATTAAAAAGTAAAATATAGAACACCAAAATTGAACTATTAGAAAATTAATACCAGGATGGTTACCTTTATTGTAAATCTAATTGATCTAGTACCTAGGTATCACATGTCCGGATAATATATTATATGATTTAAGTTGATCAATTTTACATGAAAATGATTAATATATTTTAATGTTTTTAAAATAATATATTGTTGTTATATTATGGGTGATTCTAATTAATACATTACTAGTATCAGTGAAAAGTTTAATTATTTAATTAATTAAGTAAATTAAGTAGTTTAACGGATAGTTTTTCAAATTTTAGTCATACCTTCTGAAAATTTAGTGAAAAACCTAGGTGGCTAGGTTCCTATACTATATTTACATAAACTTAACTATAATTACAATAGGATCATTATTGTATTAGGTATGTTCTTACCAACAACTGTTTCCATTTAAGAATATTTTATGAACATAATAAGGAACATTTGTATATGAGATAATAATAATCAGTAAGTATGAGAACTAGACATCAAATCGGAAGTTTTTTTTTTAAATATAGGTAGTCCAATTTTAAATAATTCTACAATCCTAGGCAAAATACAGAAATTGTCATTACTAAAATATACAACCTAACGATTGTACTTAAAAGCAAAGAAAAAATTTTACCAACTTGATGAAACTCTGCTCGGCAATAGTGTTGTGCTTGTGGCACATGAAATTCTTCGTCTATATAATATTCTTTAGGGCCGAACAATGGTTGCACAATGAATCGTAACAAACACCAGGTGACGATAGACAGGGCGACGGCAGGTAAGACGGAGGCATTAAATCCACCGATCGTTACGGGGTACTGTGCAAGTGGTTTATTCCTGTCATTATGAGTAGCTTTTGGCGCCATCGCTCCGACCGTCAGATTTATGCGTGGATCTTATAAACTCTTATAAACAATCGCCAATCGCAATGCCGTCGACATAATCAACAGCCCATGTACATAAGAAACAATGATTAATCGCCTTTTTATGAGTGGCCACTCAATATTATAAAAGTATAATCATATAAATGAGATTTTCACATACAAATATTAAACAATTTTGGACTTTCAAATATTGGACGTGTTGCAACATTAACTTGACAACGAATGATAATTAATAACGTATCAAAAGTGATAACGTTCCGATAATACTTAGATAGGCGCAAGATAATACTTTGATAGCAGTGATAGTACTATTAGCCTACTGCCGTGAAGTTCAAGTTGTGTTGGTTGCCCCTGTTGTTATGCCATCGGCTACGCTTTTGTCAAGACGACAAGACGTCAATTGAGTTCTACCATAGAGGCCATAAATTATTGTGTTAAAGTTACCTACACACTTGTAAGACGGAGACAACAGATATGTGTGTAGCGTCCTCTTAATGTCCAAATGATTACCTAACATGTTTGAATTCTAAATTTAAATCTTTTTTTTGTGTGTGAATATTGTATTATATGGTTATATTATTATGATTTACAAGGACTTCACAAGTAACTACCTCCCCGAAAAATGTACGGGTGTTTACCATTTTTACATAGTGATTAGGTTTGATAACCATCCTACATATTATTATATTTAATTTATCCTAAACCAGCGATTCTTAACTTATGGTGGCCCCCTGGGGATTAGGTAGTTAATTTAACTATAATTTTTTTTTCACATAAAATATATCTTATATTATGTGATATAGATCTACGTCTACTTCCTTTAATTTGTAATACAAAATAATTATTATAAATTAATGATAACATGAGATATTTAGTAGAAAAAAGGCATTCGATAAAAAATTTGAAGGGGGTCTGCGACTTCTAAAAACCTTTTATCGGAGGTAAATGTTTTACATAGGGTTAAAAACCGCTGCTCTAATCGTTTGGCAGGACCATCCTACATTTCATATATACATATACAGGATGTCCCAAAGAGATCTGACATTCTGACAAATGAAATGACTTTTGTTCTAATCAATATTTTTTAAAAATTTCTTTTAAATATAATCCATAGACATTTCCGCTACATTTTTAGAATACATTTTTTTTTTTTTTTTTAATACTGAAAATAAAAACTTAAAAATTGATAAAAATTTAATTTTTTCGAAATATTCAATATAGCCAATTTGTAAATCTGATTTTTAGAAAAATGTTTATAGTAAAAACTTATCCAAGTCAAATGGCTGATTTTTTACAATTTTTTTAACTATCAATATTTACGATGAGTAAATTACGATCTAGTTTATGTTAGAAACATTTTAATTTCAAATAATATAAAGTTTTTTAAAAATATTTTATGAGAAAATTTTTAAATAGGTGCATGTTAAAATATAATTATGTGTGTGTTTTTTTTTTTTTTTTTTGTGTCTGTGTACAGCATAACTAGTCGAAATAATGCTTCGATTTCAAACTTTGGGGATGGTTTCCGATGTAAAAGTGAAGATCCTTGGTGCATTATAGAGGTCAAGAGTAAACATTTTCCAACAGTTTTCAAGAAATCGAGAAAAACAAAAAAAAAATGACAGAAAAACTGGAATTTTTACGCAAAACCAGTTTTCGACCAAATCGATATTTTTATATGGTTGTTATTCAAAAACTAATCACTGTAAATACTTGAAATCTTCACCAAATGTTAATGTTAGTGATATCTATATACAGTTTAATTTTCAAACATTTTAGACTTTATTTGAGTTATTTATAGACCACTGAAGTTTTCGATTTTTTTGAGAAAGTTTTTTTGAAGTGTTCTTATTGTAGACAAAAAAAAAATTAAAAATCGTAAGTCACGTTTTTTTTTAATAAGCGTTTACAGTTCAAAATTTTAAGAAATCTGTCGAAAACGCGAAAATTTACAAGTAATTTTGAAGTTGAAAAATCATAAAATTTTTTGCGTTTATAACTAAGGATTGAAAATTCAACACTAAGTTTCCCATAAGTTTTCCTTCAAGTAGCTATAGAGAAAACTCGAAGCATCATTATAGGAACAATTTTAAGTGCGTTTGAATTTTAAATTTTTACGAAATAGCGTAACGATAACCATTTATCCTAAAAATGATTTTAAACATTTGTTATTATTCAAAAAGTATAAGTCGTAGGTACGTGAAAATTTTATCAGTTATTTAGATTGGCATTTTGTTTACAAGATTTAATTTTCAAAATATTTTGACTTTTTTTGAGATATTTATAGACGACTGATATTTTGAATTTGTCTGAAAAATTTTTTTTGAAGTGTCGATAAAAATTTTTTGGTCCTATCAAAATACTTGAAAATTTAATACAAAGTTCCTCATAAGTTATTATTATAGTGATTAAAAAATTATAAGAATACATAGGCACAATTTTTTTTCATTAGTATTTGAAGTTCAAATATTGACTTAATACGTAAAAATTACGGCAATTTTCAAATTATCTTAGATCGAAAGTCATAAAAGTTTTTCTTTTTAATTCTAAGATTTGAGAATTTAATATAAGGCTCATAATATAGTTTTGCAATAGCAGTTGAAAATTAAAAGAAATATATAGCTACATTTTTTTTTTACATGCATTCAAATTTTAATTCTGACAACATACGTAAAAATCACAAATTATTTTAATTAAACTAAGATTTAAAAATTTAATATAAGATTCCTTACAAGTTTTTCAATCTTATCACAAAAAAAATGTCCACCGGAAATGCAAATTAAATTTTTATTAGCATTTGAATTTCAAACATTGAAATATCATCAAAACCATGAATATTTGCATATTATTTTGTAGTTCAAAATTCATAATATTGTTTGTATTTATATCTAAGGTTATAAAATTTAACACCAAGTTTTCTATAAGTTTTGCTTTAAATAGTTATAGAGAAAATTTGAAGCGCCATTATAGGAAAAATGTTTTGAGCGTTTGAGTTTTAAATTTTTATGAAATCGCGTAATGATAACGAATTATCCTCAAATCAGGTATTCGTATACCTATCTATGATAATATAAGGTATTATGAATCATGATGACTATATGATAACTACACTAATTGATTAACCATGCCTTATGCAAAATGCGTCTTAATTGAAAAATAAAATATTTGTTTCAAAATAGAATATATGACAATATTTAAATATAATATATCCTAGACTGACAAATCATCTCCGTTTAGAATCGTTTTTCGTATACAATGATACCTATCATTGCATTCAAATTTGAACCCATCCATTACAGTAACCTACTGTACAGCAGAGCGACATCCACGACTTACCCGCTTTTTTTATTTTTTTATTGCATTTATTTTAATAATATGTGATGTATAAACTAAAAATGACCATAATTTACTATAATTTACTTAACGAAAATATTGATATTTAAAAACTTTTTAAAAAATCAGCCATTTTGCTTAAATATGTGTTTTTACCATATACATTTTTCTAAAAATCAGATTTACAAATTGGCTATATTGAATATCTCGAAAATAAATTTTATCAATTTTTTATTTTCAGTATTAAAAAATTAAAAATGTATTCTATATATGTAGCGCAAGTGTCTATGAATTATATTTAAAAGAAATTTTTTTTAAATATTGATAAGAACAAAAGTTATTTCATTTGTCAGATCTCTGTGGGACAACCTGTATACATATTTATGCTTCATTGTGAATTATATAAACCATGGACTTATATTACATTATTATATTTTCTATCCATTGTGAAAAGAACTTTATGTGTAGGACATTATACTGTTAACAATTTAATACCTATAAGATTCCACATAACTACATAAGTTGTAATTATTGAAGTGTAAAAATGTGGGAATAAGTATTTAGGTACCTCTGCACCATTACTTTCCCACCTTTTATATTACTATAGTTTAACTAATGTTTAATTAAGTATAAATCTATATAACTTTTAATTACATTATCTTATATTTAAAGTAGTATAGAATATACTTTTAAATTTATAGACAAGTAATTTTATAACTGTATGAAAAATAAGAGTATATCAAAATAACATAACATCCATCGCATGTAAAAAGTAAATTTCGGTTTATAAAGCAGCAGCACCAATGTTACTAGTAGTAACCAATAGGTAACCATTTTGAGTTATCACTACGCACTAATAGTAACATAGACATATTAATAAATTAACATTTGCTGTTAGTTGTTTGAATTTCGAAATTTGAAGAAAAGTACAGAAATAATAATTGTACTAAATTATATTTTCTTAAATTTTATGGTATTCCATGATATCGACAACTTTTTATTTGTTACCAATTATAAAATACTGTACAATAATTATTTTACTTTTAATCACAAATAAAAAAAAAATAGAAGAAAAAATTACTTGTTCATGGAATATAAATTATATTACCCCATACCTTATCATCCAGGAACGCTCAGAGAGGCCATCTTTAAAATAATATTGTGTTTAAGATCTAAGTTAGGTTAAGTAATTCAGTTTATACTGTTTATAGGTCCATTGTCTCCAGTCTACATTCTACACTCTGAATATTTTTAAACTAATTAGTCAGGCTGTCTGGACTACATCTGTATTCTGCACAAGCAACTAGAATTGGAATTCGGAAGAAGATTGGTAATTACAAAACATATATTACTGAAATTCATAATTACAATAATTGATAATATTAAATATTAAATATAATACTAATGACGCAGTTTTAATGCTAAAAAATGTTTCTGCAGTAAAGGAGGTTTCAAGTGTAGGTACCTCATTTTGTAAGTCACTGTTATATCAATATTAAATTTGAGTTCCAGTACATATAAATCATTTAAAATATTTTTAATGGTTTTAATATAAATATTTGTAAACAGAATTGTCAATGTACTTAAAAATCAATCAAAATTTAAGAACAAAATACTTTTAAACCGTACAAAGTACATAATATGCAAATGCCAAGTTTAGTCAAGTATAACTATTTGAAAATATTTAAACACAAATAATTTAGTTTAATTATTCATTAATAACACTAGGAATCATAACATCAGAGTTAAGACGTAAACTATTGTATTCCTGAACATAAAAATCCATAGGTTAAAATTGATTTATAATATATTCTTGAAGTAAACAGTTTAAAAAAATAATTAACAAATTGTAAAATTTTGTTTGATGAAAACATTGTGATAGTAAAAAAAAATATAAAAAAAAATTCTTAGGTCTTATCTGTTAATTTGTAGTCCTGACCCTTTAAATTAAATGTGCCATAGTATAAAATAAAATAAAAATTTAAAACAAAACACAAATATTTAGAAGTTAATCTTAAAAAAACTTAAAAAGATTGAGTTAAGCAAATTTCATTATTAGATCCAAGAAATTATTTTCAGATTAATTTTTGATTTTATAGTTTAACTAGTTTAAAGTATGAAGGGTCCAGCTCAATTTTCACTTTTTACTTTCAAATAAATCTTGTTGCGGTATTTTATTAAATATAGAAATATTAAATATCTAATAACTGAGATATTTTTTATTTGATTATGTTTGTGTACGCGTTGAAGTTGGTATTAATTATTAAATATATTAACTATCAAAAATAATTCACAAGTTGTGTATACAAAGTTTTGATTGATGTTATTGAAATATTAAAATAATACATTTTTCTACTAATGCACAGTCTGAGTTTAATTCATAATTTTAATAAATATGTTTATGGCAATAATTATTAGTGCTATGAATAATAATAGCTTTATTTTCTGTGTTAAAATCTAAAATAAATATGTGCTAAATTAAAAATTAATTAAATGTATTATTGGTTTTCTAATAAACTCAAATAATAAAAATGAGCAATTCCATATAGTTCAGGCAACATATGATGTATAATTTTCTTATATTACCCATTAAGTAAATACCATAATGAATACAGTTTTTAATAGTCAGATCACATTTAAATATAAATAATAAATCAAGTATGTTTTCAAGATTAATAATACTTGTTTCTTAGCAATGAGTTCATATGTCATGTTATATATCATTGTGATTGAATTTTTTTTCGTATTATCTCATATTTGTCTTAAGTGTTTATTATCATTGTGTTTTTATTAATATGTATTTTGAATTTGTTTACAGATTATATATTTATTGTGAATCATTGATTTCATAAAGAAGGTTGTATCCCCGAGATTGAGGTATACTTTAATCATACTTAGCTCATAACTTATACAAATTTGTTGATATTTATTGGTTACTTTAATTTTAGGTAAACTCAGGAACGTAATAGTATTTTGAGAAGAGGAAAACTAGCTTTGCTTATTAGAATGTTTGATCTAATCAAGCTGGCCTTTATGGCTTGTAACGACGATGCAAAAAAATGGTATCACACTGTCCCTAGAAATATTGTTAGAGTTGATGTGCAAAATTGTTGTATTGAACTAAAGAATACCATGATGGGAATTCGTATAAGTCTGTTAAATACGGAATTGTGTACGAATGCAGCGTTCAATGGCCATTATGATTGCTTATCATTTGCTCGTCGTATAGGATATTTATGGAATGAAACAACATGTGCATCAGCTGCATGCAACGGAAAACTCGATTGTTTGAAATACTTGAGAGAAAATGGATGTCCTTGGAATGAAAAAACATGTGTAGGTGCTGCATGTAATGGCCAACTGCATTGCTTAAAATATGCGGTTGAAAATGGATGTCCCGTTAGCAAAACCACAATGAACTGTTCTGCAAAAAATGGTTATTTAGATTGTTTAAAATACTTACATTCCAAGGAGGTTACATGGGACGTATTTACTTGTTCACATGCTGCAGAAAATGGTCATATTGACTGTTTAAGATACCTCCATGAGAATGGTTGTCCATGGGATGAACGCGTGAGCTATTGTGCTGCATTGAATGGTCATCTTGAATGCTTGATATACTCCCACGAACATGGATGTCCATGGAACAATCTAGTAACCTGCATAGCTGCAATAAGAGGACAATTAAGCTGTATGATGTACGCACATGAAAACGATTGTCCATGGCATGAAGATACTATCTTTTATGCAGGAATAGGAAAACACACAGATTGTATAATATATGCTCTTGAAAATGGTTGTAGGTTAAATGACAGAACACGGGAAGCATTGTCCACAAATGGATACAAAAGAATAGTTGGAATGTACTGAAAAATAATATTATATTAATTTCAAACGGATAATTGTTGTGTACATAGGTCAATGATGGTCAGAAGAAAAAAACATACATTTTTATCATGTTAAACTATCTTCTTATTTGTTCTTTTTGACATGTACTTATTTAAGTTTCTATTAATATTTTTCATTATTCTAATAAACTTTATACTATAAAATCTGTGATTAAGGGGAAAAAATAAAATAATTAAGTTTTAAAATTGTTGAATTTTCATTATTTTTTTTATTTGTAAGCACATAATTTATGTCTTATGTTTCAACACCTGAAAATTGTAATTAAGTTATAAAGTGAATAACAGAAGTTCTTTAAAGTTCCCTAACTTCACACTTTTTAATAGGGCTTTAAACAACTAGTTTTATATTATTTCTTACAGCTCATTTATGATTTGTGATACTTCTGTATTTGTGCATAATTTTTGGTGTAAATAGTATGTATAGTATGTTGAGTGTGATATTTATTCACATCAAATGTTGGTATTCTGTACTAAATATTTTTGCACGCTATACAAAACTTTCAAAAAATACAACCCATTACAAGTGTTTATTATTCTAATACTTTATGATGTAGGTACAATATTCTTTACTTAATTTCCTGGCGCGTGTATAAAGTTTTGTTGGTATTCTGACGTAAGAACATTTTAAATGAATACATTTTTTATATATTTAAATGGTTGCCATTGATTACAAAAAAAAATATTATTTGCTTATTTTTTGCTGGGCAGACAACGTCACTGTAATTTCATCACCACACTTCATATGTTTCAACTCCGTATCGATTGTAACTTTATTAATTTGTTCTTTCATTAGCTCCTTTCCTGAAAATAATAAATACAACAAAAATAGAATTAACTCGGTTGGTTCAGTCGTTCACATGTGATGAGGACACCTGGTAAATAAAGATTCATTTATATACATATATAGACTAATCAATAATGTCAATAAAATATTTTTTCCGTCTTATCGACAGATAATGTCAAGGTATATATTTAAATATATTCATAATATTAATCCCAATTAGAAATTCAGTGATTTAAATTCAAAAAACTAAAAGTTGTATAAGTATAAAAGTATATTATAAAACATAAGGTGAAAAGTTAGTAAATTAGACGAATACACTGACAATTTAAATGAATATGTATTTTGAGTTTTTACACTGTTTCATTGGTAAAATCTCTGTTAAAATTGAAAATTTAATATGGTTATACTAAATCTATTTTAAACTTTAACAATACATGTATTTTAATACTTACAAGTATTTCAGAAAGTTAAAACAAAACATTTCACCACATATATTAACATGCAAGAGTTGCATAATTGGGTATAAGATCTAAGATGCAGGATAAAAAACTAAACTGATACAATTCATTTTTATTTTGTTATTTTATTAATTTTTGTTATTTGTACATGTTATATAAAAAATACCCAGTTTATAATTTTGTTTAAGTTCTGCTTACACCAATTACAATTCAATTCAAAATTATTGTGTTAAGTAGTTAATATACCTATTGATATTAAATCATACAATAATTATTTTTATTTGAAACTTTGAAATTTATAGTCAAAATTATTCTAGATGAATTGTAGATAAATATTCATTTGCATATAAATCCTGCCCAGTTATATAACATTTATTATAATACTATCTTATTTACTCATTAGGTCAAATATATACAGATTGTAAATTTTTCTAAAAATAATACAGTTATAACAACTTATATTTTATATGATGTCCGTGCTTTAAACTAGAAATTTTGATATTTTTCATTAAAAGAATCTACTGTACATAAATCCAATTATAGTAACACACCTCGCTAACACCTTATTTCTAGCTATTATTCAAATGAATGTATGTGGGTGTGTTGACACATCTATCTAGCTATATAAATTTTTTTCGAAGACAATCAAATTTTATAGGTACAAAATATTTGTATTTAAACTATTATTTAAAACGTCTTTTCTATGCTTATTTAAATGGAAAACCAATAATAAAAATTACAAAGTATAATCATTTTGGAAAAATTAATATTGAATGTATTTATAGAAAAAATAATGACAATCTAATCAAATTTGTTAATACATAATATAATTAATGAAATATGTATCAGTCTCTTTAAGTATTTGAATAAATATTATGTGACAGTCTTGCTAAATATTTTAAAATACAAAATATAAATCTAATTTTAATCAATACACTTTTTATTTAAGAGAAATTTTAAAATATGAAATACAACAGTAGAACCCTAACTTAATCAGTTAATATAAAATTTAAAAAATGTATGTAATTATTAATTTAATATAATTTAAATTGGTCGCCTTCAAAAATTGTGATATAAATATCAATTTGATAATAATTAATAATAACAATAAAAAATATATATTAACAAATTGACATAAAACAAAATGTGCATACTCAACCTCTAAAAGAAAAAAAAATAAAAAAAAAAATTGTATACAGGGTGATTTTTTTATCATGAACCACTCATTATTTCAAAAAGTATCAATGTTTTTGAAAATATTTTTTTACAAAGTTTCATTTTTTATTCATAATTTTTTAAGTTTTTTACTTTTTTGAATGGAAATCTAGAGTTTTAATTTCATATTCAAAAGCAGAATATTTTTCTAAGTATTTTGATACGTAAAAATCGAATTTTGGACGAGTAGTTTATGAGTTATAAGTATTTAAAGTTTAGACATGCGGAGTAGTGGACAAACATTTTGCGGGTAACCCCGTACCACTCCACTCCGCCAATCTATTTTTTAAATACTTATAACTCATAAACTACTCGTCCAAAATTCGACTTTTACGTATCAAAATACTTAGAAAGATATTCTGCTTTGGAATATGAAATTAAAACTCTAGGTTGCCATTCAAAAAAGTAAAAAACTTAAAAAAATATAATTTTTTCATAAAAACGTTGTTTTTTTTAACAACATGAAACTTTGTAAAAAAATATTTTCAAAAACATTGATGCTTTTTGAAATAATGAGTGGTTCATGATAAAAAAATCGCCCTGTATAGTTTGTTTTGTAATTAATAGACACTATACTCACATGCATTGTCTCTGTCAAAGAGATACATAACATAACAAATTGTATGTTATATTTACTTAGCTATGTAATATTAGAGCAAATTGAACGAATTGAATAATTATCAAATTTTGAAGAAGAATATTTTTTAGTAAAACCTCTCAGGGTTTTAGTTTTTAAGATTAAATTTTTTTTTTTTATACATTTTAAGTTTTATGTAATATTACATTAAATTTAAATTTATGGTACTTTCAATGAATAATTGATGTTCGATACAACATAATATTTTATAAACCAATATTGATATAATAGAGAGTTAAGTTTTGATGGTTTGACTTTATTAAAAAGAAATTGCGATTTATCAACAACATCACACCAGCAAAAACCCATAATGGAATTCTTCAAAGAAAAATAAATCGAAATTATGAAAACAATTATTAGAGTATTGAAATATGATTCAATTTGCCATCACTTCTATTTCCAATATTTAATTTCAATGAATCACATAATTTTGTTAAAACCTAAATGTTTCTAATGTGCAATTGCATTGTGTCTTAAATCTGTTTTACTTACTCTAATAAATAATAATACAAAATTATCACATTTCAATAGATTGTAACAAAATTAACTTAACAAAAAAAAAATATATATATAATGCAGTATTTTAAATTAGGTATAATCTTAATTTTAACTTAGCAATAATTAACAATAAAATCACCAAGTAAAACGATCTAATCGACCAGTGTTGTCCATAGTTGAAACAAAAGGACTATACAAAAATACCCTCATTATAACAAAATTAAAAACCTGGTATGCTATAAACTCTATGAATGCTGCTTTAAAAGTATGACTGTTTATAAATTGCTTATTACTGTGTAGTCGATACATAAGATATGGTACAACAAAATAACGAGGCTCCAACAAAAATTGAGCACAAAGAATAAGAGGTGTTACTATCCAATATGCTAATCTGTAAGCAATTGAAGATTCCATCAATGTTTTATCAACTAACCATAGACCATATGCATACAATGGTACTGGTAAATATCTCAAAAAGACTGGTTTACCAGGACTGAACAACAATCGCCAAACATAAAATGTATAATGCCTGTTGTCAGCCAACAAGTAAGGATGGGCAATAGTGTTAAAATACACCAACCCAGATATTATAATTAATAAAGTGACAACTAGTACTTTGGATATGTCATTGTGGATTTTATGAAAGGCTTTAACTAAATTGAAATATTTTCTAATAGAATTAGTTTTTCTGTTATAATAGGCCAGAGATAACAACCATGGTAATGAAAATGCTAATACAAATAACACAAAGTAGCATAACTGCATTGGATGAAAACGAGGAATGTGTGCTCTTCGATCGCCAACAACTATATCACCATTATTTAAGAAAACTACAAATGAAAAAAATAATAAAATAACTATGACATTTGGACTGGTTACACGTAAACATTTCTGAAAAAATTCTATTAATTTCTTGGACTTATCCTTTTTTGTAATTGAACAGCAATGGTAGAGCTCAATAATTGTAACCTGAAAAATATATCATATTTAAAAATCATATATTATTATTAATTGCAAAACTATAATATTTACTTGGATATATGAAAATATGGAGACACTATTTTTTATAGTAGGAAAACATTGTTCGGCACAGTGAAACACGTCTATAATGGATGCAAACACTAACCATGCAATGTTTGTCTGACGACATAAAACAGATAATCCACCAAACATAATTTTGACCAAGAAGTTAGTATCATCGCTCAAATGACTGGAGTACCATAAGAAAACAGATGCTGTAGCCCATGCATCTGTATAATAAAGCATTGAATATGGCGCATAAATAACAGGGAATGTAGCTACACTTAGTGCCAAGAGCACAGGACACCATTTTGGAATTTTTGTCTTCTTATTTTCATTCTGTAACAAACAATTGCAATATAAATAATGTAATTTGTTTTCATGTTTCAGATTCAAACAAAAGTGTATGTATTACAAGAAATTATAATTTACAAACTAACCAGAAAAAGAAGTAGTTGACAACGGTAAAATGCATAATATAAGCATGCTGGAGCTCCCACCGCATTTACAGCCCGCAATGCAAACAAAGAACATAGATCATTGACAAGCACAACATCATTATTCAGTAAACCAAATAGTGACAGTATTGTGTCATAAATTTTCATAAAAGGTACTAACACAGTACTAGACAACAAATACAGTCCAGGTAGTGTAGTTATTTTTGGATCCCACTGAAAACAAAAATGTTGTAGTTAATTTATTTATACTCGTATTTTATAAATGATTAAACCAATGAAATAATGTACATAATATTAGCATAAAACTAATCAATAGATAGTTTTTGAATTCATGTTTTGTATAGTTCTGAAATATAAATGTACAATTTATCATTTTACAACTCTGTTATTTCTTACATTGCCCAAACATAGTGTACTTTACTTGAAATTTTGTGGGCTATGTATTGTTTTGGTTTTTACTGAAGTCAGTGATTTTGATGGCCTACATACTATTACTAGATTCCTAATGTGGGCCTTTAAAAGTATTAATTTGTGACCCTGAACATATACAGTAGTAAAATATTATATAATATAACCTAACTTTCATAGTCATTAGAGTAGTGTATTGTGTTATAAAAATGTCTTGTTAGTTTGATTATTCTTAATAAAATATTTAAATAAAGAATATTACAGTGAATTAATTTTAAAAATAAGGGAAACAAAAATAAAAGTATTAAATAAGACTTCAAATGAATATAAATTAATTAAGAAAGACTACCTACAATATGTTAAAAATGAACAGTTATATCACATTATTAATGAAATCGGTATCTATTTCAGAGGTGGAAAGTTAGCAAAAAACAAAAAACTACAGTACATGTACCTCATCGTTGAAGAGGTTAAGAAAATGGATGTGTTAAATTTGAATTTAATGATAAATCATTGTAGACAATGAAAAATGGTTCAGAGGGAAAGAGGGTCTAAATGTTTGGTCAGCTAGGTTACCAATTTCAATAACAACATACAAATTTTTTATTTTAAAAAATATGTAGGTGATGAGAATTTAAATTTTGACCTACTTACCAAAAGTAAATAATATCTAGTTTCTATTTGGTATCAAAATTGATGATCAGAGCATTTTTTATGATAGACAATATTAAAAATCTGTATAATACTAAAAGTACACAGACATAATAACCATAAACAACCAAATATACGAACTAACAATTCAAATAACCGAATAACAGAGATTTAATTATACATTTGTGACAATAGTAACTTGGTAGATTTCAAAACCTGTAGGTATTTTATAAATCAATTCAAATTAAAAAGTAAAATATAGAACACCAAAATTGAACTATTAGAAAATTAATACCAGGATGGTTACCTTTATTGTAAATCTAATTGATCTAGTACCTAGGTATCACATGTCCGGATAATATATTATATGATTTAAGTTGATCAATTTTACATGAAAATGATTAATATATTTTAATGTTTTTAAAATAATATATTGTTGTTATATTATGGGTGATTCTAATTAATACATTACTAGTATCAGTGAAAAGTTTAATTATTTAATTAATTAAGTAAATTAAGTAGTTTAACGGATAGTTTTTCAAATTTTAGTCATACCTTCTGAAAATTTAGTGAAAAACCTAGGTGGCTAGGTTCCTATACTATATTTACATAAACTTAACTATAATTACAATAGGATCATTATTGTATTAGGTATGTTCTTACCAACAACTGTTTCCATTTAAGAATATTTTATGAACATAATAAGGAACATTTGTATATGAGATAATAATAATCAGTAAGTATGAGAACTAGACATCAAATCGGAAGTTTTTTTTTTAAATATAGGTAGTCCAATTTTAAATAATTCTACAATCCTAGGCAAAATACAGAAATTGTCATTACTAAAATATACAACCTAACGATTGTACTTAAAAGCAAAGAAAAAATTTTACCAACTTGATGAAACTCTGCTCGGCAATAGTGTTGTGCTTGTGGCACATGAAATTCTTCGTCTATATAATATTCTTTAGGGCCGAACAATGGTTGCACAATGAATCGTAACAAACACCAGGTGACGATAGACAGGGCGACGGCAGGTAAGACGGAGGCATTAAATCCACCGATCGTTACGGGGTACTGTGCAAGTGGTTTATTCCTGTCATTATGAGTAGCTTTTGGCGCCATCGCTCCGACCGTCAGATTTATGCGTGGATCTTATAAACTCTTATAAACAATCGCCAATCGCAATGCCGTCGACATAATCAACAGCCCATGTACATAAGAAACAATGATTAATCGCCTTTTTATGAGTGGCCACTCAATATTATAAAAGTATAATCATATAAATGAGATTTTCACATACAAATATTAAACAATTTTGGACTTTCAAATATTGGACGTGTTGCAACATTAACTTGACAACGAATGATAATTAATAACGTATCAAAAGTGATAACGTTCCGATAATACTTAGATAGGCGCAAGATAATACTTTGATAGCAGTGATAGTACTATTAGCCTACTGCCGTGAAGTTCAAGTTGTGTTGGTTGCCCCTGTTGTTATGCCATCGGCTACGCTTTTGTCAAGACGACAAGACGTCAATTGAGTTCTACCATAGAGGCCATAAATTATTGTGTTAAAGTTACCTACACACTTGTAAGACGGAGACAACAGATATGTGTGTAGCGTCCTCTTAATGTCCAAATGATTACCTAACATGTTTGAATTCTAAATTTAAATCTTTTTTTTGTGTGTGAATATTGTATTATATGGTTATATTATTATGATTTACAAGGACTTCACAAGTAACTACCTCCCCGAAAAATGTACGGGTGTTTACCATTTTTACATAGTGATTAGGTTTGATAACCATCCTACATATTATTATATTTAATTTATCCTAAACCAGCGATTCTTAACTTATGGTGGCCCCCTGGGGATTAGGTAGTTAATTTAACTATAATTTTTTTTTCACATAAAATATATCTTATATTATGTGATATAGATCTACGTCTACTTCCTTTAATTTGTAATACAAAATAATTATTATAAATTAATGATAACATGAGATATTTAGTAGAAAAAAGGCATTCGATAAAAAATTTGAAGGGGGTCTGCGACTTCTAAAAACCTTTTATCGGAGGTAAATGTTTTACATAGGGTTAAAAACCGCTGCTCTAATCGTTTGGCAGGACCATCCTACATTTCATATATACATATACAGGATGTCCCAAAGAGATCTGACATTCTGACAAATGAAATGACTTTTGTTCTAATCAATATTTTTTAAAAATTTCTTTTAAATATAATCCATAGACATTTCCGCTACATTTTTAGAATACATTTTTTTTTTTTTTTTTAATACTGAAAATAAAAACTTAAAAATTGATAAAAATTTAATTTTTTCGAAATATTCAATATAGCCAATTTGTAAATCTGATTTTTAGAAAAATGTTTATAGTAAAAACTTATCCAAGTCAAATGGCTGATTTTTTACAATTTTTTTAACTATCAATATTTACGATGAGTAAATTACGATCTAGTTTATGTTAGAAACATTTTAATTTCAAATAATATAAAGTTTTTTAAAAATATTTTATGAGAAAATTTTTAAATAGGTGCATGTTAAAATATAATTATGTGTGTGTTTTTTTTTTTTTTTTTTGTGTCTGTGTACAGCATAACTAGTCGAAATAATGCTTCGATTTCAAACTTTGGGGATGGTTTCCGATGTAAAAGTGAAGATCCTTGGTGCATTATAGAGGTCAAGAGTAAACATTTTCCAACAGTTTTCAAGAAATCGAGAAAAACAAAAAAAAAATGACAGAAAAACTGGAATTTTTACGCAAAACCAGTTTTCGACCAAATCGATATTTTTATATGGTTGTTATTCAAAAACTAATCACTGTAAATACTTGAAATCTTCACCAAATGTTAATGTTAGTGATATCTATATACAGTTTAATTTTCAAACATTTTAGACTTTATTTGAGTTATTTATAGACCACTGAAGTTTTCGATTTTTTTGAGAAAGTTTTTTTGAAGTGTTCTTATTGTAGACAAAAAAAAAATTAAAAATCGTAAGTCACGTTTTTTTTTAATAAGCGTTTACAGTTCAAAATTTTAAGAAATCTGTCGAAAACGCGAAAATTTACAAGTAATTTTGAAGTTGAAAAATCATAAAATTTTTTGCGTTTATAACTAAGGATTGAAAATTCAACACTAAGTTTCCCATAAGTTTTCCTTCAAGTAGCTATAGAGAAAACTCGAAGCATCATTATAGGAACAATTTTAAGTGCGTTTGAATTTTAAATTTTTACGAAATAGCGTAACGATAACCATTTATCCTAAAAATGATTTTAAACATTTGTTATTATTCAAAAAGTATAAGTCGTAGGTACGTGAAAATTTTATCAGTTATTTAGATTGGCATTTTGTTTACAAGATTTAATTTTCAAAATATTTTGACTTTTTTTGAGATATTTATAGACGACTGATATTTTGAATTTGTCTGAAAAATTTTTTTTGAAGTGTCGATAAAAATTTTTTGGTCCTATCAAAATACTTGAAAATTTAATACAAAGTTCCTCATAAGTTATTATTATAGTGATTAAAAAATTATAAGAATACATAGGCACAATTTTTTTTCATTAGTATTTGAAGTTCAAATATTGACTTAATACGTAAAAATTACGGCAATTTTCAAATTATCTTAGATCGAAAGTCATAAAAGTTTTTCTTTTTAATTCTAAGATTTGAGAATTTAATATAAGGCTCATAATATAGTTTTGCAATAGCAGTTGAAAATTAAAAGAAATATATAGCTACATTTTTTTTTTACATGCATTCAAATTTTAATTCTGACAACATACGTAAAAATCACAAATTATTTTAATTAAACTAAGATTTAAAAATTTAATATAAGATTCCTTACAAGTTTTTCAATCTTATCACAAAAAAAATGTCCACCGGAAATGCAAATTAAATTTTTATTAGCATTTGAATTTCAAACATTGAAATATCATCAAAACCATGAATATTTGCATATTATTTTGTAGTTCAAAATTCATAATATTGTTTGTATTTATATCTAAGGTTATAAAATTTAACACCAAGTTTTCTATAAGTTTTGCTTTAAATAGTTATAGAGAAAATTTGAAGCGCCATTATAGGAAAAATGTTTTGAGCGTTTGAGTTTTAAATTTTTATGAAATCGCGTAATGATAACGAATTATCCTCAAATCAGGTATTCGTATACCTATCTATGATAATATAAGGTATTATGAATCATGATGACTATATGATAACTACACTAATTGATTAACCATGCCTTATGCAAAATGCGTCTTAATTGAAAAATAAAATATTTGTTTCAAAATAGAATATATGACAATATTTAAATATAATATATCCTAGACTGACAAATCATCTCCGTTTAGAATCGTTTTTCGTATACAATGATACCTATCATTGCATTCAAATTTGAACCCATCCATTACAGTAACCTACTGTACAGCAGAGCGACATCCACGACTTACCCGCTTTTTTTATTTTTTTATTGCATTTATTTTAATAATATGTGATGTATAAACTAAAAATGACCATAATTTACTATAATTTACTTAACGAAAATATTGATATTTAAAAACTTTTTAAAAAATCAGCCATTTTGCTTAAATATGTGTTTTTACCATATACATTTTTCTAAAAATCAGATTTACAAATTGGCTATATTGAATATCTCGAAAATAAATTTTATCAATTTTTTATTTTCAGTATTAAAAAATTAAAAATGTATTCTATATATGTAGCGCAAGTGTCTATGAATTATATTTAAAAGAAATTTTTTTTAAATATTGATAAGAACAAAAGTTATTTCATTTGTCAGATCTCTGTGGGACAACCTGTATACATATTTATGCTTCATTGTGAATTATATAAACCATGGACTTATATTACATTATTATATTTTCTATCCATTGTGAAAAGAACTTTATGTGTAGGACATTATACTGTTAACAATTTAATACCTATAAGATTCCACATAACTACATAAGTTGTAATTATTGAAGTGTAAAAATGTGGGAATAAGTATTTAGGTACCTCTGCACCATTACTTTCCCACCTTTTATATTACTATAGTTTAACTAATGTTTAATTAAGTATAAATCTATATAACTTTTAATTACATTATCTTATATTTAAAGTAGTATAGAATATACTTTTAAATTTATAGACAAGTAATTTTATAACTGTATGAAAAATAAGAGTATATCAAAATAACATAACATCCATCGCATGTAAAAAGTAAATTTCGGTTTATAAAGCAGCAGCACCAATGTTACTAGTAGTAACCAATAGGTAACCATTTTGAGTTATCACTACGCACTAATAGTAACATAGACATATTAATAAATTAACATTTGCTGTTAGTTGTTTGAATTTCGAAATTTGAAGAAAAGTACAGAAATAATAATTGTACTAAATTATATTTTCTTAAATTTTATGGTATTCCATGATATCGACAACTTTTTATTTGTTACCAATTATAAAATACTGTACAATAATTATTTTACTTTTAATCACAAATAAAAAAAAAATAGAAGAAAAAATTACTTGTTCATGGAATATAAATTATATTACCCCATACCTTATCATCCAGGAACGCTCAGAGAGGCCATCTTTAAAATAATATTGTGTTTAAGATCTAAGTTAGGTTAAGTAATTCAGTTTATACTGTTTATAGGTCCATTGTCTCCAGTCTACATTCTACACTCTGAATATTTTTAAACTAATTAGTCAGGCTGTCTGGACTACATCTGTATTCTGCACAAGCAACTAGAATTGGAATTCGGAAGAAGATTGGTAATTACAAAACATATATTACTGAAATTCATAATTACAATAATTGATAATATTAAATATTAAATATAATACTAATGACGCAGTTTTAATGCTAAAAAATGTTTCTGCAGTAAAGGAGGTTTCAAGTGTAGGTACCTCATTTTGTAAGTCACTGTTATATCAATATTAAATTTGAGTTCCAGTACATATAAATCATTTAAAATATTTTTAATGGTTTTAATATAAATATTTGTAAACAGAATTGTCAATGTACTTAAAAATCAATCAAAATTTAAGAACAAAATACTTTTAAACCGTACAAAGTACATAATATGCAAATGCCAAGTTTAGTCAAGTATAACTATTTGAAAATATTTAAACACAAATAATTTAGTTTAATTATTCATTAATAACACTAGGAATCATAACATCAGAGTTAAGACGTAAACTATTGTATTCCTGAACATAAAAATCCATAGGTTAAAATTGATTTATAATATATTCTTGAAGTAAACAGTTTAAAAAAATAATTAACAAATTGTAAAATTTTGTTTGATGAAAACATTGTGATAGTAAAAAAAAATATAAAAAAAAATTCTTAGGTCTTATCTGTTAATTTGTAGTCCTGACCCTTTAAATTAAATGTGCCATAGTATAAAATAAAATAAAAATTTAAAACAAAACACAAATATTTAGAAGTTAATCTTAAAAAAACTTAAAAAGATTGAGTTAAGCAAATTTCATTATTAGATCCAAGAAATTATTTTCAGATTAATTTTTGATTTTATAGTTTAACTAGTTTAAAGTATGAAGGGTCCAGCTCAATTTTCACTTTTTACTTTCAAATAAATCTTGTTGCGGTATTTTATTAAATATAGAAATATTAAATATCTAATAACTGAGATATTTTTTATTTGATTATGTTTGTGTACGCGTTGAAGTTGGTATTAATTATTAAATATATTAACTATCAAAAATAATTCACAAGTTGTGTATACAAAGTTTTGATTGATGTTATTGAAATATTAAAATAATACATTTTTCTACTAATGCACAGTCTGAGTTTAATTCATAATTTTAATAAATATGTTTATGGCAATAATTATTAGTGCTATGAATAATAATAGCTTTATTTTCTGTGTTAAAATCTAAAATAAATATGTGCTAAATTAAAAATTAATTAAATGTATTATTGGTTTTCTAATAAACTCAAATAATAAAAATGAGCAATTCCATATAGTTCAGGCAACATATGATGTATAATTTTCTTATATTACCCATTAAGTAAATACCATAATGAATACAGTTTTTAATAGTCAGATCACATTTAAATATAAATAATAAATCAAGTATGTTTTCAAGATTAATAATACTTGTTTCTTAGCAATGAGTTCATATGTCATGTTATATATCATTGTGATTGAATTTTTTTTCGTATTATCTCATATTTGTCTTAAGTGTTTATTATCATTGTGTTTTTATTAATATGTATTTTGAATTTGTTTACAGATTATATATTTATTGTGAATCATTGATTTCATAAAGAAGGTTGTATCCCCGAGATTGAGGTATACTTTAATCATACTTAGCTCATAACTTATACAAATTTGTTGATATTTATTGGTTACTTTAATTTTAGGTAAACTCAGGAACGTAATAGTATTTTGAGAAGAGGAAAACTAGCTTTGCTTATTAGAATGTTTGATCTAATCAAGCTGGCCTTTATGGCTTGTAACGACGATGCAAAAAAATGGTATCACACTGTCCCTAGAAATATTGTTAGAGTTGATGTGCAAAATTGTTGTATTGAACTAAAGAATACCATGATGGGAATTCGTATAAGTCTGTTAAATACGGAATTGTGTACGAATGCAGCGTTCAATGGCCATTATGATTGCTTATCATTTGCTCGTCGTATAGGATATTTATGGAATGAAACAACATGTGCATCAGCTGCATGCAACGGAAAACTCGATTGTTTGAAATACTTGAGAGAAAATGGATGTCCTTGGAATGAAAAAACATGTGTAGGTGCTGCATGTAATGGCCAACTGCATTGCTTAAAATATGCGGTTGAAAATGGATGTCCCGTTAGCAAAACCACAATGAACTGTTCTGCAAAAAATGGTTATTTAGATTGTTTAAAATACTTACATTCCAAGGAGGTTACATGGGACGTATTTACTTGTTCACATGCTGCAGAAAATGGTCATATTGACTGTTTAAGATACCTCCATGAGAATGGTTGTCCATGGGATGAACGCGTGAGCTATTGTGCTGCATTGAATGGTCATCTTGAATGCTTGATATACTCCCACGAACATGGATGTCCATGGAACAATCTAGTAACCTGCATAGCTGCAATAAGAGGACAATTAAGCTGTATGATGTACGCACATGAAAACGATTGTCCATGGCATGAAGATACTATCTTTTATGCAGGAATAGGAAAACACACAGATTGTATAATATATGCTCTTGAAAATGGTTGTAGGTTAAATGACAGAACACGGGAAGCATTGTCCACAAATGGATACAAAAGAATAGTTGGAATGTACTGAAAAATAATATTATATTAATTTCAAACGGATAATTGTTGTGTACATAGGTCAATGATGGTCAGAAGAAAAAAACATACATTTTTATCATGTTAAACTATCTTCTTATTTGTTCTTTTTGACATGTACTTATTTAAGTTTCTATTAATATTTTTCATTATTCTAATAAACTTTATACTATAAAATCTGTGATTAAGGGGAAAAAATAAAATAATTAAGTTTTAAAATTGTTGAATTTTCATTATTTTTTTTATTTGTAAGCACATAATTTATGTCTTATGTTTCAACACCTGAAAATTGTAATTAAGTTATAAAGTGAATAACAGAAGTTCTTTAAAGTTCCCTAACTTCACACTTTTTAATAGGGCTTTAAACAACTAGTTTTATATTATTTCTTACAGCTCATTTATGATTTGTGATACTTCTGTATTTGTGCATAATTTTTGGTGTAAATAGTATGTATAGTATGTTGAGTGTGATATTTATTCACATCAAATGTTGGTATTCTGTACTAAATATTTTTGCACGCTATACAAAACTTTCAAAAAATACAACCCATTACAAGTGTTTATTATTCTAATACTTTATGATGTAGGTACAATATTCTTTACTTAATTTCCTGGCGCGTGTATAAAGTTTTGTTGGTATTCTGACGTAAGAACATTTTAAATGAATACATTTTTTATATATTTAAATGGTTGCCATTGATTACAAAAAAAAATATTATTTGCTTATTTTTTGCTGGGCAGACAACGTCACTGTAATTTCATCACCACACTTCATATGTTTCAACTCCGTATCGATTGTAACTTTATTAATTTGTTCTTTCATTAGCTCCTTTCCTGAAAATAATAAATACAACAAAAATAGAATTAACTCGGTTGGTTCAGTCGTTCACATGTGATGAGGACACCTGGTAAATAAAGATTCATTTATATACATATATAGACTAATCAATAATGTCAATAAAATATTTTTTCCGTCTTATCGACAGATAATGTCAAGGTATATATTTAAATATATTCATAATATTAATCCCAATTAGAAATTCAGTGATTTAAATTCAAAAAACTAAAAGTTGTATAAGTATAAAAGTATATTATAAAACATAAGGTGAAAAGTTAGTAAATTAGACGAATACACTGACAATTTAAATGAATATGTATTTTGAGTTTTTACACTGTTTCATTGGTAAAATCTCTGTTAAAATTGAAAATTTAATATGGTTATACTAAATCTATTTTAAACTTTAACAATACATGTATTTTAATACTTACAAGTATTTCAGAAAGTTAAAACAAAACATTTCACCACATATATTAACATGCAAGAGTTGCATAATTGGGTATAAGATCTAAGATGCAGGATAAAAAACTAAACTGATACAATTCATTTTTATTTTGTTATTTTATTAATTTTTGTTATTTGTACATGTTATATAAAAAATACCCAGTTTATAATTTTGTTTAAGTTCTGCTTACACCAATTACAATTCAATTCAAAATTATTGTGTTAAGTAGTTAATATACCTATTGATATTAAATCATACAATAATTATTTTTATTTGAAACTTTGAAATTTATAGTCAAAATTATTCTAGATGAATTGTAGATAAATATTCATTTGCATATAAATCCTGCCCAGTTATATAACATTTATTATAATACTATCTTATTTACTCATTAGGTCAAATATATACAGATTGTAAATTTTTCTAAAAATAATACAGTTATAACAACTTATATTTTATATGATGTCCGTGCTTTAAACTAGAAATTTTGATATTTTTCATTAAAAGAATCTACTGTACATAAATCCAATTATAGTAACACACCTCGCTAACACCTTATTTCTAGCTATTATTCAAATGAATGTATGTGGGTGTGTTGACACATCTATCTAGCTATATAAATTTTTTTCGAAGACAATCAAATTTTATAGGTACAAAATATTTGTATTTAAACTATTATTTAAAACGTCTTTTCTATGCTTATTTAAATGGAAAACCAATAATAAAAATTACAAAGTATAATCATTTTGGAAAAATTAATATTGAATGTATTTATAGAAAAAATAATGACAATCTAATCAAATTTGTTAATACATAATATAATTAATGAAATATGTATCAGTCTCTTTAAGTATTTGAATAAATATTATGTGACAGTCTTGCTAAATATTTTAAAATACAAAATATAAATCTAATTTTAATCAATACACTTTTTATTTAAGAGAAATTTTAAAATATGAAATACAACAGTAGAACCCTAACTTAATCAGTTAATATAAAATTTAAAAAATGTATGTAATTATTAATTTAATATAATTTAAATTGGTCGCCTTCAAAAATTGTGATATAAATATCAATTTGATAATAATTAATAATAACAATAAAAAATATATATTAACAAATTGACATAAAACAAAATGTGCATACTCAACCTCTAAAAGAAAAAAAAATAAAAAAAAAATTGTATACAGGGTGATTTTTTTATCATGAACCACTCATTATTTCAAAAAGTATCAATGTTTTTGAAAATATTTTTTTACAAAGTTTCATTTTTTATTCATAATTTTTTAAGTTTTTTACTTTTTTGAATGGAAATCTAGAGTTTTAATTTCATATTCAAAAGCAGAATATTTTTCTAAGTATTTTGATACGTAAAAATCGAATTTTGGACGAGTAGTTTATGAGTTATAAGTATTTAAAGTTTAGACATGCGGAGTAGTGGACAAACATTTTGCGGGTAACCCCGTACCACTCCACTCCGCCAATCTATTTTTTAAATACTTATAACTCATAAACTACTCGTCCAAAATTCGACTTTTACGTATCAAAATACTTAGAAAGATATTCTGCTTTGGAATATGAAATTAAAACTCTAGGTTGCCATTCAAAAAAGTAAAAAACTTAAAAAAATATAATTTTTTCATAAAAACGTTGTTTTTTTTAACAACATGAAACTTTGTAAAAAAATATTTTCAAAAACATTGATGCTTTTTGAAATAATGAGTGGTTCATGATAAAAAAATCGCCCTGTATAGTTTGTTTTGTAATTAATAGACACTATACTCACATGCATTGTCTCTGTCAAAGAGATACATAACATAACAAATTGTATGTTATATTTACTTAGCTATGTAATATTAGAGCAAATTGAACGAATTGAATAATTATCAAATTTTGAAGAAGAATATTTTTTAGTAAAACCTCTCAGGGTTTTAGTTTTTAAGATTATAATTTTTTTTTTTATACATTTTAAGTTTTATGTAATATTACATTAAATTTAAATTTATGGTACTTTCAATGAATAATTGATGTTCGATACAACATAATATTTTATAAACCAATATTGATATAATAGAGAGTTAAGTTTTGATGGTTTGACTTTATTAAAAAGAAATTGCGATTTATCAACAACATCACACCAGCAAAAACCCATAATGGAATTCTTCAAAGAAAAATAAATCGAAATTATGAAAACAATTATTAGAGTATTGAAATATGATTCAATTTGCCATCACTTCTATTTCCAATATTTAATTTCAATGAATCACATAATTTTGTTAAAACCTAAATGTTTCTAATGTGCAATTGCATTGTGTCTTAAATCTGTTTTACTTACTCTAATAAATAATAATACAAAATTATCACATTTCAATAGATTGTAACAAAATTAACTTAACAAAAAAAAAATATATATATAATGCAGTATTTTAAATTAGGTATAATCTTAATTTTAACTTAGCAATAATTAACAATAAAATCACCAAGTAAAACGATCTAATCGACCAGTGTTGTCCATAGTTGAAACAAAAGGACTATACAAAAATACCCTCATTATAACAAAATTAAAAACCTGGTATGCTATAAACTCTATGAATGCTGCTTTAAAAGTATGACTGTTTATAAATTGCTTATTACTGTGTAGTCGATACATAAGATATGGTACAACAAAATAACGAGGCTCCAACAAAAATTGAGCACAAAGAATAAGAGGTGTTACTATCCAATATGCTAATCTGTAAGCAATTGAAGATTCCATCAATGTTTTATCAACTAACCATAGACCATATGCATACAATGGTACTGGTAAATATCTCAAAAAGACTGGTTTACCAGGACTGAACAACAATCGCCAAACATAAAATGTATAATGCCTGTTGTCAGCCAACAAGTAAGGATGGGCAATAGTGTTAAAATACACCAACCCAGATATTATAATTAATAAAGTGACAACTAGTACTTTGGATATGTCATTGTGGATTTTATGAAAGGCTTTAACTAAATTGAAATATTTTCTAATAGAATTAGTTTTTCTGTTATAATAGGCCAGAGATAACAACCATGGTAATGAAAATGCTAATACAAATAACACAAAGTAGCATAACTGCATTGGATGAAAACGAGGAATGTGTGCTCTTCGATCGCCAACAACTATATCACCATTATTTAAGAAAACTACAAATGAAAAAAATAATAAAATAACTATGACATTTGGACTGGTTACACGTAAACATTTCTGAAAAAATTCTATTAATTTCTTGGACTTATCCTTTTTTGTAATTGAACAGCAATGGTAGAGCTCAATAATTGTAACCTGAAAAATATATCATATTTAAAAATCATATATTATTATTAATTGCAAAACTATAATATTTACTTGGATATATGAAAATATGGAGACACTATTTTTTATAGTAGGAAAACATTGTTCGGCACAGTGAAACACGTCTATAATGGATGCAAACACTAACCATGCAATGTTTGTCTGACGACATAAAACAGATAATCCACCAAACATAATTTTGACCAAGAAGTTAGTATCATCGCTCAAATGACTGGAGTACCATAAGAAAACAGATGCTGTAGCCCATGCATCTGTATAATAAAGCATTGAATATGGCGCATAAATAACAGGGAATGTAGCTACACTTAGTGCCAAGAGCACAGGACACCATTTTGGAATTTTTGTCTTCTTATTTTCATTCTGTAACAAACAATTGCAATATAAATAATGTAATTTGTTTTCATGTTTCAGATTCAAACAAAAGTGTATGTATTACAAGAAATTATAATTTACAAACTAACCAGAAAAAGAAGTAGTTGACAACGGTAAAATGCATAATATAAGCATGCTGGAGCTCCCACCGCATTTACAGCCCGCAATGCAAACAAAGAACATAGATCATTGACAAGCACAACATCATTATTCAGTAAACCAAATAGTGACAGTATTGTGTCATAAATTTTCATAAAAGGTACTAACACAGTACTAGACAACAAATACAGTCCAGGTAGTGTAGTTATTTTTGGATCCCACTGAAAACAAAAATGTTGTAGTTAATTTATTTATACTCGTATTTTATAAATGATTAAACCAATGAAATAATGTACATAATATTAGCATAAAACTAATCAATAGATAGTTTTTGAATTCATGTTTTGTATAGTTCTGAAATATAAATGTACAATTTATCATTTTACAACTCTGTTATTTCTTACATTGCCCAAACATAGTGTACTTTACTTGAAATTTTGTGGGCTATGTATTGTTTTGGTTTTTACTGAAGTCAGTGATTTTGATGGCCTACATACTATTACTAGATTCCTAATGTGGGCCTTTAAAAGTATTAATTTGTGACCCTGAACATATACAGTAGTAAAATATTATATAATATAACCTAACTTTCATAGTCATTAGAGTAGTGTATTGTGTTATAAAAATGTCTTGTTAGTTTGATTATTCTTAATAAAATATTTAAATAAAGAATATTACAGTGAATTAATTTTAAAAATAAGGGAAACAAAAATAAAAGTATTAAATAAGACTTCAAATGAATATAAATTAATTAAGAAAGACTACCTACAATATGTTAAAAATGAACAGTTATATCACATTATTAATGAAATCGGTATCTATTTCAGAGGTGGAAAGTTAGCAAAAAACAAAAAACTACAGTACATGTACCTCATCGTTGAAGAGGTTAAGAAAATGGATGTGTTAAATTTGAATTTAATGATAAATCATTGTAGACAATGAAAAATGGTTCAGAGGGAAAGAGGGTCTAAATGTTTGGTCAGCTAGGTTACCAATTTCAATAACAACATACAAATTTTTTATTTTAAAAAATATGTAGGTGATGAGAATTTAAATTTTGACCTACTTACCAAAAGTAAATAATATCTAGTTTCTATTTGGTATCAAAATTGATGATCAGAGCATTTTTTATGATAGACAATATTAAAAATCTGTATAATACTAAAAGTACACAGACATAATAACCATAAACAACCAAATATACGAACTAACAATTCAAATAACCGAATAACAGAGATTTAATTATACATTTGTGACAATAGTAACTTGGTAGATTTCAAAACCTGTAGGTATTTTATAAATCAATTCAAATTAAAAAGTAAAATATAGAACACCAAAATTGAACTATTAGAAAATTAATACCAGGATGGTTACCTTTATTGTAAATCTAATTGATCTAGTACCTAGGTATCACATGTCCGGATAATATATTATATGATTTAAGTTGATCAATTTTACATGAAAATGATTAATATATTTTAATGTTTTTAAAATAATATATTGTTGTTATATTATGGGTGATTCTAATTAATGCATTACTAGTATCAGTGAAAAGTTTAATTATTTAATTAATTAAGTAAATTAAGTAGTTTAACGGATAGTTTTTCAAATTTTAGTCATACCTTCTGAAAATTTAGTGAAAAACCTAGGTGGCTAGGTTCCTATACTATATTTACATAAACTTAACTATAATTACAATAGGATCATTATTGTATTAGGTATGTTCTTACCAACAACTGTTTCCATTTAAGAATATTTTATGAACATAATAAGGAACATTTGTATATGAGATAATAATAATCAGTAAGTATGAGAACTAGACATCAAATCGGAAGTTTTTTTTTTAAATATAGGTAGTCCAATTTTAAATAATTCTACAATCCTAGGCAAAATACAGAAATTGTCATTACTAAAATATACAACCTAACGATTGTACTTAAAAGCAAAGAAAAAATTTTACCAACTTGATGAAACTCTGCTCGGCAATAGTGTTGTGCTTGTGGCACATGAAATTCTTCGTCTATATAATATTCTTTAGGGCCGAACAATGGTTGCACAATGAATCGTAACAAACACCAGGTGACGATAGACAGGGCGACGGCAGGTAAGACGGAGGCATTAAATCCACCGATCGTTACGGGGTACTGTGCAAGTGGTTTATTCCTGTCATTATGAGTAGCTTTTGGCGCCATCGCTCCGACCGTCAGATTTATGCGTGGATCTTATAAACTCTTATAAACAATCGCCGATCGCAATGCCGTCGACATAATCAACAGCCCATGTACATAAGAAACAATGATTAATCGCCTTTTTATGAGTGGCCACTCAATATTATAAAAGTATAATCATATAAATGAGATTTTCACATACAAATATTAAACAATTTTGGACTTTCAAATATTGGACGTGTTGCAACATTAACTTGACAACGAATGATAATTAATAACGTATCAAAAGTGATAACGTTCCGATAATACTTAGATAGGCGCAAGATAATACTTTGATAGCAGTGATAGTACTATTAGCCTACTGCCGTGAAGTTCAAGTTGTGTTGGTTGCCCCTGTTGTTATGCCATCGGCTACGCTTTTGTCAAGACGACAAGACGTCAATTGAGTTCTACCATAGAGGCCATAAATTATTGTGTTAAAGTTACCTACACACTTGTAAGACGGAGACAACAGATATGTGTGTAGCGTCCTCTTAATGTCCAAATGATTACCTAACATGTTTGAATTCTAAATTTAAATCTTTTTTTTGTGTGTGAATATTGTATTATATGGTTATATTATTATGATTTACAAGGACTTCACAAGTAACTACCTCCCCGAAAAATGTACGGGTGTTTACCATTTTTACATAGTGATTAGGTTTGATAACCATCCTACATATTGTGGCGGTCCTGGACGGATACCGCGTGAGTCAGTGGTGTCACTAGTGTAGGAGGTGGTGAAAAGAAAAACACAAACAGTTCGCGGTATAATGATTTTTTTTTATTGTGGTGGTTGAAAATACAACCGCCAGAAAATGATCAACACGAAAATCAAAATAGCGGGGTGGTGAGGAGCGTGTGTCGTTCAGTGTCGGTCAGAGAACTCACTCTACTGTCGACCGGTTCGGAGTCTCGGCGGATCGACCGTTCCAGGCGCGCTTATCGCGTGTCGGTGTCGTCCGTCGTCGATTGGCGGTTGAAAAGAGAAGTAATTGCGCGGTTTGCCGCGCAAAGGCCGTTTGAATTCAAACGGCTATTACGCGGGCCCGCGTCATACTCCCCCCCCAATCCGCCAGCGACGGCGGTGTTCCAGCCGGTACCGGTGGAGTTGTGGCTTGTTCGGTCGCGCCGTGGTTGCCGGTCGCGTCTTGGTCGCCGGTCGCGTCATGGTTGCTGGTCGCGTTTTGTGTGTAAGCGGCCCACAGTACCGGATCCCGTTGAAGCTGCGCCGTCTTCATCCACTGTACTCGTGCCGCCGTGGTGATGTAGGTTGCCTCCTCCGCGCTACTGTCCTTAGGAGCTGGTAGCTGGTGGTATGTCTTCGAACGCGGTGGTTCCACTGGTTGTCGCAGTGTGACCGTCCGCCATTCGGACGTTGTTTGGTGGTCCTTGGTGGGGGGGGGGGAGGGAGGGTGATTTGCCGTATTTACGGGCTACTGTCGGATTTATGTACGTTTCTGCGGTTGTGAATATAATAGGGCTGTTACGAAGCCTGATGGAAATTCGCGTTCGACCGCAAGGGTCGGAATTTTGTCCGGGCGTGTTCGCATGCCGTTATTAGTTGTATTGCCATCGGTAATGCGGGACAACTGGTTCTGAACCGCGACAGAGACTGTTCGGTAGTCGGTGTTAACCGCCATAACCATACTGTCCCTATCGGTTGCCACTGTGCCTATCCGATGCTCTACGCTCGCAGATTGATCTGACCTAATGCCAGGATGGCACGGTGTGTGTGTTTACCTGTCACCCGTGTGGGTGAGCACCAGTGTATCTGTTGCCTTTGTCCCTACACCTGCGGCTGCCCCATGAGCCGGTTGTTGTTGAACACACTTGTCACCGGTGAGGTGAGTGTGATTGGTGGTGGGGTGGTGTAGGTTGGGGGTCTGTGAACGGATGTCATTAGGTGAGGTGGCGGAAAAAATTAGCGCTTTGTGATTACGCCTATTTTTCCCGCGTGTACTACCGAAATGTGCCAAATGTGTGTGCAATGTTCGGGCTTACATATGACTTTTGTGCTTGTGAATCGAGTAGCGCTGTTACGAAGCCTGACCTAAATTCGAGCTCGACCGCGGGGGTCGGAATATTGTCGGGGCATGTTCGTTTTTCGTTACTCGTCGTTGGTTATGTACTGTAGCGGGGCAACTGGTTCTGAA
This sequence comes from Diuraphis noxia, assembly GCF_037042655.1. Taxonomy (NCBI): domain Eukaryota; kingdom Metazoa; phylum Arthropoda; class Insecta; order Hemiptera; family Aphididae; genus Diuraphis; species Diuraphis noxia. The sequence continues at coordinate 67,300,523 of NW_028301711.1, forward strand.
CCGCGTTTCCGGTGCTCTGGTGAGCGGTTTGCACCGCCATTATCAGAGCGTCCGTTTCGGTTGCCTCTGTGCTACTTGTATGTTCCAACGGTGCACGTGTGAATTTCATAGTAGTGGTCTGTGTGTTTGTGTTTGGTGGTGATGACCTACTACTTAATGAATTAGTGTGTGTGTGGGCGGGTGATATATCTGATGACGCCGAGCTTGTCGATGAGCGTTTGACAGTTATATCCCCGTCCGTAATGCCGAACGTTATTGGTGGTGGCGTGGTTGTGTGTGTGTGTGTGTGTGTATGAGGCGGCGGCGCGGACAAATGTCCGCCGACTCAATTTCCGTTTACCAAAGTCGGTGTGGGCCCGGGGCAGTCACTGTTCCAGTGCGGCCCTCCGCAGTACCCTCACGGGTTAGACGGTGGCGGTTTTCCAGCCAGTACCGTTCCGTGTACGCGGTTGGTGGAGCGGGCGTTGTGTCCGGACTTGGCCGGCTTGTTTGTATGCCGGTTTTGGTTGCGGTAGTGGTGGTGGTGGTATAGTGCTGACTCGACACGTTATCAAACCGTAACGATCGGTCGGCGTGTTGGTGTACCGCGGCTGGCGGTTCGCATGCCGCGGGACAACTCGTCCCGTAGTTCGTCGCGTTTGATATATTCACGTGTGGATGTTGGTGTGCGTTATCGGTTGTTGATAATTCCGGTGTATTCCGGTGTTGTCCTGATAACATGGTTCTTTGGTGGTGGGACGGTGATGGTACTTCCGGTGTCTGGTGTGATATACCCATCTCCAGACGTCACATTATCTCTGCTATGCGACGTTGGTCGTCGCCAAAACGGATCATGCGGCCCACAAGCATGGCCAGTCGTGATTCCAAACTGTGCGCATGCGTTGAGATCGCTGCCGATTGCCGTTCCTCCTGAATTATACCGCGGCCATTTGGATCATGTCCGTGGCTTGTTGGTTGGTTGTGTTTTTGTTGGTGGTGTTTAGCGGTGGCGGGTGTCTGTTTGGTCGTCCGCTGTGGTCTCGAGTGGTCCGGCATGGTACGCCTGACTCAAATCCGAGACACTTCCGGTTGGCCTAATGGTCTCCATAGGCTGGAACCGGATGGCGTTGGCCTGCAGGTCCATATCCGCGAAATGCTGGGACAATCGGATTTCGGGAGCGTCTTTCACGCCCCCTTCCGGTAGCCCGCGCTGTCTACACTCGTAACGTAATTCCGCAACGGTCAACTCATTAATGTATTTTCCCGACATCTCGTCCGGTTGTTTTTCCGGTGTTATTGACGGGAAAATATGTAATGCAGTTGTTGTTGTTGGCCGTTTATCAGTGTTTATTTACGTACGAATGTAGGTCAGTGTGGGTCTGTGATTACACTAGCCGGTTTTCGTGACGTTTGTTGCGGATGCGCGTGTGTGCATTGTCCAGTCGACTATCGTGATTACGAATGCAGTCCGGTTTTGTGTATTTTTGTCCCGGGTACTTGCGTGGTGGCGTTGGGTGGGTGGTGGTGCTGAGCGGTGGTTGTACGACCTTCTCGCGCTCTAGCGCTCCTACCTGTCCGTGTTTGCGGTGTCGCGCGCAGTGAAGTCGGTGCGTCCGTAAGTCGGGCGGCGCGGACCGTCGTTACGTACTTCAAAGTTACGTAACGCCGGTTTTTCCGTTATAGCCTGCAAACCACGATTCCATCGTATGGAATCGGGAGTTTTTCGCAAGTTGCACACCAGGGGTCTGTGATGGGGGTAGGGGGGTAGTATTGGGGTAAGTACATGATACCAAAAGTATTCACTTACCGGTGATTCCTGTTCGGGGAGCCAATTTTGTGGCGGTCCTGGACGGATACCGCGTGAGTCAGTGGTGTCACTAGTGTAGGAGGTGGTGAAAAGAAAAACACAAACAGTTCGCGGTATAATGATTTTTTTTTATTGTGGTGGTTGAAAATACAACCGCCAGAAAATGATCAACACGAAAATCAAAATAGCGGGGTGGTGAGGAGCGTGTGTCGTTCAGTGTCGGTCAGAGAACTCACTCTACTGTCGACCGGTTCGGAGTCTCGGCGGATCGACCGTTCCAGGCGCGCTTATCGCGTGTCGGTGTCGTCCGTCGTCGATTGGCGGTTGAAAAGAGAAGTAATTGCGCGGTTTGCCGCGCAAAGGCCGTTTGAATTCAAACGGCTATTACGCGGGCCCGCGTCAATATTATTATATTTAATTTATCCTAAACCAGCGATTCTTAACTTATGGTGGCCCCCTGGGGATTAGGTAGTTAATTTAACTATAATTTTTTTTTCACATAAAATATATCTTATATTATGTGATATAGATCTACGTCTACTTCCTTTAATTTGTAATACAAAATAATTATTATAAATTAATGATAACATGAGATATTTAGTAGAAAAAAGGCATTCGATAAAAAATTTGAAGGGGGTCTGCGACTTCTAAAAACCTTTTATCGGAGGTAAATGTTTTACATAGGGTTAAAAACCGCTGCTCTAATCGTTTGGCAGGACCATCCTACATTTCATATATACATATACAGGATGTCCCAAAGAGATCTGACATTCTGACAAATGAAATGACTTTTGTTCTAATCAATATTTTTTAAAAATTTCTTTTAAATATAATCCATAGACATTTCCGCTACATTTTTAGAATACATTTTTTTTTTTTTTTTTAATACTGAAAATAAAAACTTAAAAATTGATAAAAATTTAATTTTTTCGAAATATTCAATATAGCCAATTTGTAAATCTGATTTTTAGAAAAATGTTTATAGTAAAAACTTATCCAAGTCAAATGGCTGATTTTTTACAATTTTTTTAACTATCAATATTTACGATGAGTAAATTACGATCTAGTTTATGTTAGAAACATTTTAATTTCAAATAATATAAAGTTTTTTAAAAATATTTTATGAGAAAATTTTTAAATAGGTGCATGTTAAAATATAATTATGTGTGTGTTTTTTTTTTTTTTTTTTGTGTCTGTGTACAGCATAACTAGTCGAAATAATGCTTCGATTTCAAACTTTGGGGATGGTTTCCGATGTAAAAGTGAAGATCCTTGGTGCATTATAGAGGTCAAGAGTAAACATTTTCCAACAGTTTTCAAGAAATCGAGAAAAACAAAAAAAAAATGACAGAAAAACTGGAATTTTTACGCAAAACCAGTTTTCGACCAAATCGATATTTTTATATGGTTGTTATTCAAAAACTAATCACTGTAAATACTTGAAATCTTCACCAAATGTTAATGTTAGTGATATCTATATACAGTTTAATTTTCAAACATTTTAGACTTTATTTGAGTTATTTATAGACCACTGAAGTTTTCGATTTTTTTGAGAAAGTTTTTTTGAAGTGTTCTTATTGTAGACAAAAAAAAAATTAAAAATCGTAAGTCACGTTTTTTTTTAATAAGCGTTTACAGTTCAAAATTTTAAGAAATCTGTCGAAAACGCGAAAATTTACAAGTAATTTTGAAGTTGAAAAATCATAAAATTTTTTGCGTTTATAACTAAGGATTGAAAATTCAACACTAAGTTTCCCATAAGTTTTCCTTCAAGTAGCTATAGAGAAAACTCGAAGCATCATTATAGGAACAATTTTAAGTGCGTTTGAATTTTAAATTTTTACGAAATAGCGTAACGATAACCATTTATCCTAAAAATGATTTTAAACATTTGTTATTATTCAAAAAGTATAAGTCGTAGGTACGTGAAAATTTTATCAGTTACTTAAATTGGCATTTTGTTTACAAGATTTAATTTTCAAAATATTTAGACTTTTTTTGAGATATTTATAGACGACTGAAATTTTGAATTTGTCTGAAAAATTTTTTTTGAAGTGTCGATAAAAATTTTTTGGTCCTATCAAAATACTTGAAAATTTAATACAAAGTTCCTCATAAGTTATTATTATAGTGATTAAAAAATTATAAGAATACATAGGCACAATTTTTTTTCATTAGTATTTGAAGTTCAAATATTGACTTAATACGTAAAAATTACGGCAATTTTCAAATTATCTTAGATCGAAAGTCATAAAAGTTTTTCTTTTTAATTCTAAGATTTGAGAATTTAATATAAGGCTCATAAAAACTGCAATAGCAGTTGAAAATTAAAAGAAATATATAGCTACATTTTTTTTTTACATGCATTCAAATTTTAATTCTGACAACATACGTAAAAATCACAAATTATTTTAATTAAACTAAGATTTAAAAATTTAATATAAGATTCCTTACAAGTTTTTCAATCTTTATCATAAAAAAAATGTCCACCGGAAATGCAAATCAAATTTTTATTAGCATTTGAATTTCAAACATTGAAATATCATCAAAACCATGAATATTTGCATATTATTTTGTAGTTCAAAATTCATAATATTGTTTGTATTTATATCTAAGGTTATAAAATTTAACACCAAGTTTTCTATAAGTTTTGCTTCAAATAGTTATAGAGAAAATTTGAAGCGCCATTATAGGAAAAATGTTTTGAGCGTGATTGAAAAATAAAATATTTGTTTCAAAATAGAATATATGACAATATTTAAATATAATATATCCTAGACTGACAAATCATCTCCGTTTAGAATCGTTTTTCGTATACAATGATATCTATCATTGCATTCAAATTTGAACCCATCCATTACAGTAACCTACTGTACAGCAGAGCGACATCCACGACTTACCCGCTTTTTTTATTTTTTTATTGCATTTATTTTAATAATATGTGATGTATAAACTAAAAATGACTATAATTTACTATAATTTACTTAACGAAAATATTGATATTTAAAAACTTTTTAAAAAATCAGCCATTTTGCTTAAATAAGTGTTTTTACCATATACATTTTTCTAAAAATCAGATTTACAAATTGGCTATATTGAATATCTCGAAAATAAATTTTATCAATTTTTTATTTTCAGTATTAAAAAATTAAAAATGTATTCTATATATGTAGCGCAAGTGTCTATGAATTATATTTAAAAGAAATTTTTTTTAAATATTGATAAGAACAAAAGTTATTTCATTTGTCAGATCTCTGTGGGACAACCTGTATACATATTTATGCTTCATTGTGAATTATATAAACCATGGACTTATATTACATTATTATATTTTCTATCCATTGTGAAAAGAACTTTATGTGTAGGACATTATACTGTTAACAATTTAATACCTATAAGATTCCACATAACTACATAAGTTGTAATTATTGAAGTGTAAAAATGTGGGAATAAGTATTTAGGTACCTCTGCACCATTACTTTCCCACCTTTTATATTACTATAGTTTAACTAATGTTTAATTAAGTATAAATCTATATAACTTTTAATTACATTATCTTATATTTAAAGTAGTATAGAATATACTTTTAAATTTATAGACAAGTAATTTTATAACTGTATGAAAAATAAGAGTATATCAAAATAACATAACATCCATCACATGTAAAAAGTAAATTTCGGTTTATAAAGCAGCAGCACCAATGTTACTAGTAGTAACCAATAGGTAACCATTTTGAGTTATCACTACGCACTAATAGTAACATAGACATATTAATAAATTAACATTTGCTGTTAGTTGTTTGAATTTCGAAATTTGAAGAAAAGTACAGAAATAATAATTGTACTAAATTATATTTTCTTAAATTTTATGGTATTCCATGATATCGACAACTTTTTATTTGTTACCAATTATAAAATACTGTACAATAATTATTTTACTTTTAATCACAAATAAAAAAAAAATAGAAGAAAAAATTACTTGTTCATGGAATATAAATTATATTACCCCATACCTTATCATCCAGGAACGCTCAGAGAGGCCATCTTTAAAATAATATTGTGTTTAAGATCTAAGTTAGGTTAAGTAATTCAGTTTATACTGTTTATAGGTCCATTGTCTCCAGTCTACATTCTACACTCTGAATATTTTTAAACTAATTAGTCAGGCTGTCTGGACTACATCTGTATTCTGCACAAGCAACTAGAATTGGAATTCGGAAGAAGATTGGTAATTACAAAACATATATTACTGAAATTCATAATTACAATAATTGATAATATTAAATATTAAATATAATACTAATGACGCAGTTTTAATGCTAAAAAATGTTTCTGCAGTAAAGGAGGTTTCAAGTGTAGGTACCTCATTTTGTAAGTCACTGTTATATCAATATTAAATTTGAGTTCCAGTACATATAAATCATTTAAAATATTTTTAATGGTTTTAATATAAATATTTGTAAACAGAATTGTCAATGTACTTAAAAATCAATCAAAATTTAAGAACAAAATACTTTTAAACCGTACAAAGTACATAATATGCAAATGCCAAGTTTAGTCAAGTATAACTATTTGAAAATATTTAAACACAAATAATTTAGTTTAATTATTCATTAATAACACTAGGAATCATAACATCAGAGTTAAGACGTAAACTATTGTATTCCTGAACATAAAAATCCATAGGTTAAAATTGATTTATAATATATTCTTGAAGTAAACAGTTTAAAAAAATAATTAACAAATTGTAAAATTTTGTTTGATGAAAACATTGTGATAGTAAAAAAAAATATAAAAAAAAATTCTTAGGTCTTATCTGTTAATTTGTAGTCCTGACCCTTTAAATTAAATGTGCCATAGTATAAAATAAAATAAAAATTTAAAACAAAACACAAATATTTAGAAGTTAATCTTAAAAAAACTTAAAAAGATTGAGTTAAGCAAATTTCATTATTAGATCCAAGAAATTATTTTCAGATTAATTTTTGATTTTATAGTTTAACTAGTTTAAAGTATGAAGGGTCCAGCTCAATTTTCACTTTTTACTTTCAAATAAATCTTGTTGCGGTATTTTATTAAATATAGAAATATTAAATATCTAATAACTGAGATATTTTTTATTTGATTATGTTTGTGTACGCGTTGAAGTTGGTATTAATTATTAAATATATTAACTATCAAAAATAATTCACAAGTTGTGTATACAAAGTTTTGATTGATGTTATTGAAATATTAAAATAATACATTTTTCTACTAATGCACAGTCTGAGTTTAATTCATAATTTTAATAAATATTTTTATGGCAATAATTATTAGTGCTATGAATAATAATAGCTTTATTTTCTGTGTTAAAATCTAAAATAAATATGTGCTAAATTAAAAATTAATTAAATGTATTATTGGTTTTCTAATAAACTCAAATAATAAAAATGAGCAATTCCATATAGTTCAGGCAACATAATATGATGTATAATTTTCTTATATTACCCATTAAGTAAATACCATAATGAATACAGTTTTTAATAGTCAGATCACATTTAAATATAAATAATAAATCAAGTATGTTTTCAAGATTAATAATACTTGTTTCTTAGCAATGAGTTCATATGTCATGTTATATATCATTGTGATTGAATTTTTTTTCGTATTATCTCATATTTGTCTTAAGTGTTTATTATCATTGTGTTTTTATTAATATGTAATTTGAATTTGTTTACAGATTATATATTTATTGCGAATCATTGATTTCATAAAGAAGGTTGTATCCCCGAGATTGAGGTATACTTTAATCATACTTAGCTCATAACTTATACAAATTTGTTGATATTTATTGGTTACTTTAATTTTAGGTAAACTCAGGAACGTAATAGTATTTTGAGAAGAGGAAAACTAGCTTTGCTTATTAGAATGTTTGATCTAATCAAGCTGGCCTTTATGGCTTGTAACGACGATGCAAAAAAATGGTATCACACTGTCCCTAGAAATATTGTTAGAGTTGATGTGCAAAATTGTTGTATTGAACTAAAGAATACCATGATGGGAATTCGTATAAGTCTGTTAAATACGGAATTGTGTACGAATGCAGCGTTCAATGGCCATTATGATTGCTTATCATTTGCTCGTCGTATAGGATATTTATGGAATGAAACAACATGTGCATCAGCTGCATGCAACGGAAAACTCGATTGTTTGAAATACTTGAGAGAAAATGGATGTCCTTGGGATGAAAAAACATGTGTAGGTGCTGCATGTAATGGCCAACTGCATTGCTTAAAATATGCGGTTGAAAATGGATGTCCCGTTAGCAAAACCACAATGAACTGTTCTGCAAAAAATGGTTATTTAGATTGTTTAAAATACTAACATTCCAAGGAGGTAATATGGGACGTATTTACTTGTTCATATGCTGCAGAAAATGGTCATATTGACTGTTTAAGATACCTCCATGAGAATGGTTGTCCATGGAATGAACGCGTGAGCAATTGGGCTGCATTTAAAGGTCATCTTGAATGTTTGATATACTCCCACGAACATGGATGTCCATGGAACAATCTAGTAACCTGCTTAGCTGCAATAAGAGGACAATTAAGCTGTATGATGTATGCACATGAAAACGATTGTCCATGGCATGAAGATACTATCATTTATGCAGGAATGGGAAGACACACAGATTGTATAATATATGCTCTTGAAAATGGTTGTAGGTTAAATGACAGAACACGGGAATTATTGTCCATAAATGGATACAACATAATAGTTGGAATGTACTGAAAAATAATATTATATTAATTTCAAACGGATAATTGCTGTGTACATAGGTTTTTGACATGTACTTATTTAAGTTTCTATTCATATTTTTCATTATTCTAATAATCTTTATACTATAAAATCTGTGATTAAGGGAAAAAAATAAAATAATTAAGTTTTAAAATTGTTGAATTTTCATTATTTTTTTTATTTGTAAGCACATAATTTATGTCTTATGTTTCAACATCTGAAAATTGTAATTAAGTTATAAAGTGAATAACAGAAGTTCTTTAAAGTTCCCTAACTTCACACTTTTTAATAGGGCTTTAAACAACTATGTTTATATTATTTATTACAGCTCATTTATGATTTGTGATACTTCTGTATTTGTGCATAATTTTTGGTGTAAATAGTATGTATAGTATGTTGAGTGTGATATTTATTCACATCAAATGTTGGTATTCTGTACTAAATATTTTTGCACGCTATACAAAACTTTCAAAAAATACAACCCATTACAAGTGATACGAGTGTACCATTCATAATTTGTATTTAATATGTTACAATACATCATAAAATATTATTTAACATAAAATAAATATTCCTATCAAAAATTTCAAAAACTAATAAATCCTATTTTAACAGGTCCTTAAAATAGCCGAGTCAAAGTATTCAAAATTTAATAGCGATCCCCCGCCCCCTTGTGATAGCACTGTATTTATCCATCTAAATTTGTTTCAAAAATATTGTATAAATTTATGATGATAAAAATGATTATTATTAATGCTTCCTTTTGCTTTTAAAACTTAATTATTAAATCAGTAATCATTTCTTGTATAAAAATTTATGACAAATTTAAAAACATAATATATTTTAGTTTTATGTAAAGTTAAGTTATTTACTATATAGTATATTCTTTTAACAAGATATAGTACTGTATTTTTTAATTTTAAGTCAAAGACTGTTTTTAATATGAATATTTTCAATTGTAATTTGAAGTTAATACATATATTTTTTTTTTTTATTGAATAAAATACAGTCATACATCATAAAATAGAGTTTATTGTATCATACATTTTAATATTTTTATCAAAACATATTTCTGTTTGTAATTCATAAAAATTAATACATATTTGAATTTGTTAGGAGTTTTATTTTGATATACTCTTATTTTTCATACAGTTATAAAATTGCTTGTCTATAAATTTAAAAAAAGTATATTCTATATTATTTTAAATATAATATAATGTAATTAAAAGTTATATGGATTTATACTTAATTAAACATTAGTTAAACTATAGTAATATAAAAGGTGGGGAAGTAATAGTGCACAGGTACCTAAGTACTTATTCCCACATTTTTCACTTCAATAATTACAACTTATGTGGATTCTTATAGGTGTTAAATTGTTAACAATATAATGTCCTACACATAAAGTTCTGTCCACAATGGATAGAAAATATAACAATATAATATAAGTCCATGGTTTATATAATTAACAATGAAGCATAAATAGGTAGGTATATATGTATATGAAATGTAGGATGATCCTGCCAAAGGATTAGAGCAGCAATTTATTATTGTTTTCCTGTGTTATTTCTGTAACAGACATAAAGAAAAAAAAAACAGAGACGATGAAAAATTAATTAAGCCAGTCTGTATAGCGGAATAATAACACTTCTAGTGCTAGCCTCCACTCAAGAATTAAGAAGGTTAAAATAAATTTCAAAAAAATAATTATTATATGATTTAATATCAATAGGTATATTAACTACTTAACACAATAATTTTGAATTGAATTGTAATTGATGTAAGCAGAACTTAAACAAAATTATAAACTGGGTATTTTTTATATAATATGTACAAATAAAGTTTGATTAAAAATATTAAAAATATTTAAAAAAAATTAAGAAAATAACAAAATAAAAATGAATTGTATCAGTTTAGTTTTTTATCCCTGTATCTTAGATCTTATATAAAACTCAAAATACATATTCATTTAAATTGTCAGTGTATTCGTCTAATTTACTAACTTTTCACCTTATGTTTTATAATATACTTTTATACTCATACAACTTTTAGTTTTTTGAATTTAAATCACTGAATTTCTAATTGGGATTAATATTAAGAATATATTTAAATATATACCTTAACATTATCTGTCGATAAGACGGAAAACATATTTTATTGACATTATTGACTAGTCTATATATGTATATAAATGAATCTTTATTTACCAGGTGTCCTCATCACATGTGAACGACTGAACCAACCGAGTTAATTCTATTTTTGTTGTATTTATTATTTTCATGAAAGGATCTAATGAAAGAACAAATTAATAAAGTTACAATCGATACGGAGTTGAAACATATGAAGTGTGGTGATGAAATTACAGTGACGTTGTCTGCCCAGCAAAAAATAAGCAAATAATAATTTTTTTTGTAATCATTGGCAACCATTTAAATAAATAAAAAATGTATTTATTTAAAATGTTTTTACGTCAGAATACCAACAAAACTTTACACAAATGCCAGGAAATTAAGTAATGAATATTGTATCTACATCATAAAGTATTAGAATAATAAACACTACATTTTTGGAATATATATTTTTTTTTAATTTCACCAATTAGAATTCAATATTCATAATTAGGACAAATTTGTTATAAAGCTGTTTCACATCAGGGTTGTTATTTGATGTACACTGTTGTCTAATTCAAGTAAAGAATATCTAAAGGTGGTCTATAAGTAAATTAATAAATCACAAGCGTTAGTATCTTTAATGGGCAACGTAGTTCAAGGAATCAGCTAGTTAATAGTTGATTATAAATTTGAATATTTACATTTAAATTGATATGGAGAACTTTGTTTTCACGGTTTTATTTACTTATCAATCGTAATTAATATGGATCATATGATTAGGTTTTAAACCACATACAAATGAATAAACTAACCAATTAACACAAATTGTGAACATAAAATATGAATGAATATTTAAAAATCAAAAGTTTGGTTAGGCACATAATAATCTTTATGAGGGGGAAACAATTAATATATTATTATATTTAAAAAAAATAAATTTTTTTAGTTATTTAAAGACTAAAAATATCAATAAATAAATTGCAACAATTTGATTTTTTTTTTAAGACTCATTAAAACATTTCATTGTACACATAGTATCTACAACAGAATTATATTAGTCAATAGGCATAACTGATAATGGTTGTTAAGATTATTTATTTCCTAAATCAGCCATAAACCACTTGATTGAAACATTTGAAACTCAAACTCAAAAAGATTATTTACTTATATTATATTAAATAAAATGATACTCCATTTTTATTTATTAATATATTAAGTGTTTTCACAATACTATAATAGGTAATTTGTAACTTATAAATGTTTTGTAAAAATACAAATCTCATATTAAATAAACATGATCGATACATTTCAAAAATATTGAAAACTGAACGATTAACTAGAACAGATATTATAATATGTTTTATGGTTTATTATAAAAATTCTAAAATCCAGTGGTAATTTAAGAATAAATATTTTAAGGGCTTCAATTCAGAGTTAGTATAAAATGACAATTTATCTTAATAATTAAATAATTTTCAAGTGTTTAATAACTAGTTATTGAGTATTATATTTTACATAAATTATATTGATCTTAACAATTAATCATTTTCAAATACCTGGTTATTCAAAAATCTTGATACACTGACTACCAAGATCAATAGGAAAATAAAACGGAAACCTTGTTTACATTTTTAAAATGAGGTTTTTATGTGAATGGTCAAAATGAAAATAAAAATTATGAAAGACAAAGAAATATTATATTATATGTAAAATGTAATTACGGTAGTGATAATGGGATAGTTAAAAACTATGGATTCTAAATCCCAATAATTTATTGTTCTATAAAATTATATATTTATACAATTGCATATTTTTACCATTGATCAATTAATCAATCTGGCATGTTTTTAAATTTCAGATAATCTTGAAAATAAATTATTTGCACTTTCAAATACTGATTATAAATAATAATTACTTATTATTTTTTAAGTTTTTTAGTTTATAGTATAAACTATGTTCTACTGTAGGGCCCCTATCTAACAAATTATAAATCATGGTTACATAAATTATCCATACGAATGTTCAATTAAAATAAAATAAATTACTGGCACTATCATAACTTATAATCATGTTAAAAATTTTATTATATTATATTATAACGTATACATCATACATATTTCTATTTGAACATAAAATTGTACTTATTTACAACTTATAAATGTTAATCAGTTATCTATTGCAATATAAAACATGGTATAAGTCAATTTTTTCATCACCTTTTAATTATTGTTATTTAATATGCATGTTATATGAATATGTAAAAAAAGCTAATTATTTAGTATGCTGAGTGTTGGTCAGTGAATGAAATCAAATAATCACATCTTCTTAAAAAAGAATAATAATTATTTACATATTTTCTATTTATGTCATATTCAATGATTGTTTCCACAGTTTAAAATATGGTCTTTTACATGAATCTATAACTTTTTAGAAAAAAAGTTATTATTATTATTATTAGCTAACACTATTTAGTTTAAAATGAAAAAAAGTTTTTTTATACAATTTTGTTCCTTAAACCATAATAACATTTATCTTATATAACATTTTAAACTAAATAATGTTAGCTAATAGTAATAAAAATAAATAATTTTATTTACTTAACATTTATTTAATTTAAATTGTTTAGTAATATACTTATATACTTCATAAATGTGTTGGTGAATTTAAGTATACAACAGTGATATCAGTTTATTGTCTGTCAAAAATTATTTAAAATCAATCATATGATCAAATAAATAGCCTAAATAATTATAAAACATATAAAATTCAATATTTGTATTTTGTTTGAAGTGATATTTGAAATATTAATTTCTTATCTCAAAATACAAAACCTTAGATCATCATCTAATGACAAAACATTTTATCATTTATATTCTGTATCTTCATAGATCTACTTACAAAAATCATTGTACAGACAAAATTAGTAGTATGCAGTTCGCATATTAGTAATTTAGCTGAAAAATAAATGATCATCACTATCTTCCTACATTACTATATAATTAAATCATTAAAATACATGCTCACCAGTGGCCACCATAAAATTATGTTTTCATTTTTTTTCCATGTCTAATTTTTAATAATAAGTTATTACAGTTGAATTATTAGAATATAAAAAGTTTTTGTATATTGATATATGTTATAGCTTTTTAATATAACTAATCCCGGTTGAAGTATGGCTTTTGGGTCCGAGAAAAATATCCGAAAAAATTACAAGTCCTTATCATAATTTAGCAATCAGTGTGACCGCCCGAAGAAATATTAAAACTATAATTAAAATATATAATAATAATATATAAGTATATTATATAGTATATTATTATTATATTATATATTAAGTTAATTTGCATAGTATAATATTACGCACTATTTTAATATGCTAAATATTCAAATTACGTGAAATTCCTATACTTCCTATATTATAATAACTATAATAAAAAATAAGCATATAAAATCAAATCATAATAGCTAAGTATACATACCTATAAAAATTGCATGTATTTAATGTATTGTATGTATTTAACACATTGTATTACTTTTTTAGTTAAGTATACTAAAAATGTCAAAATATCTTATCACAATAATGATTTTATTTTCGTACGCCGCCATAGAAAAACGTCCCGCAGTCAAAATTTCGATTTTTCGATTTTCCGACCGTTTTTCACGGACGTGTATGGCTATTGGGTCTCGATAAAAATGTCAAAATATCGAAAAAAACCTTAATGATTGTTGTATTATAGGGAATAAAAAAGGCCGTTACATATTTCTACTATATTATTATGTTTATTTCAATGTATTTATTTTATTGAAATTAAATATAAATATATATTGATATATATTATATCTACAGACTACATTAAATAGGTAGTAACTATATTATGTATTTATAAATTAATGTACTTGCGCAGCGACTTTATTCTGAATTAGTTCTGAAATTAAAACATATAATACAGTTTTTTTACATCTACTTATACCTATATAATATTATGAACCAAAAGTTTAATTTTTTTTTTTTATTTGTTTATATTACCTAATTACTCTACATTTAAAATTTGTCAAGTGATTAACAACACCATGACCACTAAAAAAAAATTTTTATCCTATATAATATATATATATATTATATTGTCAAACTGCATGATCGTCAAGATTACAAAATAATATATGAATAATTTTTATACAAATATTGTTTTTTCAATGTATGTTACGTTAAAAATGTAGTGTCTAGATTGTAGTATTATATTGGCAATATTTTAATTTAACATTAAATTTAAATTTAAATATTTGTAAATTGGTAGCTCAAAAATTCTTATATAATTACCCAAATATCTGACCACAAGGATTATATAAATAAAGTATTTTACGTATTACATCCAAAGCCTCACATATTTTGTGCAAAATAATAAATTATATTATTATATTTAATTCCTGTAATTTCAATTATTCTTATCGTGCGTTATTTTGAAAACCTATTATGATGGTATTATATAACTATAATTGATTATCGTTTACAACTTTTAGAAATTTAGAATATTATTAGTTAGCATTCGTGAACTAGCTGTTCTATCCAATATACAAATATTTGTCTTTGTAGTATGGAGTTAAATAATTTACTTTTGCCTAACCACCTTACAGTGTTTTCACTCGGTGCCTATTTAGGTACTGATGTTAATGCAAGTATACGAGGTGAATCTGTATTCATTCATTTTGGTATAATACCTGGTGAATTTGACATCCCTCAATGTCACTGCGGTAGGTGTATGTTTAAAGTGGCAGACCAAAGTCGCAAATTAAAATATAGGTTCAAGTGCTCTGAAGGCCACAAAATTTCACCTACCAAAAATACTTTTTTGGAATATGTACATACTGCAGGAGAGTTGGGTACACATAAAATAGTACAAATGGCGTACCTTTGGATAATGAAATCCAATACATCCACTATCCAACAGGAGGTAAATATTAATACTTAATTTTTACACTTAAAAATATTAATAATCAGGAGATCGGCTCTTATTTCGCAAATTATTATTTTTGCATCTAATTTTATTTTTAATATTACATAGGTAATATTAAATTAAATATACAAAAATATTAAATCTACTAAAATCAAAAATCGTATTTATTATTAACATATATTTACCGTATTATACAAAAATATATACATGATTATAGAATTATTTTTCGTAAATTTAAAATAATTAGTTTTCCTTTTTTAACAAAAGGTTCAAGTTTCAAAAGAAACTGCGTTAGCATTTTGCGAGTACTTCCGCGATGTTGCTACGAAAATTGCAAACCACGACTATATATTAATAGGAGGTAGTCGAGACATCGTGGAAGTAGATGAGACACATTTGTTTAAAGCCAAATACAATGTGGGACGAGTAATGACATGGAATGCTGTTTGGCTTTTTGGTATTAATAAATACCTAATTTAAAATGTATTTAATAAACGTATTTTAAACAAAATATTTACATTTTATTTCAAAATTTAATTGTAGGCGGTATAAGTCGTACGACTAAAAAAGTGTTTGGTAAAATTGTTCCCGACAGAACTACAGATACGCTATTGTCAATAATGCAGACTTATATAGACGATGACACATTTATCTGTAGTGATATGTGGAGAGGCTATAATCCTTGTGGTCAGATATTTAGGTAATTATATAAGAATTTTTGAGCTACCAATTTACAAATATTTAAATTTAAATTTAATGTTAAATTAAAATATTGCCAATATAATACTACAATCTAGACACTACATTTTTAACGTAACATACATTGAAAAAACAATATTTATACAAAAATTATTTATATATTATTTTGTAATTTTGACGATCATGCAGTTTGACAATATAATATATATATATATATATATACAGGATAAACATTTTTTTTTAGCGGTCATGGTGTTGTTAATCACTCGACAAATTTTATGGAACCCCCTAAACATTTGCCTCCTTTGTGGGTGCCAGCAGGACGCTTTACACCTGAATGTTATGATAAGCAATGGGAGGGGGGCCTTCCTAATAACGGACTTGCTCCATTGCGGTACCACACACAGCATATCGAACGGGCTTGGAGAGAATTAAAACGAATTTTAATAAGGTGCAATTCAAAAGCAGTTGCAGATTCGTATATTGGTGAATGGATGTACCGTACAAATATCCTGCAAAGATGTGGTACTGTGCAGGACCAATTTGTACGATTCATGTCTGATATAGCACGTGCATATCCCGGGATCGGATTTAATCCAATGACCCGTAATATTGAGAATTGTCAATGCCCTGAGTGCTGAAATGCAGGGTAAGTATTTAAAGTACTCACTCAGTACAAGTACTTAAATCGAAAATCCGACTACGTGACGTTTATCTACTACGGTACACGAACGAAAAACCTCTTAGACGTTTTTCGATATTTTGAAATTTTTTTAATGAAATTTTGAAATTTTTTTTCATAATATTATATAGGTATAAGTAGATGTAAAAAAACTGTATTATATGTTTTAATTTCAGAACTAATTCAGAATAAAGTCGCTGCGCAAGTACATTAATTTATAAATACATAATATAGTTACTACCTATTTAATGTAGTCTGTAGATATAATATATATCAATATATATTTATATTTAATTTCAATAAAATAAATACATTGAAATAAACATAATAATATAGTAGAAATATGTAACGGCCTTTTTTATTCCCTATAATACAACAATCATTAAGGTTTTTTTCGATATTTTGACATTTTTATCGAGACCCAATAGCCATACACGTCCGTGAAAAACGGTCGGAAAATCGAAAAATCGAAATTTTGACTGCGGGACGTTTTTCTATGGCGGCGTACGAAAATAAAATCATTATTGTGATAAGATATTTTGACATTTTTAGTATACTTAACTAAAAAAGTAATACAATGTGTTAAATACATACAATACATTAAATACATGCAATTTTTATAGGTATGTATACTTAGCTATTATGATTTGATTTTATATGCTTATTTTTTATTATAGTTATTATAATATAGGAAGTATAGGAATTTCACGTAATTTGAATATTTAGCATATTAAAATAGTGCGTAATATTATACTATGCAAATTAACTTAATATATAATATAATAATAATATACTATATAATATACTTATATATTATTATTATATATTTTAATTATAGTTTTAATATTTCTTCGGGCGGTCACACTGATTGCTAAATTATGATAAGGACTTGTAATTTTTTCGGATATTTTTCTCGGACCCAAAAGCCATACTTCAACCCTAATCCCAGATAATTGTTTTAAATAATTTACACATAAATTTCTAATTGATAAATACCACTGATTTTATTTTTTCAAATGTATGGAATTTCATTTCTTTTACTGTTGTTCTCCAACTCTATAATTTTATGATATTTATAAAATACAATTATTCTAATGCTGCTGCTCCAGAAATAATTTCAATCAACTCTCTAGTGATCACGGCCTGTCTAGTACGATTGAATGTCAAAGTGAGCTTGCCAATCATCTCAGCTAAACAAAATGTATAAACGGTAAGTATTTTTTAGTCATAAAAGTCATAAAAGTTTTTCTTTTTAATTCTAAGATTTGAGAATTTAATATAAGGCTCATAATATAGTTTTGCAATAGCAGTTGAAAATTAAAAGAAATATATAGCTACATTTTTTTTTTACATGCATTCAAATTTTAATTCTGACAACATACGTAAAAATCACAAAAATTCACAAATTATTTTAATTAAACTAAGATTTAAAAATTTAATATAAGATTCCTTACAAGTTTTTCAATCTTTATCACAAAAAAAATGTCCACCGGAAATGCAAATTAAATTTTTATTAGCATTTGAATTTCAAACATTGAAATATCATCAAAACCATGAATATTTGCATATTATTTTGTAGTTCAAAATTCATAATATTGTTTGTATTTATATCTAAGGTTATAAAATTTAACACCAAGTTTTCTATAAGTTTTGCTTCAAATAGTTATAGAGAAAATTTGAAGCGCCATTATAGGAAAAATGTTTTGAGCGTTTGAGTTTTAAATTTTTATGAAATCGCGTAATGATAACGATTTATCCTCAAATCAGGTATTCGTATACCTATCTATGGTATTTGAGCGTGAACATGTACGTCAGCGGCTTGTGATCCGTACGCAACGTTGTTCTGCGCCCCTCGATCATGTGAATAAAATGCCGTGTGCCCAAAAAGGCAGCGAGAAGCTCTCGGTCGTACGTACTGTACCTCTGTTCGGCCGGCGAGAGCTTTTTTGAAAAGAAACCGAGAGGTTGCCACTGATCGTTGACGCGTTGCTCGAGAACGGCGCCCACTGCCACGTTAGATGCGTCGGTGTTGAGGCGAAGGGGGGCGTTCTGATCAAGATGAGCGAGCTTGGCGGTGTCGGCGAGAGCCTGGCGACACGCATTGAAGGTGGTCCGAGTGTCGTCGGTCCATCGCGATTTTTGATTTGCGACGCAAGGCTGTAAAGGGGCGCTTGCATCTCGGCGGCGTTCGGAATAAATCGATGATAAAAATTTATTGAACCCAAAAATCGCTGGAGCTCCTTCTTGGTGTTGGGCAGCGCCCATTCGTGTATAGCGACAACGCGTTCGGCGTTCGGTCCGCACGCGTCTTTGTCGATAACGTGCCCGAGAAATAGCATTGAGTCAGCCGCGAAAACGCACTTCGCCGGACTGATTACGACGCCGTACCTTTGAAAACGCTCGAGAACGGTACGAACGTGTTTGATGTGTTCGGCTTCGTCGTGTGAAGCGATTAACACGTCGTCGATGTACGCAAACACAAAATCCAGTCCGCGTAGTACATCGTTGATAAATCGTTGAAACGTTTGCGCGGCGTTGCGCAGTCCGAAACACATGACGGGAAACTCGAACAAACCGAACGGCGTCGTGACCGCGGTTTTGTGTACGTCGTTCGGGGCGATAGGCACTTGATGATAGGCACGTACCAGATCGAGTTTTGTGAAAACAGTCTTACCGGCGAGATTTGCCGTGAAATCGTGTAGATGCGGCAATGGGTATCGATCGGCGACTGTTACAGCGTTAAGACGACGGTAGTCGCCGCACGGTCGGAACGTACCATCTTTTTTGGGCACCAAAAGTAGTGGACTGGCCCATGAACTCGATGACGGCCTGCAAATGCCTTTTTGCAGCATGAAATCGAATTCTTGACGTGCGATCCGTAGTCGATCGGGCGGAAGTCGGCGTGGTCGGGCGAAAAGAGCTGGTCCCGTGGTATGCAGTTCGTGTACCACTCCGTGTAAAAAATCTGTCGGCACAGGCGATTCACGCGTGACTTCGGGGTAGTCTAGAAGTATGGCGGTCCATTTCGACGGTCTGGCGATGGCGCATATCGCGGCCGAGGACGATACGGTAGCGGGCGTAATTTTCACTGAACTGTTTACCGCGAGACCGACGAGGCGGTTTCGGCGTATATCGATGAGCAACCCGTAGTAGTGTAGGAAATCGGCTCCGATAATCGGTCGCGAAACGTCGGCCATTTCGAAAGTCCACGAAAACAGTCTTTTGAACCCAAGATCGAGATGTAGTTGCTTTGGCCCGTATGTTTTGATTTGTGAGCCGTTTGCGGCGACGAGTCTTATATCGGCGCTCGTTGTTTGATTGATGCTTTTCGTAAGATTGTGGGGTCGCGGCAACACCGAAATTTCCGCACCAGAGTCAATTAAAAATCGGCGTCCGGTGCGGGTGTCATTGACGAAGAGTCGGTGTTGCTGTTGCGCGGCGAGGTGTTGATGCAACACCGCCGCCTCACGGATTTTTCCGCATCACAGGCGAAGAGTACGCGCACGGATCGCGACATTTCCGCGCGTCTGCGCCATACCTGGCATGGTAGTAACACCAACCTGATGTCGCACTGGTAGCTCGATGATGAGAATGCGAGCGGGAACGGTCGCGTTGCTGATGTGTGTCACGATCGTTTGTCGTGCGCGTTAGCGCAGCGGCTTGCGACGTCGCAAGGGACGCGACTTGAGCGGTAAGCGCGTGAATAGCTTCCTCGAGGGCGAGGAAACGCGTGTCTTGAGCGCTTGAAGCCGTCGCAGCGTTTCTGCGCGTGACTGGATTTGGCTCACGCGAGTCGTAACTGGGAGGGTTCTGATCGACGACAGCCATCTCCGCGAACTGGCACGCTTCCCACACGCGATCAGCGCGTTCGGCTAGGAATTCGGTGGAGCCTGTGAGACCGGCGACGACGGTGCGGACGGGTGGTGGGAGCTTGCTCATCCAGAACGCCACCAAAGCTTGATCTGACATCCCGTCGGGGTAGACGTCTCTCATGTCGCGCAGCAGTCTCGACGGGGTGCGGTCACCCATGCCGCCTGGCTGGATCATACTTTGGAAACGCGTGGCCTGCGGGATGCTGTATGTTGTGACGAGGCGTTGACGAATCGCGTCGTACGATGCCTCGGGCCCCAAAAGATCCGTGATAGCTCGCACGCCCTCTTCATCGAGCGCCTCAAGCACGTGATTCACGCGCGACAAATCTGAGCGTATTCGCTTGTTCGCGAACATGGCGTCCGCGTGCGTGAACCACTGGGTCGCGGAGCTGCGCCAGAACCCTGGTAACCTGACATGCGCGACCGCCGAGACCTCCGAAGTCGCGGTCGAAACAACGGGCGATGTCATCGTGGTGGTAAGCGACGTGATGCCGGGCGTCGAAGCGATGACGGTGAGCGGCGCGGTAACAACCGGTGCGTCCGACAACATACCGTGTGATTGCGTGGATAAACGCGGGTATAGCTCAGGCCGGGACACTAAACGGGACAACGACGCACGTGGTCGAAACGAAATATCGGCGACGGACTTGCGAACGCGCGGACTTACACTACGTTCGACGGCGAGCGGAAACGGAAAAAAAAAACTTGCGTTCGGAACTCGAGGTCACCAATGTGCGGAATGGCGCGTGAGACTCGTGAGGACGAAACACGTGACACGACGTCGAAACGCGGGCGAGAGCCAAAAAACGATGGGACACAAGGCGTGTGTACTCGGCGGCGGGTTTCGACACGTGCGTCGTTTGATTCGAGGTCACCAATGTGGCGTTAGAGGAGGAATACCGTCTCAACTCTAACGACCAACGTGTCTGACAAAATCAGAAGGTTAAGATAATTATTAAGTCAAGTTTAAATAGTTAAATTTTATTACACGGCAATATAAAAAGTACTACAACAAATATGATTTGACGACGTGAGTCGTAACGATAGCCGCGGGTCGGTGAGAGTACGGACTTGAGGGAACGACGGTCACGAAAAAAGTAACTCAACACGGCGAGCGATGATGGCTTCGAGCCCGTAACGGCGAAAAAGCTATCGCGCGCGGCGGGAGAAAAAGTGTACGAAAAGTCGTCGCGGGCGACGTAACAAAGAGAATAAATATACAAATACAATAAGTTAAAATAATTCACGCAGTGAATAATACAAGGAACATAGACAAAAAATACAAGTACAAATAATTCAATGTTAGGAACAACATGGTAACGACAATAATAAACGGACGCGCTAGCGTAAGTGGTGATAACACGTCGTAATCACCACAATAATATAAGGTATTATGAATTATGATGACTATATGATAACTACACTAATTGATTAACCGTGCCTTATGCAAAATGCGTCTTAATTGAAAAATAAAATATTTGTTTCAAAATAGAATATATGACAATATTTAAATATAATATATCCTAGACTGACAAATCATCTCCGTTTAGAATCGTTTTTCGTATACAATGATACCTATCATTGCATTCAAATTTGAACCCATCCATTACAGTAACCTACTGTACAGCAGAGCGACATCCACGACTTACCCGCTTTTTTTATTTTTTTATTGCATTTATTTTAATAATATGTGATGTATAAACTAAAAATGACCATAATTTACTATAATTTACTTAACGAAAATATTGATATTTAAAAACTTTTTAAAAAATCAGCCATTTTGCTTAAATATGTGTTTTTACCATATACATTTTTCTAAAAATCAGATTTACAAATTGGCTATATTGAATATCTCGAAAATAAATTTTATCAATTTTTTATTTTCAGTATTAAAAAATTAAAAATGTATTCTATATATGTAGCGCAAGTGTCTATGAATTATATTTAAAAGAAATTTTTTTTAAATATTGATAAGAACAAAAGTTATTTCATTTGTCAGATCTCTGTGGGACAACCTGTATACATATTTATGCTTCATTGTGAATTATATAAACCATGGACTTATATTACATTATTATATTTTCTATCCATTGTGAAAAGAACTTTATGTGTAGGACATTATACTGTTAACAATTTAATACCTATAAGATTCCACATAACTACATAAGTTGTAATTATTGAAGTGTAAAAATGTGGGAATAAGTATTTAGGTACCTCTGCACCATTACTTTCCCACCTTTTATATTACTATAGTTTAACTAATGTTTAATTAAGTATAAATCTATATAACTTTTAATTACATTATCTTATATTTAAAGTAGTATAGAATATACTTTTAAATTTATAGACAAGTAATTTTATAACTGTATGAAAAATAAGAGTATATCAAAATAACATAACATCCATCGCATGTAAAAAGTAAATTTCGGTTTATAAAGCAGCAGCACCAATGTTACTAGTAGTAACCAATAGGTAACCATTTTGAGTTATCACTACGCACTAATAGTAACATAGACATATTAATAAATTAACATTTGCTGTTAGTTGTTTGAATTTCGAAATTTGAAGAAAAGTACAGAAATAATAATTGTACTAAATTATATTTTCTTAAATTTTATGGTATTCCATGATATCGACAACTTTTTATTTGTTACCAATTATAAAATACTGTACAATAATTATTTTACTTTTAATCACAAATAAAAAAAAAATAGAAGAAAAAATTACTTGTTCATGGAATATAAATTATATTACCCCATACCTTATCATCCAGGAACGCTCAGAGAGGCCATCTTTAAAATAATATTGTGTTTAAGACTTTAGTACCAGACAGTAAATAAAAACGGTTTATATCACTAGAAAAAAAAAACGGTTTATATCAGTATATCATGGAAGAAATGTGTCATATCTGTTCGGCTTGGAATAAATAACAAATTATAGTATTGCTGGCCGCCAAATAGAATATTATTTAAATTTTTATTTTGTTTAATATTATATTATTCATAAATTGGTGAATTATAAATCGACAATGATTTATTAATGTCCACATAGTAGTTTCATAAGAGTTTAATATAATGGCATCAAATAGTTTTATTTATAACTTCTTAATCATACATTACAATGGTATTTAGATTATGTTTATTAACATAGCAAGAAAAATGTAATAGAATTAAACTTTATATTTATGTATTTTGTATTGGATTTATATGTTAAATGGCTTTAAACAGGTAAGCATAATATAAGATTGTTAATTTATTATTCATTATTAATCTCTTATGCTCTATATGCGTGCGCATGGGTGGTGCAGGGTATGCAAATACACCACCTGCTGAATCTTGAAAACTATTTTTTTATTCAAGTATGTTACTCTTAGTATATCTTTTGTAATAAATCAATCAAAAATTAAATCTAAAATTTGTTTTCTTAATAGTTATCAATTATCATAGGCAATAGGCATGAACATATTATAATAAAAGGTATCTATAGGCTTGCTAGGTACATCTGCATTTATAGACCATGCCAAGCATTTCTATTATTGTGGATAGAAAAACATTTTGGATGGTGGCAAAAATAGTAGCGAATATAGTGATTAATTGTAAAATACTAAAATAGGAATGGACCACCTGCAAGCTATGTCTGTGCACGCCTATGCACAGGTTAAATTATCAAACTTAAATAAAGGACCATACAAAAATACATTTCTTGAAGAAATAATGTAAATAAATCATTATACATACCTATAAAGATACTGTAATATGTACCTAAGTACCTATAATATATCTTTCTGTGTTATAAATATATTTAGAAATAATTTTTAAACACAAGTGATTTTTATATTTTTTTAAAGTACTGTGTATTACAATAACATATTAAGATGTTCGTTGTGTGAATTGTAATACTGTATAAGTCTCTTGCATACAACTAAAAAATTTTACATTTCTAACATCATAACATTCATAATTAATTCCATTAAACTATTATATAAACATATAAATATAATTTATACACCTTTATACAAATATAATAATTTATGGTATGTTTAATAATGTAAAACAAATAAGCTGGTAACCAAATCTCTATTGACATGCAAAGTTCTCAAGAACATTTTTAATTTGAATATTCAAGGTAGTACCTATCGGTAGATAAGTTATTAGTTGTATTAATTATAAATTAAATATAAAATCTCATTAGTTATATTTAAGACAAATTATTAGACAGCAAATAGAAATGTTTGCACATTATACTAAAGAGTCGGATTTATGTAGTTAGACATTTAAAATATCATGAATATTTGAAATATTTTATAATACTTTCAATACTTAAGACCTAAGTTTCTGGTGAGCTTAATTCTAAATAAAAATAAATTATTTTTTATTTTTTATAAATTTAAACCAATATATTTTATAACTGTTACTAATTTATTACAATATTAAACAAATGCACAACTTAATTTAATTTTAATTTATAACATGTTACTAAACAAATTTGATTCATACAATCTTAACAATAATTTAATGTCTATACTTCATTCCTCACAATCATAATTAATTTCAAAAATGATCAAATGGTTATCCAGTAATATCACTCAGTATGTCATCCATCTGAAATTGACAAAGATGAAATATACAAATGAACTGAAGAAAACTTAATTGAGTGTCCATGTTATACATTGATATCTTGGTCTATCTGGAACTTGGAACCCCTCTTTTGCTATATACAACAAAGAAACAAATGTATTTAATTGTAATTCTTGTAAATATATTTTAAGTGTAACCATATAGATCATATTGTGTAACTCAACTACCACAAATTATGTGTTATTGATTTATTTTGATAACATCTTGGAGGACAAACAGTATATTGCCAATATGACATACTGACATATATAACTATAGTTAATATATGTGTAGTTGTATGCATAATATATTAGGTACAGTGTGAACTTGTATTATTTTTCTATTTCATAGGCTATTTTGGTCATAAGTAATTATATTACTATACTTACCATATTCCAAATAAGTTTGGAAAAACTGTGCAGCCTCTGATGATAGGACTGCTGTGATTGGCTAGTAGTTAACAACCGCTAACGAGAGTGCAAACTCCGAATGTTCTATTGTCGGAATATTGAATTTTTAATACTTGTTAAGTGTTTCTTTACAATTTAATTAATATGTTCAAGCTGTCTGTACTATTAAAACTGGATACTGGTTCAACAAAATTTTAACACCTACAAATTAAAAGTTTGTTTATTAAAATATTTCAATGCACCATATATTTTCTCTCAGACCTAAGGTAAACATAACAACCAAATCTGCACAGCAGATCCAATTTTGTAATGTTAGCTTTAATATTAGAATTAACATAGAATCAAAATTGAAAGAAATATGTTTTACAAGTAAATATTTATTTATATTTTATTTTTAAATGAAGTTATGGGTATTTAAAATTTGTAACATATATTTTACATTGTTATTTATTTATATATTTATCATGACTAAACGGGCTGAGCACTTTGGACACAAATATCAATCCACGCACACATTTAGATATACCATAATAAAACTGTATCACATAATATCAGACAATATAATAATATGACCATACAAATAACTCATTTATAAATTAAAATATCAATAAAATTCTCTAAGGTTCCCACAATAACATTTTTAGCTTTTAATTTTAGAATTCACTTTAATATTAATGTTTTTATAACTTGAATTAGAATCCTTAAAATGTATACTTTGTCTGTATAATTGCCTTTAAGAAAATCATCATCTGAAAAATTGTCAATTCATTGGCTGGACTTCCTAATTCTTAGTAGGTGGTACATCATGTATTTCAGTTTTGAGAATTGAGAACCATGATATAATACATTGTGTGAACTAAAAACAGTTACAGACAACATGCAGTTAACTATTAAGTGACGTTTAACAAACATTTAAAATTTTAGAGACCTCAGATATTTACTTACTTATGTGTACCGTGAGTCTCACTACCGTGAACTGCTCAAGTCTAACGTCTATACTCTATAAAGACTACTAAGACTATAGTCTATAGTCTATAGTCATTGTTCATTAATCAACATAAACAATAATATTAATGACCTAGTCAGTCTTTGATAAGAATGTGTACATCGGATTGCCTGTATAAGTTCTAAACATATAAGAAAATAATATATTGGCAGTGGTCGGATATTTAGATGTATAGCATGGTAAAAAGACATTTCGCACACACCGTTTCATCCCCGTCAAAAAAACGAGTCCACGGCATAGACATATTAAGAATATATTATTTCTTAATATGTCTATGGTCCACGGACATTTCGTCCCCGTCTATTATTAGAATACTGAATAGGACATTTGGCCCACATGAATAATTATGTATACTAGTATACTTATTTCACGGATAATATCATATACTAATAAATAATAATATACCTTAGTATATTATTCGAGTATTTATTTAGCTACCCATGAAACGTTTAGTCCCAGGTATTTTTAATCACCAAATACAAATCGCTTTTTTTAAACTTAAAATTTCAATTATTTTTAAAACGTTCAATTTCAATATAATTTATTTTAATAGGTGGTGATGACCACATTAGAAGTAGGTATAGACGACCAAAAACACATTTAATTGACTTTGACTTTATTTGAAAATTGACTATGACAATGTTATCCAAATACAATATTCACCAACCAACAAATGTTTGATAACTGTACATTTGTAAATGTACCTGTTATATTTTTATATAGGCACTTATTTTTTTTAGTTTATTAATGTAGAACGTAAAAAGTTTTCTAAAAATGTTATAATATAATGTGGCCATCCCCACATATTAATATCAATTATATTGAAATTGTGCGTTTTAAAAATAATTGAAATTTAAGTTAAAAGTAATAAGCAATATACAATTTGGTGTAGTACCAAAGTTGAAATATCTAAATTTGATTGGACTAAATATACTGTGTGTTATTTTTACCGATCAATCCTGAAGGTAATCATTGGACTTTATTTATTATGGACTTCATTTTGGGCTGTGTGTTTTACTTGGATCCTATGCGTCCAGAATCAGGTTACTTATACTTACCTCAATTAAAAATAGGCGGGTAAGTCGTGGATTTCGCTCTGCTGTACAGTAGGTTACAAGTGGGTTACTGTAATGGATCGAATTAAATTTGAATCCAATGATATTATATCATTGTATACGAAAAACGATTCTGAGCGAAGACGGTTTATCTGTCTAGGATATATTATAGATTATTAAAAATTTTCAAATCTTAGATTTCAAAAGAAAATTTTTTATGAATTTCTAGTTTAAAATAATTTGCGAATTTTCGTGATTTTCGTGATTTTTACATATGTTGTCAAAATTCAAACTTTGAATGCTTGTAAAAAAAAATTGTGCCAATATATTTCTTTTATTTTTCAACTGCTATTGTAAAAATATATTATGAGCCTTGTATTAAATTCTCAAATCTTAGAATTAAAAAGAAAAACTTTTATGAATTTCGATCTAAGATAATTTGAAAATTGCCGTAATTTTTACGTATTAAGTCAATATTTGAACTTCAAATACTAATAAAAAAAAATTGTGCCTATATATTCATATAATTTTTTAATCACTATAATAATAACTTATATGAGGAACTTTGTATTAAATTTTCAAGTATTTTGATAGGGCCAAAAAAATTTTATCGACACTTCAAAAAAAAATTTGTAGACAAATTGAAAATTTCAGTCGTCTGCTATAAATATCTCAAAAAAGTCAAAATATTTTGAAAATCAAATCATGTAAAGAAAATGTCAATCTAAATAACTGATAAAATTTTCACGTATCTACAACTTATACTTTTTGAATAATAACAAATGTTTAAGATCATTTGAGGATAAATCGTTATCGTTACGCTATTTCGTAAAAATTTAAAATTCAAACGCACTTAAAATTTTTCCTATAATGATGCTTTGAGTTTTCTCTATAGCTACTTGAAGGAAAACTTAGTGTTGAATTTTCAATCCTTAGTTATAAACGCAAAAATTTTTATGATTTTTCAACTTCAAAATTATTTGCAAATTTTCGCGTTTTCGATAGATTTCGTAAAATTTTAAACTGTAAACGCTTATTAAAAAAATTGTGACTTACGATTTTTAATTTTTTTTCAGCTACAATAAGAACAACTCATAAGGAACCTTGTATTAAATTTTCAAGTTTTTTTGGTCGTCCAACATTTTTTTACCGGCACTTCAAAAAAAAAATTGAAAATTTCAGTGGTCTATAAATAACTCAAAAAAAGTCAAAAATGTTTGAAAATTAAACTGTATATAGATATCACTAACATTAACATTTGGTGAAAAATTCAAGTATTTACAGTGATTAGTTTTTGAATAACAACCATATAAAAATATCGATTTGGTCGAAAACGGGTTTTGCGTAAAAATTCCCGTTTTTCTGTCATTTTGTTTTTGTTTTTCTCGATTTTTTTGAAAACTGTTGGAAAACGTTTACTTTTGACCTGTATAATGCACCAAAGATCTTCAATTTTACATCGGAAACCACCCCCAAAGTTTGAAATCGAAGCATTATTTCGACTAGTTATGCTGTACACAGACACAAAAAAAAAAAAACACACATCATTGTAAAATCAAGACATTCATCACTTCGTTCAGAATCTAAAACTAATAATGATTGAAAATTTCAAATGCCTATGAATAGTTCAACTTAAGTCGAAAATTTTTGAAAATTGCATGGTGGATAGAATATACTTAAATAAACATTAGGTGAAAATTTCATGTATCTATGGTCATTTGTTTTAAAGTTACATCAAAAACCAAAATCGATTTTGTCGAAAAATGAGTGTGGATAAAATTTCCCATTTTCCCCTTAATTTTTAGTTTGTTTTTCTCGATTATTTAGAAAAGTATTAAGAATTTTTGACTTCAATTTTCTCCCAAAGTACCTACTAGATTCACTTTCTGATCGAACGAGGTACTGAAGTTGAAGCACTTTTACTGCCCCAAAATGTGATGACAGACACACACACAAAAAAAAAAAAAAACACACATCATTGTAAAATCACAGAATATATGAAATATTTTATATTTATATTAATATTAATATTAATTAATTTAATAATATTATATTATATTAATATTGATTAATATTAATATTTTATATTTCATATATTCTGTGGTAAAATCAATACATTCATAGCTCCGCTCAGAATCTAAAAATGTTGTTTTCAATGTGTGATAATGCAAAAGCGAAATATTTGCTCCATAAAATTATTCTTAAGACAATAGAGTATCCTTTACAGAATGATAGTAACAAGTAACAACTGCGGAGTGTTTGTGTTGTTTTATTGTAGTATGTATAGTCCAATGTTTACGCAGAGCTTTTCAAAGGATGTTAATGTGAGAAATTTAAGAAATACATTGCGGTATCTATGTTTGATAGTTTGATACCTATACTCTGAAAACATCAGTGAAAGATGCATTATGTGTGCAGAAAATAAGTAAGTAAATTTTACTTGGATGAAAAATGTAATAAATGTCAGCGAAAAGTTCATAATGTATGTGTAGGGAGTGTACGTTACAAATTGATGACTAAAGAATTGAAAAATGAAAACTTCACTTGTGTCTTATGACTCTTATGCAATAACTATATTAATTAATTATCTATTTTGCATAGATAATAAAAACTAATAAGAAATACACATAAACAAACTAATACATTGTAAGTAGTTATGAATGGTTGTATAAATTGTAAATTATAAATTATTGTTTAGTAAAATGGGATCTATTTTTTAACATACAATTATGTAAGTAACTAAGTCATATCTTTAAGAGTGGGCATTAACAACTAGTTAAATTTATAAACTATTAACTTTTGCTTATAACAATCTTATGTTTACCTAACTTATCTTGAACATGCCTACCTTTGCATATCTCAGCGTTAACTCCACCATTGACGGTCCTCAGTCCGTATGAAAAAGGAGGAAGGGCGCTTTAAAGATATATTTTTTTTGTATTTAAAATCAATGATGCTTCTTTGGGTTTAATATATTTGATATTCATGTATTGTTCTTTTAAATTGGTTTTTAATTGTAAAATTATCTATGGTTATTGCGTTTTTTTTTTCATTTTATAGGTTATAACTGCTGAAGTAATAGCCAATGTTTATAGTACACAAGACCAGGACATGTGATATGAATTGGGAAGTGGAAACAAATATCTAGTTCAGACATTTAGAGTAGTAATGGCAATTGGATTCATTAATATTCAGATATTGAAAGAAGCTTTATGATTTAAGGATTCAGAGTTTCCTTTATTTGATAATATGCCAAATTCTCCATCTGGTGCAAAATCCTTATACATGAGTAAATATCTTATACATAATAATTTATGTATACCTAATTAATTATTGTTATTGGTATTTTTAGCTATTTATGGTGTCATTGTTATAAAGATATTCATGAGAGCAAGAGCATGCAAATTGAAAAGCGAGAAAATATCAATAATCTATCTATGCAATATTCACCTTCAGGAAACCATGGAAGTGGCACAGGAAGGATTTACTAGCCACTATTTAAGGAATTCAGAGTTGCCTAGTTTTGATGTTCCAAAAGCTCACACATCAAAATCAATACCATCTGCAGGTATATTTTAATTCCATATTTAATAATTATCAATTCAAATTTTTTTAAAGTAATTTTTTTTATAGATGATCAGTTTTCACCTCCATTATTTGCCTCACTATCAAATTTCCCATCATATCAAATTCCGTTAAATAACCGCGATGAATCAAAAAATTTATAAGGTAATTAACAAAAATATTTATTAATTATTTTTAAGTATTGCTTTATAAATAATAAATTTATTCATAAAATATAGATCGGTAATAAAACAACTGATGATATTACAGTTACAAGAACATTGGAAAACCAATGATTTGCTCAATAAATTGTTGTTGACCAGATCAGAAAATGATGCTACGGTATCTCACAATTTCAACTGAGAACAATTTACTAATACTGCTGTCACTTTAAATGACATTCAACATTTAGATGAATCTTTAAAATGAGCTGCATCAAGATATTTAACTGTATGCAATGTTTAAATAATTTTTTATATGAGTTTAACATTTGATGAATTAACAATATAATTATAATTGTTGATTTTTTTTATTTAATTGAACAGCTCAAGCAATGAGGTTGTTTCACAATTGAAGATACTACTGCTTAAATGCTTAGATTATTGTTTACTGTTCAATGTTGCTCATTATATAATTATGAGGGGAAAAATTCAAACAAATTTGCTTTTATGGATCAAACAATTCATGGCATTATTATTGGTAACTATTATTGTCATAATAATAATTACATATAAAAATATTTAAATAATCAAATTGTTTTGCTGTAAAATTAGATATTAATATATTTTTTTTTTAGATACAGCCATGTTTAAGCATCTCAACGGACAATGATACAGAACAAAAAGTAGTAAGAAAAATAAAAAGTTTGGTGGAGGTTAGCCAACAAGAATTAATAATAAAATAGGGGGAAATATGAAACAACAACATAATTGTATATTCTTAACCATTAAAATAGGTACTTAGTTAAATGTAAAGAGACAGAATGTATGTATGTATGTATGTATATGTATGTATACAGTATACAGTATGTGTAGGTATGTATGCTATTATGCTAATATAACTGAAAAATACTAATTTTCTTATGTTAATTTTGTATTTGTGATTTTTCATTGCATATATAAGTGGTTTTTAAATGCATACTATGTTATTTTTTAGTTCAATTTTATAGTAAAATAGTATTTTTAGTCTTATTTATAGTCGTGAATTATCTAATTGCATTAAATTGTTATGTATTTATTATCGTATTAACACAAATTTTATTTCTTAAAAAATTGTATATAATATTGATTTTTAGGATAAAAACTGTAATTCAATAGCAATCATGTATACTTTATAAGTAATGTTGAAAATAATTAAGATAAAATAAATTTTATTTTTGCATATTTACTATTTTATAGGATATATTTCCACATAATAAGAGCATAGATGTATATTTCTAAGGGTCCGGAGTTCCACCAGTTACGGGCTTGATAGCATAGATGACTATTAAATACAAATTAATTTGTGGTACATGTTAATTTGGTCTAATACTGAAGTGTTTATTGTGAACATAAACAATAACATTATTATAACAAATAACAATATAATAACATTATTAAATTATTTGTTGGTTGTCATCCAATTCATAGAGAATAATTTGATAAAAAGAATCCATATGAAACCTTTTACATTTTAATTTCTTTTAAGTTAAATAAACATAACTATTCTACTGATGTAACCGCCTTCTACCTACTTTCATGTAACTGTTTACTTATATTTGATATTTATTATGACAGTTAAATCATTTTAAAGAACAAGGCATTATATACAATACTATTAATACAACATGATATTATTGTATAATCATTACCTCAATTTTTAGTTTTGTATTCTGTTTAACAATATATTTTATATAGCATGGTATAATGTACATTATTAATATACTGATTACCCTTTAAGGCATTAACATAATTAATAAAAAAATAACTTTAAGAAGGCCTAATAGTTAAGGTAAAAGTATACAATAGATAAATTAAGTCTTAAACTACTCAAGATCAGGTAAAGATTACAGAGCTATTAATTAAATGCAAGAAAATCGTGGGTAATCTAAATATCACAGTCATTTATCACTTGATATGTTATAAATAAAACTAATTGCTAAATGGTTAAGTATCCAATATCATTGAAATTAAGAACCCGTATGTATATTTTATTCAGTTGTGTATTTGTAGTTGTGTGTGTATCAAGGGGAGTAATCAAGAGGCTGCCTCTGAGTTTTTTATGACTTGGTGTAACCACTGTACCCTGGTAGGTAATAGCCTATAACTCATAGGATATAATTTAGTATTAACTTAAACAGTTAATAACAAATATTACAGTTATTGGAGCTGCAAGGTGTGAGAAACATTAAATCACAAAACAATTAATTAGATTAAACTATCCTCTGAAAACTTTATCATGCAACTATAGAATAATATAATATAAATTCTAGGATGCAAATATGCAATATCTTACTAGTTTTAATTATTTATATTAACTAAGCGTACTTAAAAATTATCTATTTGAATAAATTAATGAATCAACGAATATTGTTTGAGTTATAAAAATATAATAAATATTTGAACTTGGCGGCCAGAGATATTATAATTTGTTGTTTATTCCAAGCCGAATAGATATGACACATTTCTTCCATGATACTGATATAAACCGTTTTTTTTTCTAGTGATATAAACCGTTTTTATTTACTGTCTGGTGACTTAAGTTAGGTTAAGTAATTCAGTTTATACTGTTTATAGGTCCATTGTCTCCAGTCTACATACTACACTCTGAATATTTTTAAACTAATTAGTCAGGCTGTCTGGACTACATCTGTATTCTACACAAGCAACTAGAATTGGAATTCGGAAGAAGATTGGTAATTACAAAACATATATTACTGAAATTCATAAATACAATAATTGATAATATTAAATATTAAATATAATACTAATGACGCAGTTTTAATGCTAAAAAATGTTTCTGCAGTAAAGGAGGTTTCAAGTGTAGGTACCTCATTTTGTAAGTCACTGTTATATCAATATTAAATTTGAGTTCCAGTACATATAAATCATTTAAAATATTTTTAATGGTTTTAATATAAATATTTGTAAACAGAATTGTCAATGTACTTAAAAATCAATCAAAATTAAAGAACAAAATACTTTTAAACCGTACAAAGTACATAATATGCAAATGCCAAGTTTAGTCAAGTATAACTATTTGAAAATATTTAAACACAAATAATTTAGTTTAATTATTCATTAATAACACTAGGAATCATAACATCAGAGTTAAGACGTAAACTATTGTATTCCTGAACATAAAAATCCATAGGTTAAAATTGATTTATAATATATTCTTGAAGTAAACAGTTTAAAAAAATAATTAACAAATTGTAAAATTTTGTTTGATGAAAACATTGTGATAGTAAAAAAAAAAAATAAAAAAAAATTCTTAGGTCTTATCTGTTAATTTGTAATCCTGACCCTTTAAATTAAATGTGCCATAGTATAAAATAAAATAAAAATTTAAAACAAAACACAAATATTTAGAAGTTAATCTTAAAAAAACTTAAAAAGATTGAGTTAAGCAAATTTCATTATTAGATCCAAGAAATTATTTTCAGATTAATTTTTGATTTTATAGCTTAACTAGTTTAAAGTATGAAGGGTCCAACTCAATTTTCACTTTTTACTTTCAAATAAATCTTGTTGCGGTATTTTATTAAATATAGAAATATTAAATTTCTAATAACTGAGATATTTTTTATTTGATTATGTTTGTGTACGCGTAGAAGTTGGTATTAATTATTAAATATATTAACTATCAAAAATAATTCACAAGTTGTGTATACAAAGTTTTGATTGATGTTATTGAAATATTAAAATAATACATTTTTCTACTAATGCACAGTCTGAGTTTAATTCATAATTTTAATAAATATGTTTATGGCAATAATTATTAGTGCTATGAATAATAATAGCTTTATTTTCTGTGTTAAAATCTAAAATAAATATGTGCTAAATTAAAAATTAATTAAATGTATTATTGGTTTTCTAATAAACTCAAATAATAAAAATGAGCAATTCCATATAGTTCAGGCAACATATGATGTATAATTTTCTTATATTACCCATTAAGTAAATACCATAATGAATACAGTTTTTAATAGTCAGATCACATTTAAATATAAATAAAAAATCAAGTATGTTTTCAAGATTAATAATACTTGTATCTTAGCAATGAGTTCATATGTCATGTTATATATCATTGTGATTGAATTTTTTTTCGTATTATCTCATATTTGTCTTAAGTGTTTATTATCATTGTGTTTTTATTAATATGTATTTTGAATTTGTTTACAGATTATATATATATTGTGAATCATTGATTTCATAAAGAAGATTGTATCCCCGAGATTGAGGTATACTTTAATCATACTTAGCTCATAACTTATACAAATTTGTTGATATTTATTGGTTACTTTAATTTTAGGTAAACTCAGGAACGTAATAGTATTTTGAGAAGAGGAAAACTAGCTTTGCTTATTAGAATGTTTGATCTAATCAAGCTGGCCTTTATGGCTTGTAACGACGATGCAAAAAAATGGTATCACACTGTCCCTAGAAATATTGTTAGAGTTGATGTGCAAAATTGTTGTATTGAACTAAAGAATACCATGATGGGAATTCGTATAAGTCTGTTAAATACAGAATTGTGTACGAATGCAGCGCTCAATGGCCATTATGATTGCTTATCATTTGCTCGTCGTATAGGATATTTATGGAATGAAAAAACATGTGCATCAGCTGCACGCAACGGAAAACTCGATTGTTTGAAATACTTGAGAGAAAATGGATGTCCTTGGAATGAAGAAACATGTGCAGGTGCTGCATGTAATGGCCAACTGCATTGCTTAAAATATGCGGTTGAATATGGATGTCCCGTTAGCAGAACCACAATGAACTGTTCTGCAAAAAATGGTTATTTAGATTGTTTAAAATACTTACATTCCAAGGAGGTAACATGGGACGTATTTACTTGTTCATATGCTGCAGAAAATGGTCATATTGACTGTTTAAGATACCTCCATGAGAATGGTTGTCCATGGGATGAACGCGTGAGCTATTGTGCTGCATTGAAAGGTCATCTTGAATGCTTGATATACTCCCACGAACATGGATGTCCATGGAACAATCTAGTAACCTGCTTAGCTGCAATAAGAGGACAATTAAGCTGTATGATGTACGCACATGAAAACGATTGTCCATGGCATGAAGATACTATCTTTTATGCAGGAATAGGAAAACACACAGATTGTATAATATATGCTCTTGAAAATGGTTGTAGGTTAAATGACAGAACACGGGAAGCATTGTCCATAAATGGATACAACATAATAGTTGGAATGTACTGAAAAATAATATTATATTAATTTCAAACGGATAATTGCTGTGTACATAGGTCAATGATTGTCAGAAGAAAAAAACATACATTTTTATCATGTTAAACTATCTCCTTATTTGTTCTTTTTGACATGTACTTATTTAAGTTTCTATTAATATTTTTCATTATTCTAATAAACTTTATACTATAAAATCTGTGATTAAGGGAAAAAAATAAAATAATTAAGTTTTAAAATTGTTGAATTTTCATTATTTTTTTTATTTGTAAGCACATAATTTATGTCTTATGTTTCAACACCTGAAAATTGTAATTAAGTTATAAAGTGAATAACAGAAGTTCTTTAAAGTTCCCTAACTTCACACTTTTTAATAGGGCTTTAAACAACTATGTTTATATTATTTATTACAGCTCATTTATGATTTGTGATACTTCTGTATTTGTGCATAATTTTTGGTGTAAATAGTATGTATAGTATGTTGAGTGTGATATTTATTCACATCAAATGTTGGTATTCTGTACTAAATATTTTTGCACGCTATACAAAACTTTCAAAAAATACAACCCATTACAAGTGATACGAGTGTACCATTCATAATTTGTATTTAATATGTTACAATACATCATAAAATATTATTTAACATAAAATAAATATTCCTATCAAAAATTTCAAAAACTAATAAATCCTATTTTAACAGGTCCTTAAAATAGCCGAGTCAAAGTATTCAAAATTTAATAGCGATCCCTCGCCCCCTTGTGATAGCACTGTATTTATCCATCTAAATTTGTTTCAAAAATATTGTATAAATTTATGATGATAAAAATGATTATTATTAATGCTTCCTTTTGCTTTTAAAACTTAATTATTAAATCAGTAATCATTTCTTGTATAAAAATTTATGACAAATTTAAAAACATAATATATTTTAGTTTTATGTAAAGTTAAGTTATTTACTATATAGTATATTCTTTTAACAAGATATAGTACTGTATTTTTTAATTTTAAGTCAAAGATTGTTTTTAATATGAATATTTTCAATTGTAATTTGAAGTTAATACATATATTTTTTTTTTTTTATTGAATAAAATACAGTCATACATCATAAAATAGAGTTTATTGTATCATACATTTTAATATTTTTATCAAAACATATTTCTGTTTGTAATTCATAAAAATTAATACATATTTGAATTTGTTAGGAGTTTTGTTATTTTGATATACTCTTATTTTTCATACAGTTATAAAATTGCTTGTCTATAAATTTAAAAAAAGTATATTCTATATTATTTTAAATATAATATAATGTAATTAAAAGTTATATGGATTTATACTTAATTAAACATTAGTTAAACTATAGTAATATAAAAGGTGGGGAAGTAATAGTGCACAGGTACCTAAGTACTTATTCCCACATTTTTCACTTCAATAATTACAACTTATGTGGATTCTTATAGGTGTTAAATTGTTAACAATATAATGTCCTACACATAAAGTTCTGTCCACAATGGATAGAAAATATAACAATATAATATAAGTCCATGGTTTATATAATTAACAATAAAGCATAAATAGGTAGGTATATATGTATATGAAATGTAGGATGATCCTGCCAAAGGATTAGAGCAGCAATTTATTATTGTTTTCCTGTGTTATTTCTGTAACAGACATAAAGAAAAAAAAAACAGAGACGATGAAAAATTAATTAAGCCAGTCTGTATAGCGGAATAATAACACTTCTAGTGCTAGCCTCCACTCAAGAATTAAGAAGGTTAAAATAAATTTCAAAAAAATAATTATTATATGATTTAATATCAATAGGTATATTAACTACTTAACACAATAATTTTGAATTGAATTGTAATTGATGTAAGCAGAACTTAAACAAAATTATAAACTGGGTATTTTTTATATAATATGTACAAATAAAGTTTGATTAAAAATATTAAAAAGATTTAAAAAAAATTAAGAAAATAACAAAATAAAAATGAATTGTATCAGTTTAGTTTTTTATCCCTGTATCTTAGATCTTATATAAAACTCAAAATACATATTCATTTAAATTGTCAGTGTATTCGTCTAATTTACTAACTTTTCACCTTATGTTTTATAATATACTTTTATACTTATACAACTTTTAGTTTTTTGAATTTAAATCACTGAATTTCTAATTGGGATTAATATTAAGAATATATTTAAATATATACCTTAACATTATCTGTCGATAAGACGGAAAACATATTTTATTGACATTATTGACTAGTCTATATATGTATATAAATGAATCTTTATTTACCAGGTGTCCTCATCACATGTGAACGACTGAACCAACCGAGTTAATTCTATTTTTGTTGTATTTATTATTTTCATGAAAGGATCTAATGAAAGAACAAATTAATAAAGTTACAATCGATACGGAGTTGAAACATATGAAGTGTGGTGATGAAATTACAGTGACGTTGTCTGCCCAGCAAAAAATAAGCAAATAATAATTTTTTTTGTAATCATTGGCAACCATTTAAATAAATAAAAAATGTATTTATTTAAAATGTTTTTACGTCAGAATACCAACAAAACTTTACACAAGTGCCAGGAAATTAAGTAATGAATATTGTATCTACATCATAAAGTATTAGAATAATAAACACTACATTTTTGGAATATATTTTTTTTTTTAATTTCACCAATTAGAATTCAATATTCATAATTAGGACAAATTTGTTATAAAGCTGTTTCACATCAGGGTTGTTATTTGATGTACACTGTTGTCTAATTCTAGTAAAGAATATCTAAAGGTGGTCTATAAGTAAATTAATAAATCACAAGCGTTAGTATCTTTAATGGGCAACGTAGTTCAAGGAATCAGCTAGTTAATAGTTGATTATAAATTTGAATATTTACATTTAAATTGATATGGAGAACTTTGTTTTCACGGTTTTATTTACTTATCAATCGTAATTAATATGGATCATATGATTAGGTTTTAAACCACATACAAATGAATAAACTAACCAATTAACACAAATTGTGAACATAAAATATGAATGAATATTTAAAAATCAAAAGTTTGGTTAGGCACATAATAATCTTTATGAGGGGGAAACAATTAATATATTATTATATTTAAAAAAAATAAATTTTTTTAGTTATTTAAAGACTAAAAATATCAATAAATAAATTGCAACAATTTGATTTTTTTTTTTTAAGACTCATTAAAACATTTCATTGTACACATAGTATCTACAACAGAATTATATTAGTCAATAGGCATAACTGATAATGGTTGTTAAGATTATTTATTTCCTAAATCAGCCATAAACCACTTGATTGAAACATTTGAAACTCAAACTCAAAAAGATTATTTACTTATATTATATTAAATAAAATGATACTCCATTTTTATTTATTAATATATTAAGTGTTTTCACAATACTATAATAGGTAATTTGTAACTTATAAATGTTTTGTAAAAATACAAATCTCATATTAAATAAACATGATCGATACATTTCAAAAATATTGAAAACTGAACGATTAACTAGAACAGATATTATAATATGTTTTATGGTTTATTATAAAAATTCTAAAATCCAGTGGTAATTTAAGAATAAATATTTTAAGGGCTTCAATTCAGAGTTAGTATAAAATGACAATTTATCTTAATAATTAAATAATTTTCAAGTGTTTAATAACTAGTTATTGAGTATTATATTTTACATAAATTATATTGATCTTAACAATTAATCATTTTCAAATACCTGGTTATTCAAAAATCTTGATACACTGACTACCAAGATCAATAGGAAAATAAAACGGAAACCTTGTTTACATTTTTAAAATGAGGTTTTTATGTGAATGGTCAAAATGAAAATAAAAATTATGAAAGACAAAGAAATATTATATTATATGTAAAATGTAATTACGGTAGTGATAATGGGATAGTTAAAAACTATGGATTCTAAATCCCAATAATTTATTGTTCTATAAAATTATATATTTATACAATTGCATATTTTTACCATTGATCAATTAATCAATCTGGCATGTTTTTAAATTTCAGATAATCTTGAAAATAAATTATTTGCACTTTCAAATACTGATTATAAATAATAATTACTTATTATTTTTTAAGTTTTTTAGTTTATAGTATAAACTATGTTCTACTGTAGGGCCCCTATCTAACAAATTATAAATCATGGTTACATAAATTATCCATACGAATGTTCAATTAAAATAAAATAAATTACTGGCACTATCATAACTTATAATCATTTTAAAATTTTTATTATATTATATTATAACGTATACATCATACATATTTCTATTTGAACATAAAATTGTACTTATTTACAACTTATAAATGTTAATCAGTTATCTATTGCAATATAAAACATGGTATAAGTCAATTTTTTCATCACCTTTTAATTATTGTTATTTAATATGCATGTTATATGAATATGTAAAAAAAAGCTAATTATTTAGTATGCTGAGTGTTGGTCAGTGAATGAAATCAAATAATCACATCTTCTTAAAAAAGAATAATAATTATTTACATATTTTCTATTTATGTCATATTCAATGATTGTTTCCACAGTTTAAAATATGGTCTATTACATGAATCTATAACTTTTTAGAAAAAAAGTTATTATTATTATTATTAGCTAACACTATTTAGTTTAAAATGAAAAAAAGTTTTTTTATACAATTTTGTTCCTTAAACCATAATAACATTTATCTTATATAACATTTTAAACTAAATAATGTTAGCTAATAGTAATAAAAATAAATAATTTTATTTACTTAACATTTATTTAATTTAAATTGTTTAGTAATATACTTATATACTTCATAAATGTGTTGGTGAATTTAAGTATACAACAGTGATATCAGTTTATTGTCTGTCAAAAATTATTTAAAATCAATCATATGATCAAATAAATAGCCTAAATAATTATAAAACATATAAAATTCAATATTTGTATTTTGTTTGAAGTGATATTTGAAATATTAATTTCTTATCTCAAAATACAAAACCTTAGATCATCATCTAATGACAAAACATTTTATCATTTATATTCTGTATCTTCATAGATCTACTTACAAAAATCATTGTACAGACAAAATTAGTAGTATGCAGTTCGCATATTAGTAATTTAGCTGAAAAATAAATGATCATCACTATCTTTCTACATTACTATATAATTAAATCATTAAAATACATGCTCACCAGTGGCCACCATAAAATTATGTTTTCATTTTTTTTCCATGTCTAATTTTTAATAATAAGTTATTACAGTTGAATTATTAGAATATAAAAAGTTTTTGTATATTGATATATGTTATAGCTTTTTAATATAACTAATCCCAGATAATTGTTTTAAATAATTTACACATAAATTTCTAATTGATAAATACCACTGATTTTATTTTTTCAAATGTATGGAATTTCATTTCTTTTACTGTTGTTCTCCAACTCTATAATTTTATGATATTTATAAAATACAATTATTCTAATGCTGCTGCTCCAGAAATAATTTCAATCAACTCTCTAGTGATCACGGCCTGTCTAGTACGATTGAATGTCAAAGTGAGCTTGCCAATCATCTCAGCTAAACAAAATGTATAAACGGTAAGTATTTTTTAAGATTTAAAAATCATAATATGTTAAATATAATAATAAAATTTAAATTACCTGCGTTCTTGCTAGCATTGTCCATAGCAGTCATTCTCGATGATTGTTCGCTACAAGCAGACTCTTTCATTGTGTAGTATAATAAAGCAGCAACAGTAAATTCTTGGTAGGATTCCATAACACCTTGATCAATACTGTCATACAATTGTAACTTTGGTGCAGCTAACATAGTTTTAGCGCTCAGCAATGGAACTTCTTCGGTCTGATAAGACACAACAGTTCTTGAAACAAATAATTTACAGTCAAAAATATGATTTTATAGTAAAATTATAAGTATAAATAGGTAATAAGCCAAAGATAAAAATACTTGAATCGATTGAAAACAATTTTTCCGCTGTTAAAATCCAATTGTATCAACTCATTTGCCACTTTAGATGCATCCAAAAATGTAGGTGGTTTGCGGCCAACTTCATTAGCCACTACAGCAATATTTTGAGAATAAAGTCTATGAACATTACAATTAAAATATGTCAAATGTATCATGTATAAACAACCAAATTGTACATGAGTTAACTGGACTATCTAATTTTTTGATGAACTATTGCCAATAGTGCCAGATTATTTATTATACTAAGTAGAAACCTATCTAGGGCTCCACTAATTGTTGTAAGGCCTCATGAAAAAGGAAAATCATTTTTAATATAATCATGCATTTCATTTATAAATTAACGAAATAAATGTTAATATGTATATTATACTGTTAATTGTAAATTTGGTCAAATTATAATTACTAATTAGTATTAGGTAACATAATATAGTATGTCTTGTTTCTGTGGTCAATTGAAAAAGTATTTTTTAAATATTTTGTTTAACAAGATTTAATTTAATTAAGGAACTTAGAGGTATAATGGACATAAAATATAATATAATATAAATATTAAATGTCATTAAGAAAAGTCTATATTTAATAATAATGTTTTCAAAAATATTTTATAAATACTATTATTATCTTTTAGGAATAAATTATCTCTCAGGTTTATGCACACCAAACCAATAAAATAAAGGTATTATAAGCATTATTAATTTATTATTATACTTATAAATTAACTTTATTTAACTTACACATGAGTAATTTGTAATTATATAGACACTAGTTAAATAAATATACTTAACTAGTTGATAATTGAATTATTTTTTTCTATAATATTCACAGATTATAAAATTATTAATTATAATTTAAATATTCATAAACATTGTCATTTTATATTAGACAGCCAGGAAGAAAGACGTCAATTTACCCATATTAAATAGTATGTATATTATTTCTATATATCAAAGTACAATCAATAAATACTAAAAAGTCACAACACCTGAATTACGGAAATATATGGCATTCTTTTATAAGACATACAAACGAAGTAGTGGATATAAATTGGTACTAATGAAATAGTTTAACAAAAAAATTTAATAATATAGAATATGTATATGTTAATTTTATTTTTTAGTAACGAATAATATTACTTAAGAATTAACTTATATCCCTTAATATTTAATGGCTCAATATGAAAATATGTAATTACATTTAAATCAGTCCTATCAACCTAATTAGTTTATAAACTAAATGTTCAAATTTATGATTTATTAATACAATTGACCAGAATTGAGAAAATGTTGAGCGTATGACTAATAATATTTATATAAGTACCTATTTACATTCAAACTAGACAGTAGACAGGTTAATATTACATTTTAATTATTTGATTTTATAATACCTCTGCAAAAGTGCTCTAGACTTGTCACCCACACAGAATACTTTTGATTGAGGAGACTCTACAGCCTCTGCGCTTAATTCATTACGAATGGTTTTTGCAACATTTGTGTGGACTGCGCCACAAAGACCACGATCGGATGTGATAGCGACAATTAATTTGTTATTGTCACCAGTATCTGCTGCTTCGATG
The DNA here is from genome assembly GCF_037042655.1 of Diuraphis noxia. Classification (NCBI taxonomy): domain Eukaryota; kingdom Metazoa; phylum Arthropoda; class Insecta; order Hemiptera; family Aphididae; genus Diuraphis; species Diuraphis noxia. Next base: position 67,345,064 of record NW_028301711.1, read on the forward strand.
GCACCAGACTTTTCAAAAAATGCCTAAAAAAAAGATAATACTTGCACATCAAAATTATGATCAAGGTCTCTGACAATTAGCATACAAGGTAATTTGATACTTTGTCTAAATTTAGGTTTATAGTTTTATTATTATCATAATTTACCTTGACACCTTCACCATACGGACGGGCTTGACGCAGTTCACGTTCTGCTCTTGCGTACTTGGCGGCAGACACCATCTTCATGGACTGGGTGATTTTCTGGATGTTCGTCACAGATTTTAAACGCATCGAAATCTGTTTCAGAGTGGCCATGTTCCGGTTTTGCTGTTGACCGGTGGCGGCGCTCTTTCTGCAAACACATGGGAAACGATAAGCATTAATGACGTGCACCGAAAACGCCGGAACGTCCGTTCGGTCATTGGCGCCATAGATGAAGTAACGACAAAAAGTATAAACTGGGATGGAAACCAAAAAAACAAAACTTTGGACTTCCACGTTTCGGCCGAGAGCGGGCGGCGTTATTAGAGTGCCGTCGCCATTTTAATACTCACAGGCAGACCGCCATTGTTGTCGGTTTCGAGATCATCATCATCGTGGCTGAGTTTGGTCGGTAGTAAAAAACGAAAAATAATTCGAGCTAATGTCGACGGGACGATGGGTTGGATGATGTCGGTCTGGATAGTGCTCGTGCAGATGAACCAAAAACTGTACGGCGGGGTCAAATAAAGGGTACGCGGACTACAATTTGGTTATCGGTTGTGCGCGTGTTATCAGCGCCCAGGCGTTGTCGCGGAACAGCTGTTTGTTCGAGCAATAGTTTGCCGTTGCGCACCGTTTGCCGTTTGCGATACGCGTCATCTCCGCGGAGGCGATTAGTGGAGGTATCGTGTTCGCACGTACCCGTGCCGGTAGAATAACTGACTGAAAAACATTTTTTTTTTTCAAATTCGATTTTACGTTTATCGTTTGGCGATACCAAAATAAAATAAATATTGACTTCGCAACTGTAATCAACAACGGGACGATTAAATATACCTATGTGTATAATAATATTAGATCGAGTCAAAACGTATATTCAATATAGTTTATCGTCTTTCTTTTAGTATCTTATTGTAGTTGCTAAACGTAATAGGTATTATTGAACATTAAACTTAGGTGTCTAGTCTCGAGTCCCAAATAAGTGCCTAAATCATATTTTTATATACTATGTATCGTAACTTTACACTTTTTTGATGACAATTTAATTATTATTATTTTACGACTTTACATATACCATTTGTTTTTGGAAAACCAGGAAAACATAATAGTTTTAGAAAACAGAAACACTAAAAGACACTCAGTTTGATTTTTGTCCTTAATTGATATTGCTTTACTTCATCGTTATACATACTTTTATATTTATATTATGACTATAGTTAGACTATACCATATTATATTATTTTTTTACCATATGATATCATCTACATATATTCTCACTCTTTTGTAAAATCTGGTTGATGTATATAAAATAAAATAATACTAAATTTTATTTGGATACTATCTTAACTATATAATATAACCATTTATATTAAATACCTACCTGCGTTGTGTAAATATGTATATTTTACGATTATTTGGGTTCTCAACCAAGGGAGGACGTTGTCTTATGGACCCAGCATAGGAGTGACATAAACTAAATAAGATAATTATTAATTAAATTTTTCGGTCAAAGTTATTTTATTGCCATCACCGTGTAATTGCCACCAACTTAATAATGGAACAACATAATAATATAAATAATCAATAAGAGCATATTCATTATTAATTTTCAATATCCTTTTTTTTATTTTTCATTTAAAGTGTTTATTGAACCTTGCAACTCAAATAAAACGTGTAATTATCATTTTCCTGCAGACTGTATTTTTTTTTTAAATAAAATAAAAAGCATCCCCGTTTTTTTTTAAATATACCATTCAATTGTTTAATATATTTTTATTATAAAAAGTGTTGAATACTAGTAGCTAATGGTTACATTTACATAAAAAAAAGGTCTAGAACCATTGAGGTACTTACTGTTATTATTATTAGAACTATTGTTATTGATCTGACTTAAAATTATTCAAATGTCTTTAGAATAACTGTTAAACAATCATTTAGGTGAGTTTTCAAATGAAAAAGAAAAAATCATTGAAATACTAATAAGAAAAACAATACTTTACATAGGTAATTATTTTATTTAACTAACTGATTTTGGCTATGATACAATCTTGTTATAATACTTACAGATTTCAGTGAATACTAAATTATTAAATTATATTTATTTAGACACCTACCAATATAAGAGGAATAAACTTGATTTAAATTGAAATTAAATTTAAATTCCCTAATAAAAGTAGCTAGTTCCCTATATAGGTCGTTATAATAAAATACGATACGTATACAAGTACAACATAAAAGAAACTACTTAAAAGAAGTGTTCACTTTCTTTTAGTAGATTTATGAAAGTATTTATCTATCTAACTAAAACTAAACGCAGGGAATTAAAATCAATAACGCAATAATTCTTCAGTTAATAAATTGTTTACTACAGTCATTTAAGATATTTGTACGCGGGCAACAAGAAATTAAATCAAAAACATTTTTACCCAATGTAAAAAAAAAATGTATTTCGAATCAGTACTTTATTAATGAAACTAAAACACTTTCTCCCTACGCCATATTATTTAATAATAAAGTCGCATCTAGAAAATCGGTAATTTCTAGTCCGTCAAAAAAATCATTATTCAACTATACAGAATATTAAAGCTGGAGTCCCTCGGGGTAATGACCTCTTTGCTATACTTTATAATATATATATTAATGAATATATATTCATCACTGTTATACCTATACAACAAATCAAACTCTATTCACTTCATTTGCTAACGACACAACAATACTTATGTCAAGTATAAATACTGATATTGCGTCTCTAAATCTGCAATTACATCTAAATTCTGGGCCAAAAACTGGAAAATCAAAATCATTGACGAAAAATCCTCTCAGGTGAACTCTTCACTCAACAAAATGGAATGCCTCGCACTAAAATTCAATTAGAAACTAATTTCACTTCACCAGTCAACCAAATACGTAGGTACCACTCCGGATAAAAAATTAACCGGGTCAAACCACACCAAGCGAAAACGAAAACAACTACACTCTCGCCTTCATCTACTTTATACCTCTACTTAAATCTAACTTGAGTCTTGAAAACAAATTAATGTTATACAAAACTATTATTAAACGAGTATGGTCATACGGAATCCAAATTTAGGGCCCAGCAAAACCCACAAACATTCACCATATCCAAGCGTTTCAATCAATTACTCTAAGACTTATCACTGGTGCTCCACGGTAATTAACAAATTCAGTCCTCCACAACGACTTAATAGTACAAATAGTAAACGACCTTGCTAAAAACCACTACAAAAGTTTCCAATTAATTAACCACTTAAACTTCTTTATCAAAAAACATGTCCAGTGTTCACTCTCACATCAATATCACAAATCCCACGTTGACTAAAAAAAATTGGTTTAGAGATTTTCTATAATACGGAAAAAATCATAATAACCAAAAATAAAATAAGATGTTTTCTGAGGTTCTGTCATGGTTGATCTCCCCTTCATACGATTCATGTTTTGTATAAACTTATCATATATCATCCTTGTTAATTTTTGTTTTCATATTGTTAATAGTTTAAATATATTTAAATTAAATAATATATATATATATATATATCCGTATACTCAAATATGTCATAAAACACTGATTTTTAAAAAAAAATCTATGTTACAACTCACAATACGAAGATTACCTACAACAACAAACAATAATTGATTCACTATGGTGAAACGTTGATGATCTAAAAAAAACCTTGTACAAAGCCAAACAGATTTTATCGTTTATTTTTACCTTCCTATATTTGGAGATGAAATAATATAAGTTTAATAATTAATACTAATATTGTAATTAATTATAAATATATTTTATAAATTAATAGGTAAACAGATAGTTTTATTTAAATTTAAAAAATGAATATGTCAAGAAATTCATTAAGTAGGTTGGTAATTAATAACTAGGTATAGAAAAATACTCTTTGAAGTAAATAGTTTTATAAATATTAAAATATTTCAATATAGTTCCATATATACCAATCTAGCAATATTAGTTGTATGATATTAGATTACTTCGTTCCATTTCGTAACTAAATTGTATGAAATTCGTTCTCAGATAATTTTAAAGTTATTCATGTTTTTATATATTGCTTATTTATTAGTACATAGGTATTTATATATAATTATTCGTGGAAGAAAAATGTCAAAACTTAAATATTAGTTTGCTTGCATTTTATCGTAGTTTGAAAAGTTAATATAGTAATATGATAAAAGTAATAGGTTACTCCGGTTTAGAGTGAATACACGACAAACATGTGAATAATGAAGATAAAATTGTATTTAAAAGTTTCTATAATTTCAAGGATAAATGTTTTAGTGCAGAAAAAGTCATCAAAACAAAGTGACGAACAATTTTTTTATATCTTAAAATGTTTTAGTAAAAACTGTGGTAGGTAAAGAGTGTAGACAATATAATCTTTGACCTCTTTAATACTCACTAATGAATATTTAATCTATTTTTTTCGCTAGATGAAATCTCGAGCATTGATGTATATTAAAACTATATAAGTATATTACTGTTTGTATGCATACAATTAGAACTTGAACAATATATGTAGATACTTGGTAGTAGACTAGTAGATAGTATGATTGAAGAATGATTATCAGGATTAACGATTGTTTGTTGTCAACTGGATAAATCCACGTAGGTACATCGATGATCAACGTCATTAAAACGTCAAAGTAACAATTGAAAATGACATAATGAACACGTCTTAAAATGCTAGCTGAAAAAATGATTTTTTAATTAAGTCTGTAATGTGTGAGTCACAAAGTGTACGTGACATTTAGAGGTTGAAAAAGTAAAATGTTTTGTTTAAGCACGAAGAATCTATAGTTCAAATTTGTATTGTGTCAAAGAATTTGCACCTCTCGTTGATCGCTGTTTAAAACCGCGGTGTCCAGCCTTTATCTCGGTGTCATGGTCTATTTTACGGTTAAAGACGACTGCTACAATTAGCCCAGCTCAAATTATATCATTAAGGATTAATCGTCAGCGATGGCTGAGCTGCGCGATTATTTCAAGGTAATCCTTAGGAGATGCTTGAAATGTTTCGGCTACAACATAATAATTAAACTGGATTATGGTTTGATTTTTTATGCCTACATTGTTGTAAGTAGTTGATTACTACAAATCGAGGTGACGTGCACCAATAGGAATCGGGTGAAATCGATCTTGGCAGTTCTTAGTAAGCAAGTAGTTGGTAGGTACTGGTCGCTAGGCACTTTAACCGAAAATCGATTGTAAATTTATAGTCTGCTAATGACTAGCTGCTAATAAATTAACACTATGAATACTCGATATGGTAAATCGTACACCCTTAAAATATTTTTAGTTGGTTGTACAAATTTTTTTTTTTTTATTCTGGGTGCAACATTGAATGTATTGATTTTACAATGATGTCTGGTTTAATTTTTAATTTTTGTGTTTGAAGACCTTTTTCTAGTTGAGTAAATGGTTTCAATCACCAAATTTAAGGGAGGTTCCAGATTCTGATAACAAATTGGATCTAGTTTGTGCTTAGGTAGAAATTACCAACATCTTCATTTTACAATATTTTTAAAAATTATTTTATTTTTATTTATTGTTGGAAGGGGGGGAATTGGATAAAATAAATTTTATTGTAATATCAACATTAAAATAATTATTTAGTGACCATGGTAATCTAAAAGTTAAATCATCTCCACTCAGAATACTTTTTCTTAGTGTATAATATTTGTTTAGCATAAAATTCAAATTTATCACATATTAATCATTATAGTTACCAACTCAGTACTCAATAACAAGGCACAACATTGACATATACACGGAATCAGTAGCAGAACAATTGTCTATTTAATAAACAGTATTTTTTTTATATTTTAGTCATTAAAATATACCTAAATATAATTGAAAACTTTTTCTGAAAAACATTTTTATTGCATATTTAGAAATTATGGTCTTGGAATTGTTTACCAATTGTTATATAATATTTTACTTTAAAAAGTTAATCAAGTTTAAATATTATAAAAATTTACACAAATTCTTCAAAATCATATTTTTAGATTCTGAGCGGAGCGATGAATGTATTGATTTTACCATGATGTGTGTGTTTTTTTTTTGTGTCTGTCATCACGTTTTGGGGCAGTAAAATTGCTTCGATTTTTGACTACAGTACCTCGTTCGATCAGAAAGAGAATCTAGTTGGTACTTTGGGGGGGGGGGGGGGGGTCAAAAGTGAAAAATGATTAATACTTTTCTAAATAATCGAGACAATAGCACTTAAAAAATATTTAAAATACGTAGGCACGATTTTTTTTTATAAGCATTTAAAGTTCAAATTTTGACTAAATACGTAAAAATTACGGCAATGTTCAAATTATCTTAGATAGAAATTCATAACAGTTTTTCTTTTTAATTCTAAGATTTGAAAATTTAATACAAGGCTCCTAACATATTTTTACAATATCAGTTGCAAAATAAAATGAATAAATAGTCACAATTTTTTTTTAAGCATTCAAAGTTTGAGTTTTGACAACATATTACGTAAAAATCACGAAAATTCACAAATTATTTTAAGCTAGAAATTCATAAAAAATTTTAATTTTAAATCTAAGATTTGAAAATTTAATACAAGATTCTTTACAAGTTTTTCAATCTTTATCACAAATAAAAAGTCCACCGGAAATTCAAATTAAATTTTTATGAGCATTTGAAATTTAAATGTTTACAACATTGGATTTTCACTTTTAGCGATTTCCTTATTTTGGTGTAACTCTAAAACAAATGACTGCAGATAATTGAAATTTTTACTGAATGTTTATATAGGTATTTTATATATTTGATAACATTTTCAAAATATTTAGATTTGTTTTGAACTGTTTACTGACATTTTAATTTTTCAACTTTTTTAGTTTTTTTTTCTATAAATATCGATAAAAATTTATTTGTGCAGTAGAAAAGCTTGAAAATTTAATACAAGGCTTCTAAAACATTTTAACAATAGCAGTTGAAAATTAAAATAAATTCATTGTCACAATTTTTTTTTATAAGCATTTAAAGTTCAAATTTTGACTAAATACATAAAAATTACGGCAATGTTCAAATTATCTTAGATAGAAATGCATAAAAGTTTTTCTTTTTAAATCTAAGATTTGAAATTTTAATACATGGCTCCTATCATATTTTTACAATAGCAATTGAAAAATAAAAGAAATGCGTAGTCACAATTTATTTTTACAAGCATTCAAAGTTTGAATTTTGACAACATATGTAAAAATCACGAAAATCACGAAAATTCGCAAATTATTTCAAACTAGAAATTTATAAAAAATTTTCTTTTTAAATCTAAGATTTGAAAATTTTTAATTATCTATAATATATCCTAGACAGATAAACCGTCTTCGCTCAGAATCGTTTTTCATATACAATGATATAATATCATTGGATTCAAATTTAATTCCATCCATTATAGTAACCCACTTGTAACCTACTGCAGCAGAGCGACCTCCATGACTTACCCGCCTTTTTTTTGCATGCATCTTTTGAATTTTTTTCAAACACATTTTAAAATATTTTATGGATAGTGAATTCATTTGAATTTGCTTTATTTCGTTGTTTTGATACAGTTGGTAAAATCATAAAATTATTTATGTGATATTATTAATAATATATTATGTAAACAAATAAAAATAGAATTAGCCAATATTATAGCGTCCAATATCTCTAACTAGTCTGACTTTAGAATCCAAATGAATTGAAGTTCTTTGAAGTTCAAATAGGGGAGTCTCAGAAGAAATAAATGTAAAAAAAAGCAGGGAACCCACTGTGTTGTATAGCAGATTTCTAGTTTATCTAGTCAAAGAGTCTTTGATTATCATTTTAATGGATCTATCAATTAAAACGAAAAACGATTCTGACTGTAGTCGCTTAGCATCCAGCTCTGAGTGTATTATTAATACTCAGTTTCAGTAGGTAGTAATATATTATATATAAGTAATTTATTAGCAGTTGACAGCCATAAAATATGACCTTTATATATTATATGTTACTATGTTAGTACGTTACCTTACCGTTATTTTATGAACAGATAATATAGTATGATATTTTCATGACAACCAGCGGTCTTATTAGTTGATTATAATAAATGATCATATTATGACCATGTACCACCACTATCAAAATAACATGTTATATTTTCTAAAATAAGTTGTGGATTTGGAGCTTGGTTTATAATAATTGATAACATATCAATGTGTGTCTAATATGCGTGGATGGTAGACTTGAAGAGCAAAAAAGTATAATAATAAGTGGTTTATTAATTATTTATTACATTTTTGATGTGTAAAATAAACTGGTAAATGATGGCCTTCCATTGTTATAATTGCATAAATTATTTTTAAAATAATATTTATATCGTAAAAAATGAATTACAAATATCTTATATCTACGTCTTGATTAATAATTATTGTGTATCAAAAAATAACAATAAACGTAGTAGTGAAAATAATTTTTTGGTGAGTTCACCAAAAAACAAAACCCATTTAGCGTAAAATTCAAATTTTTTTTCCTCTGCACTTTTAAAAACTACTCGGAATTTCAAATTTTAACTCGAATTCACTAACGAGATTTACTACCACATTAATAGTACATTTCAATGAAGCATCATTTCTACTACTTACCGTGTACAAAAAACACAAAATTCATTGTAAAATCAATACATCTGCTCAGAGTTTAAAATTGTGGTATGTAGTTTTGATATTTTTAAATTGCTATGAAATTTGTATGAATTGTAATCTTGTATTTTATTGTCAACAATTTTGATCGAATTTAGAACTTCAAGCATTTCTTGAAGATCAAAATGTTTGATTAGGGAGCTAACTCTATACGACATCACGAGGGTCCCCAATTTATCGTATCTAGGTACTTCAAAACTTAATAAATGTCTTCGAACTTAATTTAAACTATTTAAAACTTAGTTTTCTGAATTTATAATCTCAAACTTTTCTCAAAGTGTAAATTTTTGAAAATTGGAATAGCTCTTATTTTCGTAAAACGAAATCTGGTAAATTTATTCTCGAGTAACCAATAATAGTATCTTACAACTTACAAGTATCAATATTCATGTGAAACTTAACTTTTAAAAATTAAGAAACTTATACTCTAATTATTTCCTGAATCAAAAACAGCGAATTTAGATTTACAGTGTGATATACTTCCTGGAAATGAAAATAAGTTGTTGGATCAACAAACTGAGTATGAAAATTATGAAAAATAATTAGAAGACAATTCTTTTAGCCTTTTCAATGAATCGATTTATGGAATTATTAAAAATCATAAAACAGAACCTTACAATGGAGTGTCATTGATAAATTAATTACATTACATTACATGTGAAATCTGGAGAGAAAATATGCATTCCAAGAATTCATTAAAAAAAAAAAAAAAAAAACGAAAAACGAATATAAATAAATGTATATGGTCCCGATATAAGCTATTGGGATTATTTTGAATTCCATAAAAATTTTTTCAACATTAAACAGTTAACAGATACAAATGCAGAATTGAAAACCATACATATTGGCTAAGTCAACTAATATTTGAATCCAAAAAAACAATATTTAGTTCAAAATAATTCCAACTTTGATACTCTTTTAATTTTAGTTGCAACTGTTTGAATAGATATTTTGAGCTCTTAATATTTTTTTATTAAATCAAATAAATGTTTTCTACGATTTCTTGCAATAATTGCTTCAAAAATAAGTAAGAACATCGCGTTAAATTTACAAATAACGAGTAGGTATGTGGTTTTTATGTTAAGCTCAAGTTAAAGTATTAACAATTTTTTATACATAGATTTTGAGTGAAATTTTACGCCTGATCGAATAGCACTATTATCGTTGACGATTAAGGACGTGTTTAAGTTATTATAGTATTTTACAATGTAAAAAGGGCAAAGACACAAGTCAAAAATATTTTTTGTAAAAGGGATCAAGTCGATTATTAGTTTTAATGTATTATTAATTTTTAATGTATATGTAATTTTTTATACCTACCCATCACTACAGCTTACAACATATTTATCTATTTAAAAACGAAATTAGAAAATTCCAAAAACGTATACAATTATAAATAAAACATAAAAAAAATTTTAACCAACTGTTAATTTACTGAAAACCATCAAAATTTGACTGTTAAGTGCCCCTTTGGCCTTTATATAAATATCGTCCGTTATTCTGCTTAAAAATATTTTTAGGTCGATTAGCATTATGAAATGATGATGCAATAAGTAATGCTAACTTAAATTATGGTTTCAAAAAATTTATTGACAGACAAATCAAAAGTATGCACGAACTATGTAAGGACGAACAATTTTCAAAATAATAAAAGAAGGACCCTCAGTTCTTCATACATGACCTAACTACGTATGCAATATTTAAATATGTTAATATATCTACTAGTAAATAGCTTTGCGCAGTGGCGATATCGTTACCAATGAAGTTCATCCGAGGTGCTATTATTGCTAGTTGATAAAACCTACTATAGTAAATTTAAAAAAATTTTGACTTTTCAAAGAGGATTTGTAAATCTTCTTTCAAATCGCTCCGTTGCTCAATCAGATAAAAAATTAAAAAAGCACGAATTATTCTTAAAATTATTCTCTCAAAAACCGATAAACTCTGTGATTTTCTTTGATAGTCGCCAGATTTACACAGACATTTTAGGATCGGCCGTAATTAGTTTATACATGTATATACATGCTGTTTTTATTCATGAGATAAGCACTTCGATTTAAATAGACGCAGTAGGTTGTAGTATCGTTTATTAGCGCTTTTCAATCTGTTTTTTATTTCCTCGTGCATAATATTTGTACTATTTTTGTTTGCTATAAGGTACCTATATATGTCTAACTTTCTCAAAAACACTTAAGATTTGATTTATTTACATCTGTTTGTGATATGCACAAATACTTGGTATTTCCTCTCCACTCTCTAGTAGATTCTACTTTTTAAGGTTTCAAAAATAATAATTTGTTTTCACTCCCACTAGGAGTTCTGTTCAAGACGTTTTCAAATGGTTTTGAATAACTTGGTTATTAATTATTATTAATAATAACTATAGTTGTTAATTTTAATTTATTAGTTTATTATCATACTGACTTGTGGTTTGAAATGTTGTCTTAATGTTTCACTTATTTGAAAAAGTATTTTTGTATCACCAACCTGTATAATATAAATAGTTATTATTTAAATTTCACATGAATACGGGCTACAAAAATTATAGTGAATAATTTATCGCACATTTCACACGAGTAAGGGTTCTCACACATTGATAAAATTTCGATGGAGATTTTTTTCCATGATCGAAGCATAGGTACGTTTTATGGTATCAAGCAACAACCAGTTAATATACAATTAAAACAATAAAATTCCCTCCAACGGAATCATGGACCTCATCTATACATTACTAGTTATTGAAATACGCATGTGTTATGACTAGAGCGCGGATTTTTATGCACTTATAAGTATTGAAATGTGCCATATAATATGCAGTAAAAATAATGAAAATATGCAAAATATATGCAGTTAAAATCATAAAAATATGTAAAATATATGCAAACATTTTTATTTATTTAAAATTTTAAATACTTAATAAAAAAAAATTTAGGGAATTTTCTGAAAACCTTAATTTATTTTTAAAATTTTATTTATTATTAAAATGAATTAATCATATATGCATTTCAAGTTTTTCTTCTGTGAAGCTGTGTCGTTTATCGGTTAATATATTTTTAAAGACTGAGAACGAACGTTCGACGTCGACCGAAGTTATTAGGGCATATTTGAAGCAACTTAGTATTGTCGGGTCTTGATAAAGGTCTTCGAGCTAACCGATGTAACCGAGTGAGTATGTCGATAACCGACTGTCACAGCATTACTTTACGACTTTACGTCGTAATCGATTATTTATCTTATAAAGGTCTAAATAAATATATATAAAAATTATTATTTAGTGACTATGACATTTAGTTTTAATTTTTCTACTTGACAAAATATTATTTTACACATTTTTAGATTCTGAACGAAGTGATGAATGTATTGATTTTACAATAATGTGTGGGTTTTTTTTGTGTCTGTGTACAGCATAACTAGTCGAAATAATGCTTCGATTTCAAACTTTGGGGGTGGTTTCCGATGTAAAATTTGAAGATCCTTGGTGCATTATAGAGGTCAAAAGTAAACATTTTCAAACAGTTTCCAAAAAAAATCGAGAAAAACAAAAAAAAAAGCGGGTAAGTCGTGGATGTCGCTCTGCTGTACAGTAGGTTACTGTAATGGATGGGATTAAATTTGAATGCAATGATAGGTATCATTGTATACGAAAAACGATTCTAAACGGAGATGATTTGTCAGTCTAGGATATATTATATTTAAATATTGTCATATATTCTATTTTGAAACAAATATTTTATTTTTCAATTAAGACGCATTTTGCATAAGGCATGGTTAATCAATTAGTGTAGTTATCATATAGTTATCATAATTCATAATACCTTGTATTATCATAGATATACGAATACCTGGTTTGAGGATAAATCGTTATCATTACGCGATTTTATAAAAATTTAAAACTCAAACGCTAATAGGCGCGCGCAGGATTTTGTGTCGGGTGCAGCATACATTTTTAACCGGCCCTAATTTAGCCCCTTATTTCCTTAATATAACCCCCCCCCCCCCCCCCCCGAATTTGCTGCACTGGTTGGATGGTTAATGCGCTATTGTCATTGTTGACTGTTGTTGTGTCTGTGTCTGTAATCTAGTGTACGTCGAATTTCTCCACTTCAAATTTTCTCTATAGCTATTTGAAGTAAAACTTATGGAAAATTTGGTGTTAAATTGTATAACCTTAGATATAAATACAAACAATATTATGCATTTTGAACTACAAAATAATTTGCAAATATTTATGGTTTTGACGAATTTTTGTCAATATTTGAAATTCAAATGCTAATAAAAATTTAATTTGAATTTCCGGTGGACATTTTTTTTGTGATAAAGATTGAAAAACTTGTAAGGAGCCTTGTATTAAATTTTCAAATCTTAGGTATAAAAGGAAAATTTTTTATGAATTTCTAGAATAAAATAATTTACGAATTTTCGTGATTTTTACGTATGTTGTCAAAATTAAAATTTGAATGCATGTAAAAAAAAATGTAGCTATATATTTCTTTTATTTTTCAACTGCTATTGTAAAACTATATTATGAGCCTTGTATTAAATTCTCAAATCTTAGAATTAAAAAGAAAAACTTTTATGAATTTCGATCTAAGATAATTTGAACATTGCCGTAATTGTTATGTATTTAGTCAAAATTTGAACTGTAAATGCTTATAAAAAAAATTTGTGACTATATATTTCTTTTATTTTTCAAATTCTATTGTAAAAATATATTATGAGCCTTGTATTAAATTCTCAAATCTTAGAATTAAAATGAAAAACTTTTATGAATTTCTAAAAGTCAATATTTGAACTTCAAATACTATTAAAAAAAAATTGTGCCTATGTATTCTTATAATTTTTTAATCACTATAATAATAACTTATGAGGAACTTTGTATTAAATTTTCAAGTATTTTGATAGGGCCAAAAAAATTTTATCGACACTTCAAAAAAAATTTTTCAGACAAATTGAAAATTTCAGTCGTCTATAAATATCTCAAAAAAAGTCAAAATATTTTGAAAATTAAATCATGTAAACAAAATGCCAATCTAAATAACTGATAAAATTTTCACGTACCTACGACTTATACTTTTTGAATAATAACAAATGTTTAAAATCATTTGAGGATAAATGGTTATCGTTAGGCTATTTCGTAAAAATTTAAAATTCAAACGTACTTAAAATTGTTCCTATAATGATGCTTCGAGTTTTCTCTATAGCTACTTGAAGGAAAACTTATGGGAAACTTAGTGTTGAGCGACATCCACGACTTACCCGCTTTTTTTTATTGTTTTTCTTGATTTTTTTGAAAACTGTTGGACAATGTTTAATTTTGACCTTTATAATGCACCAAGGATATTCACTTTTACATCGAAAACCACCCCCAAAGTTTGAAATTGAAGCATTATTTCGACTAGTTATGCTGTACACAGACACAAAAAAAAAAAACTCACATCATTGTAAAATCAATATATTCTTCACTTCGTTCAGAATCTAAAAGACAGAAAAACAGGAATTTTTACGCAAAACCAGTTTTCGACCAAATCGATATTTTTATATGGTTGTAATTCAAAAACTAATCACTTTAAATACTTGAAATGATCACCAAATGTTAATGGTTGAAGTGTCGGTAAAAAAATGTTGGACGACCAAAAAAACTTGAAAATTTAATACATGGTTCCTTATGAGTTGTTCTTATTGTAGCTAAAAAAAATTAAAAATCGTAAGTCACAATTTTTTTTAATAAGCGTTTATACAGTTTAAAATTTTACGAAATCTATCGAAAACGCGAAAATTTGCAAATAATTTTGAAGTTGAAAAATCATGATATTTTTTGCGTATATAACTAAGGATTAAAAATACAACACTAAGTTTTCCATAAGTTTTCCTTCAAATAGCTATAGAGAAAACTCGAAGCATCATTATAGGAAAAATTTTAAGTTCGTTTGAATTTTAAATTTTTACAAAATAGCATAACGATAACGATTTATCCTGAAATGATTTTAGACATTTGTTATTATTCAAAAAGTATAAGCCATAGATACTTTGGCTAAATTTTACCAGTTATTTAGATTGGCATTTTCTTTACATGATTTAATTTTCAAAATATTTTGACTTTTTTGAGCTATTTATAAACAACTGAAATTTTCAACTTTTCTGAAATTATAGTGATTAAAAAATTATGAAAATACATAGGCACGATTTTTTTTATTAGCATTTGAAGTTCAACTATTGACTTAATACGTAAAAATTATGGCAATTTTCAAATTATCTTAGATCGAAATTCATAAAAGTTTTTCTTTTTAATTCTAAGATTTGACAATTTAATTCAAGGCTCATAATATATTTTTACAATAGCATTTGAAAAATAAAATAAATGTATAGCCACAATTTTTTTTTTACATGCATTCAAATTTTAATTTTGACAACATACGTAAAAATCACAAAAATTCGTAAATTATTTTATCCTAGAAATTCATAAAAAATTTTCCTTTTATACCTAAGATTTGAAAATTTAATACAAGGCTCCTAAAATATTTTTACAATAGCATTTGAAAAATAAAATAAATATATGGTCACAAATAATTTTTTATAAGCATTTACATTTCAAATTTTGACTAAATACATAAAAATTACGGCAATGTTCAAATTATCTTAGATCGAAATTCATAAAAGTTTTTCTTTTTAATTCTATGATTTGAGAATTTAATACAAGGCTCCTAAAATATTTTTACAATAGCAGTTGAAAAATACAAGAAATGTAAAGTCACATTTTTTTTTTACAAGCATTTAAATTTTAATTTTGACAACATACGTAAAAATCACGAAAATTCGCAAATTATTATAAGCTAGAAATTCATAAAAAATTTTCTTTTTAAATCTAAGATTTGAAAATTTAATACAAGATTCTTTACAAATTTTTCAATCTTTATCACAAAAAAAATGTCCACCGAAAATTCAAATTAAATTTATATTAGCATTTGAATTATATAATGACAAATATTGACAAAAATTTGTCAAAACCATGAATATTTACAATTTATTTTGTAGTTCAAAATTCATGATATTGTTTGTATCTATATCTAAGGTTATAAAATTTAACACCAAGTTTTCCATAAGTTTTGCTTCAAATAGTTATAGAGAAAATTTGAAGCGTCATTATAGGAAAAATGTTTTGAGCGTTTGAGTTTTAAATTTTTATGAAATCGCGTAATGATAACGATTTATCCTCAAACCAGGTATTCGTATATCTATGATAATATAAGGTATTATGAATTATGATAACTACATGATAACTACACCAGGGGCGTATACAAGGGGGGGGGGCGATAGGGGCGATCGCCCTCCCTGGACATTGTTGAATGTGTTTCATGTATAGGTGCTTACATATTTTATTATAATGTTATATTAAAAAATTAAAAATACAGTGCATATTTTTTCTTAATGAAAATGGAATAAATGGATAATGGTTATCAAAAACCTGTTATCAATTAAGAATGAAAATAAGACTGATTAAAATAAAAAAATTAGAGATATCGTGGTATAATCACAGATATATACAATAATTACTATTGTTGTTGTATCTGTGGCAGTGTTTCTATAATAATTATTAATTGTGATCGTCTTCAACTTACAAGATTAAATTATTTTTTTTTTTTTTAATGGTCCGCACTCTGCAACCTTATTAGACATCAGTATAAAGTATAATTTTTGTGACATTAATTTTTAGCTTACTAGGCAATAAATCTAATTAACTAAAAAAAATTTCCTTATGAAATAATTTGCATTAATGTATATTTTAGTCTTTACTTACCCATGTTGAGCAAAATCAGTTTAGATTTTTTTTACAACTAGTTATTATTTATGACATAACTTAAATAGTTAAAAATGCTATCATATTTATTTAATTTCCGCTATTCAGTATTACTTTACTCAGATAGTCTGATTTAGATATTTAATTGATTAATTAATTTAATTAGGTATGTGATTATTTTTATAAATTTGTCCACCTTTTTTCCTTTGCATTAATCATAACTCCTTTGGCTTTTAGCTGTTTGCTTATTGCTTTCTGAAATATGCTTAATGTTACATAAGGTTAAAAACATGACTGAGAAGCCAAATGTCTCAGAAAAAACTGACAGGTTTGGCTTTGATGAACATTCATAGAAACATAACTATTAGCACATCAAAAGTTGTAGAAAAATTTTCAAAGACTAAAAGAAAATTGGATTTTGTTATTTAAATATTATTTTATTATTATATATTTAATATAACTATTATTATATTATGTGGTTATTATAATATGCTTTTATATTTATATGTACCTATATGTCAAGTTATTTTATTTGGTATATTGTTGATGTTGTTTACAATAATTAATGTTATGGGTTTTGAAAGTGGGTAGAAATCAATTATTGAAGTTTAAGCAAGCGAAACGATCGAAAAATTTTGATCCGCCAATTTATTTATAATCTGTACACTGTCGTTTATGAACAAATTTTTTTATAAGAACCTATGATTTGAATTCAAATTTCGCCCTCCCCTGGAAGAAGAACTGAATACGCCCCTGAACTACACTAATTGATTAACCATGCCTTATGCAAAATGCGTCTTAATTGAAAAATAAAATATTTTTTTCAAAATAGAATATATGACAATATTTAAATATAATATATCCTAGACTGACAAATCATCTCCGTTCAGAATCGTTTTTTTGTATACAATGATACCTATCATTGCATTCAAATTTAATCCCATCCATTACAGTAACCTACTGTACAGCAGAGCGACATCCACGACTTACCCGCTTTTTTAAATTTTCGCTTCAATATGCAATAAATTTTGAATTTTGCCAAAATATGTAATAACCTTTAAATATGCAAAAAAAATTTCACCATTATATAGCTTCAAATTATGATGATTCGTGGACATAACTGACAACAATCCAAAAATATTAAAAGGAAAAAATATGCAATTGCATAGAAATCAGGGCTCTAGTTATGATATATATATGTATATATTTGTGACCATTTTATGTTTACGAACAAATAAAGTGCACGCGCGTGGTTATGTCATATGCAGTTCAATGGCGTAATTAAGCATTAATTTTGTTTTGGAGTATATTAATATTACCCTCATCACGGCTCACACCCTGATTTTGATCATCTATTATTATAAATCAAACTAGGTAAATGTTACCTTAAATGTTAACAAACGTACAAAACACATTTTCAAAACTTTCTGAACGATTGACTCAGATTAACGTTAAAAATCAATTTCCTAATTAGTTGACCTCTGCTATCAGTTTTCAGTAACATGAAATTGTTTATTGATATTTAATACCACCGAATGTATACGATTGTTATAAAATGCATTACAATAAAATAATAACATTTGTTTTTTAGAATATTTAACTGCACATCTGCACATAATTGAATAAAGACCATGCATACGACAACGACATGTCCCAAAAGAATTAGTTATGGTTGACTTTTTCAGTTTGTTCCGGCATTAAAATATTTAGACTGGGAGTGAACTACTCAATAAACGATGTAATTTTGCATGTTACTGTGCACAATAAGTGTGTATCGAAAACACATTTATGATGAATAATATTATGGGAAATTAGAAACACATCTTTTCCTATGTATAATTTATATCCCGGTTGAGACGATGAATCCAAAATCCTCGGAATAAAAGGTCTTCAAAGTTCAAAGTTCACGTAATACTCATGACATTGATTCGCGGATAGATTGATCCCGGATTTGAGAGCGAATTTAAGTAGGTGGGATAGGGAGGAGGAGGTTATATTAAGCTCGTCTTCGAGCCCAATACTACATGCGAGTCCTGGGTCGTACAGTACAACCCCTGTCGTCGTGTGCTTCCGCCAGAATCATTTGTACCGCACACCCCACACGACCAACAACCCCGATAGATGGTGAGTAGCACGTGACCTACAATAACCCCGGGATTTTCCAATACATACACGGATGTCAAACGATTGCACTAATTTTGGACTATTTTACCTGTAATTTTATGGACCTTTAGCGTGCACATTTTGTGAAAAGGCCAAAGTACGATTGTGCCCGTTTTAAAAATGCCATCGGAAAATTGATGCACGATTTGTGCATAGACATCGAATAAAGTCGTTTCTACATACCATACGATTATTGGTTTTTAATTTTAATTTCCAACTCTCATTTTAAAGTTATATTGTTGACGCTAAATTATAATTTTATTCTTATGATCGATACAATAATATATTTTTAGTATAAACGTAATTTTGTCTTATTAAATATTCAATAATTGTTAATTTAAAAATGACATTAAATAATCTACTTTTTATGATTAAATGAAAATATATCAATAAATATAAAAATCAATTTGATTGAGAAATGAGGTGTTAGTTTAATTTATTATTACTCCTTTTTCGTAAATTTATTTTAGATTAGGTAATCGTTATTCTTTAAAAAAATGTTTGATGGATAGTGTAATCCCATGCACGATGTAAATTATATTTCTATTTTTATTTGATAAATTGTATTATGTGTTATTATAATTGATACTTATTATTCCAATTTTTATGTTTTTAGTTTTAGAGTAAGGTTGTTATATGTGAGTGCAGTGAAAATTTTTTTAATACGTGGGTGTCAAATTCTTTTGGTTTGCCCCCCCCCCCTCATAATTTGAATTGTTTGCGCCGCTGATCCAAGCATATATTATGTCATAATATTACGACCACAGGTGACAGGTACCTTAAAAAAATATACCTGACCTATACTGAAAACAATTATATTATTAATAATTATTACATACCTATTATATCAATGGTGTTATCAATTATTATTTTTTTATGTTTGTCAATGATCTATATTGTTTGGTACACTTTTTAAAAACGTATGTACATTCAATGATTTGGCAAAATTTCATTTGAAACTTTAAAAAAAAGCGGGTAAGTGGGTATCGCTCTGCTGTACATTAGGGGGTGGGGTGGACCTCTGACTAGGGTAGGTTAAATTTGAATGCAATGATAGGTATCATTGTATACGAAAAACGGTTCTGAGCGGAAACGGTTTATCTGTCTAGGTCTAGGATATATTATAGATTATTAAAAATTTTCAAATCTTAGATTTAAAAAGAAGATTTTTTATGAATTTTCTAGCTTAAAATAAATAATTTGCGAATTTTCGTGATTTTTACGTATGTTGTCAATATTAAAATTTAAATGCTTGTAAAAAAAAATGTGACTGCATTTCTTTTATTTTTCAACTGATATTGTAAAAATATTTTAGGAGCTTTGTATTAAATTTTCAAATCTTAGATATAAAAGGAAAATACTTTAAGAATTTCTAGTTTAAAATAATTTGAACATTGCCATAATTTTTATGTATTTAGTCAAAATTTGAACTGTAGTAAATGCTTATAAAAAAAATGTGTGACTATATATTTCTTTTATTTTTCAAGGTTTAGGTTCAGGAATGTGTTGATTTTACAATGATGTGTGTTTTTTTTTTAGATTCTGAACGAAGTGATGAATGTATTGATTTTACAATGATGTGAGTTTTTTTTTTTTGTGTCTGTGTACAGCATAACTAGTCGAAATAATGCTTCGATTTCAAACTTTGGGGGTGGTTTCCGATGTAAAATTGAAGATACTTGGTGCATTATAGAGGTCAAAAGTAAACATTTTCAAACAGTTTTCAAAAAAATCAATTTTTTTATATGGTTGTCATTCAAAAACTAATCACTGTAAATACTTGAAATTTTCACCAAATGTTTATGTTAGTGATATATATATATATATATATATATATATAAAGTTTAATTTTCAAAAAATTTTGACTTTTTTTGAGTTATTTTTTTTTTATTAGCATTTGAAGTTCCAATATTTGCAAAAATTCGTCAAAACCATGAATATTTGCAAATTAGTTTAAAGTTGAAAAATCATAAAAAATTTAGCGTTTATAACTAAGAATTAAAAATACAAAACTAAGTTTTCCATAAGTTTTCCTTCAAGTAGCTATAGAGAAAACTCGAAGCATCATTATAGGAAAAAATTTAAGTGCGTTTGAATTTTAAATTTTTACGAAATAGCGTAACGATAACGATTTATAAATATATACGATATTAAACATTTGTTATTAATTTATTATTCAAAAAGTATAAGTCATAAATACTTGAAAAATTTTACCAGTTATTTAGATTGGCATTTTCTTTACATGATTTAATTTTCAAAATATTTTGACTTTTTTTGAGGTATTTATAGACAACTGAAATTTTCAATTTTTCTGAAAATTTTTTTTTGAAGTGTCGATAAAATTATTATGGCCATATCAAAATACTTGAAAATTTAATACAAAGTTCCTTATAAGTTATTCTTATAGTGAATAAAAAAATTATAAGAATACATAGGCACAATTTTTTTTAATTAGCATTTGAAGTTCAAATATTGACAAAAATTCGTCAAACCCATTAATATATACGAGATTTTTTTTGTGTTTGTCATTACGTTATGGGGCAGTAAAAATGCTTCCGATTTTAACTTCAGTACCTTGTTAAATCAGAAAGTGAATCTAGTTGATACTTTGGGGAAATTTCTTAATATTTTTCTAAATAATCGGGATAAACAAACTAAAAATTAACGGAAAAACAAGAAATTTTACGTACAATCAGTTTTCTATGTAACTTTAAAACGAATGACCATTGATACATGAAATTTTCACTGGATGTTTATATAAGTACCTATATTCTATCCACCATGAAATTTTTAAAAATTTTGACTCAAGTTTAACTATTCATAGGTATATACAATTTTCAATCATTATTAGTTTTTTTTTAAATTAAAATCGATAAAAATTTATTTTTTAGGTAGAAAATCTTGAAAATTTAATACAAGGCTCTTAACATATTATTACAATAGCAGTTGAAAAATAAAATAAATTCATTGTTACAATTTTTTTTTATAAGCATTCAAAGTTTGAATATTGACAAAATACGTAAAAATCACAAAAATTCACAAATTATTTTAAGCTAGAAATTCATAAAAAATTTTCTTTTTTAAACTAAGATTTAAAAATTTAATATAAGATTCCTTACAAGTTTTTCAATCTTTATCATAAAAAAAATGTCCACCGGAAATGCAAATTAAATTTTTATTAGCATTTGAATTTCAAATATTGACAGAAATTCGTCAAAACCATGAATATTTGCAAATTATTTTGTAGTTCTAAATTCATAATATTGTTTGTATTTATATCTAAGGTTATAAAATTTAGCAATAAGTTTTCCATAAGTATTGCTTCAAATAGCTATAGAGAAAATTTGAAGCGTCATTATAGGAAAAATGTTTTGAGCGTTTGAGTTTTAAATTTTTATGAAATCGCGTAATGATAACGATTTATCCTCAAACCAGGTATTCTTATATAATATAAGGTATTATGAATTATGATAACTACACTAATTGATTAACCATGCCTTATGCAAAATGCGTCTTAATTGAAAAATAAAATATTTGTTTCAAAATAGAATACATGACAATATTTAAATATAATATATCCTAAACTGACAAATCATCTCCGTTTAGAATCGTTTTTCGTATACAATGATACCTATCATTGCATTCAAATTTAATCCCATCCATTACAGTAACCTACAGCACAGCAGAGCGACATCCACGACTTACCCGCTTTTTTTTATTGTTTTTCTTGATTTTTTTGAAAACTGTTGGACAATGTTTAATTTTGACCTTTATAATGCACCAAGGATATTCACTTTTACATCGAAAACCACCCCCAAAGTTTGAAATTGAAGCATTATTTCGACTAGTTATGCTGTACACAGACACAAAAAAAAACACACACATCATTGTAAAATCAATACATTCATCACTTCGTTCAGAATCTAAAATGTTCTCAAACAGTAAAGTCGTCCTTGTTACCCAATACACAACATCGTAGGCAGGTAGGTAGGTGCATAATTCTTTGTGTGTCCTCCGTATTGACGCGGTACAGCTACGTCGGTACAACAATTATTATAATTACGTACCGTTTATAAAACGGCCTTGTCGTATTGTTAAAGACTAAAGTACACCCGTCGTGTTATATTGGTCAATAATGGGACGTGATATTAGAACGTCAGCGTCCGCCACTCACAATATCCCAAGTGCACGGCATGCACGCATGATGAACGTGCGGCGGCGGCTACACGCTCTAGCACGCACACGCAGACACGTTTCGAAAACTTTTAAGTCACACAATTTCTTCTCGGCACAATACAATATTTTACAAGCGTAAGTATATTACTGCAGCTAAACAGCAGCGATCACTATGCGGCTTACCGGTGACCTCCTCTATAAGTTATATTACTACAGCGTGTACCGCGAGGATTTACTCATTGCGATATCTCCTGAGATAATAAATATATCATAATTCTGGTTTTTTTTTTGGTGTTTTTATTAGATTCACATAGACTAGGGCTAACTGTATTGTATTTTATTTTTTGGTAAAAAAGTTGAAAAAACTATTTTCGAATTTTTGAAATTTTGAAAAAAAATAGTATACCTACCTACCTATTTTATAAAGTTTGTTTTGCTGAAAATGTTGACTTTTCTACACTTTATCTTTATTTATCTCATGGTTTTTAATAATTTTTAGTTTATTGATAAAACGTCGAAAACTGGTTTTTATCTGGGCGGCGCGCGAGTCCCCTTCTAAGGCTAATGGGTATAATCTTCACGGGACACCGTGTATATTATATGTATATTATACGCTTGATGATGAGGTGTTTTTTAGATTCTGAACGAAGTGATGAATCTTTTGATTTTACAATGATGTGTGTCTGTTTTTTTTTTTGTGTGTGTGTGTGTGTGTGTACAGCATAACTAGTCGAAATAATGATTCGATTTCAAACTTTGGGGGTGGTTTCCGATGTAAAAGTGAATATCCTTGGTGCATTATAGAGGTCAAAAATAAACATTTTCTAATAGTTTTCAAAAAAATTGAGAAAAACAAACAAAAAAATGACAGAAAAACCGGAATTTTTAAGCAAAACCAGTTTTCAACCAGATCAATTTTTTTATAAGGTTGTAATTCAAAAACTAATCACTGTAAATACTGAAATTTTCACCAAATGTTTATGTTAGTGTTATCTATATACAGTTTAATTTTCAAACATTTTTGACTTTTTTTTAGTTATTTATAGACCACTGAAATTTTTAATTTTTTTGAGAATTTTTTTTGAAGTGTCGGTAAAATATTTTGGACGACCAAAAAAACTTGAAAATTTAATACACGGTTCCTTATGAGTTGTTCTTATTGTAGCTAAAAAAAATTAAAAATCGTAAGTCACAATTTTTTTTAATAAGCGTTTACAGTTTAAAATTTTACGAAATCTATCGAAAACGCGAAAATTTGCAAATAATTTTGAAGTTGAAAAATCATGATAGCGTATATAACTAAGGATTAAAAAATACAACACTAAGTTTTCCATAAGTTTTCCTTCAAATAGTTATTAGAGAAAACTCGAAGCATCATTATGGGAAAAATTTTAAGTTCGTTTGAATTACAAATTTTTACGAAATAGCGTAACGATAAAGATTTATCCTGAAACGATTTTAAATATTTGTTATTATTCAAAAAGTATAAATCGTAGATACTTGAAAATTTTATCAGTTATTTAGATTGGCATTTTCTTTACATGATTTTATTTTCAAAATATTTTGACTTTTTTCGAGATATTTATATACAACTGAAATTTTCAATTTTTCTGAAAATTTTGTTTGAAGTATCGATAACATTTTTTTGGCCGTATCAAAATACTTGAAAATTTAATACAAAGTTCCTCATAAGTTATTCTTATATAGTGATTAAAAAATTATAAAAATATATGTGCAAAATTTTTTTTTATTATCATTTGAGGTTCAAATATTTACTTAATACGTAAAAATTACGGCAATTTTCAAATTACCTTAGATAGAAATTCATAAAAGTTTTCTTTTTAGATCAAAGATTTGAAAACTAAATACAAGGCTCCTAACACATTTTAACAATAGCAGTTGAAAAATATTAAAAATACTTAAGCACGATTTTTTTTATAAGCATTTAAAATTCAAACTTTGACTAAATACGTAAAAATTACGTCAATGTCCAAATTATTTTAAATAGAAATTCATAAATGTTTTTCTTTTTAAATTTAAGATTTGAAAATTTAATGCAAGGCTTCTATCATATTTTTACAATAGCAGTTGAAAAATAAAATAAATATATATGCATAATTTTTGTTTTAAAGCATTCAAAGTTTGAATTTTGACAACATACGTAAAAATCACAAAAATTCGTAAATTATTTTATCCTAGAAATTCATAAAAAATTTTCCTTTTATACCTAAGATTTGAAAATTTAATACAATAATACTCACAATATATTTTTACAATAGCAGTTGCAAAATAAAAGAAATACATACTCACAATTTTTTTTACAAGCATTTAAATTTTAATTTTGACAACATACGTAAAAATCACGAAAATTCGCAAATTATTTTAAGCTAGAAATTCATAAAAAATTTTCTTTTTAAATCTAAGTTTTGAAAATTTTTAATAATCTATAATATACCCTACACAGATAAACCATCTCCGTTCAGAATCGTTTTTCGTATACAATGATACCTATCATTGCATTAAAATTTAACCTACCCTAGTCAGAGGTCCACCCCACCCCCTAATGTACAGCAGAGCGATACCCACTTACTCGTATTTTTTTTTGCCACCATCTCGTCAACCGCATCATAATATTATATCTAGACTGGCTTTAATCGTTGGAAAGGGTGCTACGCCACTGCGTTGGGGAACGGAGTTGGTCTCTACTTACTATGTTTTTTATTCGCACCCCGACAATTTCTTTTTACAGGAACGATGATGATCGACGAGGACGGTACAAGCTTTAATGGCCAAATTAATTTTTCTTCAAATGTAGATTTATATTTTTCCCGTTGACACTGTATTGTGACCGCCGCCATTAAATTAATTAGAAATATGTAAAGAATTTTACAGTTTATATCTTTTTCGATTTTAGTACAGACTTGTTTTTTTTTTTTTTTGGAAACGCGTCTGTATAATATACTACTTATGTATCGTTCTTATAAAAATAGTCACGGCTGTTGTAATGGTCTATTCCACCCTGCCAACGATTATCCTGCTCTCTTATAATTTGACTTATAAATATACAATAGAAATTTAGTGGTGTCTTTATATATATATATATATATATATGATGCAAAGCTTGATATCGATTACAAAATAGATTTTAAAGACCCATAAAAATAGTTAAAACATCACAATGTGTATTAAAACTAAAAATGTATATCAATGCAGTTGTTAATCGAAAAAAGTTTAAATCGAAGATTAATATAAAAATTTATAATTTTATAATTTTTATTTCGATTTCAAGCGCTGGCCGGAGGTGTAGCTGTGTGGGCGTGGAATAATTTTTTCGTTCAACGAAGTTTTTAAATCGTTAGCTATATAGATTGAACTCCTTTACTAAACTTTTCCCAATTCGAGCACTGATTTCTATAGGTACCATATATCATTAAATAATATTTTATATAGCTGTAATAATTGTATAATACGCCGAAACAATAACCGATTTTACGAGAGCAAAAATAAAAAATCTATACCAATATTTTATGTCAATATTCATGCGTTCTAAGGGCACGAACACTGCTCTAATATATAATATATATATTTATTTATATATAGCGTGGTCCGAAGCCATATAGACCACTCGACGGGCGTGACTCGCTACGATTCTTTAAAATTGTTATTAATATTATATACGCGATCCTTTATAACTTATTCTATTAAAGATAGTGCTGTTGCTGTATACATATTATACAACATCATAATATGACGATATAAAAATATTGTATACATATACGTTTTGAACTTAACATCGACGCCGCCGCCCGGGCGACGACAATAAACAGTGCGACCCATATTATAATATTATATAGCAGGCTGGAAGCTGAAAGTTGACCTATAGTCGGTAATAAATGAATTTTTTTTTTTTTTGATTGGTTTATGCATTGACATAATTATTATAGACATCAAAGACGGTTATTTTATGTGGCGTATAATATTTCATTGGAGCTCAAACGAAGAGGAGGCGTGCAGTGTCGGCATTTGATACCGCGGGCGGAAATTACGACTGGGTTTATAATATATTTAGTACTTACGTTATATTATCAGTGATAATTTATCACATTATACCTATCCGCTTAAACCCACGCATGTCCTACATAAAAATTAACGTCGAAGTACTGTATACATACGCCGCCGTGATGGTATTTATTATCGGAGACAAAGCTCGACGGGCGGGCCCCGTTTTGCAGCGCAAACGGATGAGCGGCGAGAGGCGCGCGGTGGAAGGCGAGAGGAAAATCGTCCGAAATCATTAAAATCGCTTACGAATATTGTACATGCATATTATATAATATCTAAAGGCTCGTGTATAACAATATATAGAACACGATTTAACTGCCTGCCCCCCTCCCCCGTTTGTCGTTACGTCGACGATAATGATATTATTATATTTTATACCGTAATAGACTATTTATATATGTACCATATACCCACGTCCTAAGTACGCGACGAGGAGTGTTGGGGAAGCGGAGAAGTTCCGTTCGACCCTTATACATCGCTGCTGCAGTAAGTACTACTGTATATAACACGGAGTGACCTTGGTCCTACCGCACTACGACCCGGATCGACGGAGGGATACGCGCAGCTGTACATAATAAAATAATAGTAATAATAATAATAATAATAATCGTAAGCCCGTAAGCCCGTAAGCGCATAAAAAACACACACACATATATATAATATATATATATATATTAATGTATTTTACCCATTTTGTGTGTGTGTGTCGGCGGCGGTGGCGGCGGCGGACCGATCGATAGACTTAGTCGACGGTACTGGCGGTGGGTGAGGCGCAAACCCGCACGAACGGGTCGGCGCTTAAAAAAAAAAAAAAACTCGAAATGAAAAAAAATCACCCTTCCCATACACACACACACACACACACACATTTATATAATATCGTTTAATATATCTGTTATGCTATATATCTGTGTGTGTGCATAGAGGATATCATCGTCGTCGTCGCTTAAAGGCCGCCCTTTTCGGCGATCGGTCGGTCGACGGGGCGCGCGCGCGCGATAAACGACACGCCGACGCGCTGCTCGGATTTTGGGAAAACCCAAACGAACGAAATACCGGTTTTAGGGGCTGAGGATCATGAGCGCTGCCCGTCGTCCCTGTGCCGCCTCAGCTGTCCCTGCCGCGGGAGACACACCCCGTTCACGCGCCCGCGCACTCACGCGTATCGGCCCTACACGGACCTATATATACATTATATTATATTATATTATGTATTTATATATATATAAATCGTATTGTACATGCACGATGAGGTGCATAACGTATATATATATATATATATGTATATCATTATTTAACCGCGTATACACCCACCACCCATATGGGTGTATGTGGGTGCGGGGGTGCGGTAGCGTATAGTTTGTGTTTGTCGTGCACATTACAATGTGAGTACCTACGATGCGGTGAATTAGGGAGCGCCCAGAGCTTTGTGCATCGTATAGGTATATAATATAATATATATATGTATATATATATCGATGCATTTATGTTTCCATACGCATATTATAACATTGTACTCTATGCGACCGCCTCTCCGTGATTGTTGGGTGGGTATACGCACCCCACCCGTATACGAGTGCACAGCTTATATACGCCAGCGCCCGCATTGATTACAGAGCGATCGTTTTAATCTTTGCAGTGTACAGCGCACGATGGTGTACGACGACGGTCATAATTATTTTTTCGTGATATCATAATGATATTATGGAAGTGGGGGGGAAGGGTAAATTTAATATATTATACCCACGGGCCGCGCTATACCGTGTTCCGGATTTTTCGCAAAAATTTATCGAGACGATTTTTCATCCCTGCGGTTGACACTACCGCAATGTTTTTTCAACGATTTCGTAACGGGTGAGTGGTTTTCCGTCTGAAAGTTCAAACACCGGACGTCGAACCTACACCGCGGTCACCGCGGTATAGAACCGATTAAAGTTTATATCATATATGATATTATTATTATGATGTTATGTGCGTGTGGGAGTATCGCGTCGACATTTAGCGGGACATCCTCTACGGGCGTACACCCTCGTACGTGCTTCCGCCTCAATCCACCACTTAATACTGAACTTTGACCTCTAACGGCTACAATGGCAGTTATAACTGTATTGGTCCGTTTGTAATCGATATTCCCGATACAAACGTTTTTGGAGTAAAGACGAAATGAAATGTAATACGCACTAATTGTTAGACCAAAGATAATATATACCTATTATCTATTTATTTGACTTACTACGTACACCTACCTACGTTTAATTAACAGATGACACAATAATACATGGAATCACTCTGTATGATAAATCAAATATGCTCGTAATCACTGAAATAAGTGTTGGAATATTATTTTTTTTGTCACTTCTCCCTGTTTCTACTCCACAGTAATAGGTAAACTCTTCTTTGGCTCAACGACTTTGTTTTTTTTTTATTATTATTACATTCCCCCCGTCACATTCCAAAAAACTTTTATTATACTTACTATCCCTCCACCCAACACCGTGAACTTGCCTACGCGCGTCGCTGCATTACATATTAATATATTATTATTTATCCTAACACATACGATATGTGTACACATTGTAAACACACAAACAAGTAGCTTCCACCTTAATCTCGTAATTGAAAACTATAAGGATTTTTTTATGGTCATAACAATAATTTCTTTAATGTCACTTTTATAGAGCCCTTTGTAGTCGGCTTAATAAATATATATGATATATAGAAAAACAATTCACTCGAAAGTTCAATAATACAATTTTCCGAGGGAATTTTTTTTGAAAATATAACACATTATATATATATATATAGACACTTTAAAAGAACAAACCTTTCATCGTTGTCTTTAATTTTAATTTTTCCCCTTTCCTTTTATGTCTAACATTCTCCTATCAGTGTGGATTTATTTATAAACGTTAAAATAATGATTATAATCTATAATACATAATATTAACTATATATATATATATATATATATATATAGTATTGTACTTTTATACAATTCAACCGTTTCTGTAAACCATTATTGATATCTTTATTAGAATGAGAATATTTTTTAATTACTACAATGCCTCGCAAAAAGTTTACGTGATTGCGTGGTCGAAGTTGCCTTGTTTGAATTCAATTATAATAAGCTCACATTCGTATAGATCCAAACAATAATTACTAATTAATATCTGTGATCTGTATTGTATATTATATAAACAGAAAATAATCCACAGTTTTGGACGGGAACGCAATTCGGGTGGGAGGGTGGTCGTTTTAATTAAATTTCAAAACTGTGATTCATCGCATTTGATGAGCAATGATTATTATTGAGAACGGACATTCTTGATGAATAAATCACTGTTTATGTTACACGAGTACAATGTGAATTTCCCAACATCCATTATGTATTGAAAAATATGCACCAGATTAAATTTCTAATGAAAACTCAAAAACAACAATAGACAGAATATAGCAGTTGACTTAGTTCAACAACACTATCAGTCTAACGCAAACAATAATAATTGAACA
Source organism: Diuraphis noxia (assembly GCF_037042655.1). Lineage (NCBI taxonomy): Eukaryota > Metazoa > Arthropoda > Insecta > Hemiptera > Aphididae > Diuraphis > Diuraphis noxia. The sequence goes on from NW_028301711.1 coordinate 67,375,660, forward strand.
TTAAAGGCTTTTCGAGTTTATTCTCCCAATTATACGGATAACGTTTTAATATTGATTAACAACTCTAAAAGTTCCTATTTAGAAACTAATTGTTTCCAAACTTCAAACTATTTATTAGTTATTAGTATTCACAAATTACAATAAGTTCTCCGTAAATATCATGTCCCAGTTATTGGGGAGAGAAATCAATATTGTGAACGATTCGAAAAACAATCAAGTGTTGACTAATGACTATATACATAGCTTTTCCAATTATCTATATGGCTATATAGTATATACTATATACATTAAAAAAAAAGATGATTAACGACCAAACTATTACCATATAAATCGTATCAATTCATCCATTATATTAGGCGAGAAAGCGAACGATGTAGTCAATGTAGTACAATCATGTTTTTGTATACAGTTTTTCGGCTAGAAGAAGAGTTTTCAAAAAAATGCTTTGTGTGACCCAACCTATCGATTGAAAATATAGATAGAGTTTCTGAGAGGTCATTTTTCGATTTCCGAGCGCAGTATATTCTCACATAATGGTATAAGAAGAAACTACAACAACGTTGCCGTTAAAAATGTCACTAACATCTGTAGTTTTCATCTGCAAACTCAGCTCAGAATTGTATTTTGAATGTCATTTTTTAATCATGATTCATAAGCAATAAAATTAAGACGATATCAGTGCACTATATTTTGTTTTCTCTCTCTGGCCACGCTCAACATAGACAAAACGTATTTATGCAGAACCATTTTTCTATGTTTTTAATTAACTAATCTTAAAGTAAAATCATATTGACCATTACAAAATAGATAAAAAATAACAATTTTGAAGACATGGCATATCGATATTATATTTTATTATTATTTGATTTTGTATTCGACTTTCAAAATAAACAAAAAACTGTTGTAAATTTAAATTATGTGTAAATTATTTTGAGAAAATATTTAAACAAATCGATATGTCCATCAAAAAATATTATTCTCTATTTTTTTATATAATTTTATTTAAAAAGGTAACTAATGATTTTTATAAATCCTAAGAAAGAATTTAATTTTAATTTTGTCATGAATACAATTTATTAGCAAGCTATCACATACAATTTAGCTTCCTTACTTTATTTTATAATTTTTTTAGGTAACATATTAATTTATGTTGACATCCCTGACAAATTTGTTAACCGGAAGTCAAAATCCTGCAGTTGGTCGGAGAAATGGTGTGTAAACAATTTTTATCAAGCTTACATGTTATTAAGTTAATTAATTATTTTTTCAAAACTTAAATGAGTTGAAATTATTAATTAACTTACATAACCTTGCTTTCTCTGGTATTTATCAAAGGGTGGAACCCTCTCGGCTATTACACTATTATGATTAACAATGTAAAATAAAATAAACTTTATAAACAGTCTAAAATATCGTTTTTTATAGATTTACTATACTTACATAAATTGCTAATATTTATATATTTTTTTTCAGATGACGCGTTCTTTATTAAATCATGAATGTTAAAAAAAAAAAATGTTTCTGTAAAAATTATGCCTGTATCGTAGGTTTCTAATTGCTCGTCGAAACTGTAATGTGGATGTGTTAAATTATAAGATATCAGCACAATGGATGTTTGATAAAACGAATTAACATAAAATATTTTTCTATTATTCTTGAGCAATCTTAGAATAAAATCACTTAGTACAACAATTATAGAGGACACTATTTTTTAGGGTTATGAGTTTATAACTTATCGGTTATTTATTTAGTTATTTTTTGACTTGATCGGTAGTCAAATTCAAAATAAAAGTACATGTTCAATGGGGCCCATTATCTTCTTGAAGAATAAATAAAATAAAATATTACAATGATCAATGAAAATGTAATTGTATTACGATTATTATTATTATTATTATTTTAATACGATTTCGTTGCTAAGGTATATGTCATGATTATTATTATTATTTACCTTTAAGAGAAGATCGTAGGTATATAAGCGAATCAACACTTGAGTAGATAAAAACTACGAATATATACAAAAAGAAATAGTCATATAGTTAGTATAGGTACATATTTATAAAATAATGATCAAGTTTGTGTACTTAAAACATACAGAATGACATTATTAATCCACGATATAGCGTTTTAACTTTTTCTATAACACCAATAAATTTTAAATAATCAATCTGTAAGATGCGTGGGAAGAATTTTTAAACTTGTTTCCATAATATTATATTTTATATGAATGATAAAATTTGATTATTCTGCTACATAAATGTTTGTAATTGAAAAAGTTTTATTTTTTTGTATATTTTCTTAATTACGTATAACCAAAATGTGTTATTATAATGTCGATCACTTTTACATTACTTAGAAAACACGTTTAAAAAATAAAAAGTATATATTATATTACATTTTAATTTTGTTTTTAATTTATTAAAATTGTCTATTTAAAACTCCTTAAACATCGGAAATACCGTATCTGCCTGATGATCATTAACTAAGAATTACCCGACTTAAACTGAATCTTGTTTTTGAATTTTTGATAATACCGTATTATAATTATACTAGCATTGTGCCGTATTATGAACTTAGCATTACCTTAATCTAAAGGAAATTTAACACAAGTTATGAAACTAATGAGTCATTAGGTACTCATTAGCAATGAGAAATATTTAAAGTTTTAGAATTATTAAACAACGTAATTAATACCGGGTAAATTAAATTCTCAAAATACGAATTAATTTTTTAATATTATTAACTAATATACCTATATCTTTTTACATACCTACAACTAGTGATGTAAATTTGTATAATATCGTGTTATACATGGTATTATCAACACAATGCGTATAGAATTATTTTATACAATGGTATAAAATATTAAAATCTGTATAAAACTTATTTTTTGCTAAGTGGTTAAACAGTTTACTTTGTACATTGTCACATTGATATAAACTTTTACATGAGTTTTTCCTTATTTTTTATTTTTTGTAATAACTGACAATACTAGAAACTTATATCTACATAATGTAATTCTACTATTAAGAATTCAAGTCTCAAACTACTAAGTACTAACAACCATAGTAAAAAAGTTTATGAATACAAGTTAGTAGTTACTGTTATAGATATTATGGTGTGAAGTAAAGTGTAAAAGCTTAAAATGTCTTATTTGTATTAATGAGATTCAATTTTTAAATGGGAAATGGACAATGGCCGAGTATAATCAACTTTAAATTTCATATGTAATCTCAAAGTTCCATATCTTTTCATACAGGATTTATACCATATAAAATGTGTATTATACGGTATTATACAAAACATTATCATACTATACTTGAATACAATATATACAACAAAGTTTAATACGCGTATAAAAGTATGATACAAAATAAAAAATAAAATACCGTATTTTAACATCAGTACCCACAACCTGTGTACAATAATTTCATACAATGTAGGTACATAACACCGTGACACCTCGTGTAATACATTGTATGCCATTGTGGCACTATATAAAATTATAAACTCACATTCTACCCACACCGCAAGTCGCGTATATTGAAATGTTGGACAAAGATTGAAGTCGGGTACAGGTTATTTCGGACGAGACGAAAACTATACTGACTGTAATAGAATGTCGATTACTTATTTGGACTGTTAGTTATTCATTGATAAAAATAATTTTTAAAATATACAATTTTAATAAATGGTATTAGTTGTCATTTTTCTATAATCTGAACCAGTGGCGTAATTATAGGAATTTGGTTTTTTTTTTGTTCATTTAACTATAGATGTAGATAGCCATAGGCTAGGAACGTTTTATAATTATTTAAGTTAATAAAAAAAAAAGAGGTTTTTTTTTGGTGGGGAGTAGGGGGGGTGGAGGGATCATATGTTTTCACTGTTTTTCAGCAAAATCTGTAAGCTTCATACAGTAGCAGTACTGTAACCTACCCTACCAGATATAAAATATTAACAGTAAAATAAAAGTTTTGGAGGGGTCTATTCCTCTCATCACCTCCTTAGTTACGCCCCTGATCTGAACTAAAAATGTTTCCACAGAATTTTTCGTAAAATAATAAATTATCGTTTTGCGTTTTTGAACACTGAGTTAATATTTTAGATTGTCGACTTCTTATTAAAACTTAATATTATATATTGTATCATGTTAAAGCATTTCCATGTCTTCGAATTTGGTTTTGGGCTCCACGTTCTAATAACATTATGAGTGTCCAGTGTCTGTAAATTATATTTTTCGTCATAGCTGATATCCATATCATAGCTGTATGTCTGTATCCAGTGTGATATACCGATATCTATAGAGATTAGAGAATATTTTAGATTTTACTTGAAGCTTGCATTATAGCACAGAAATATTTTGTCGCTTTTAAGTGATTTTAACCACTTTTTATTGAATACCAGATAATATTTTAATCAAATAAATATTTGAATTTAACCAGTAAAAATGGTTCGCTATCAAATCTATAGAAATAAAAATAATCTAATCGATTGATATGTAAATCAAGCGTTTTATTTATAAAATTTGATTTATTTCGATTTCATGTGATATGGTTGAATGCCAATAAATGGCCTGCCACTTGCCAGGTTTATTGATTTTATCAAGCAGTATAATAATTGCTGTGCGTGCTACATTTAGGGGCAGTAAAAAAATAAAATACATTTCATACCATGGGTACTTATATTATAAATAAACATGGACAATATTTATATAATATATTTTACGGTAGATATAATATTACGTACTTGCTTTCGGGTATTTTCAAGACGTTTCGGAACAATAGAAATGTTTAATATTTGTAGATGAAGATAATATTTTTGTGCAAGAACGAATTTTTTATACAAATGATCATTATTAGGAAAAACAAACTTCCATCTGAAACTCGCATTTTTTTTTTAGTTATTATACGTTTATAACGATTTATTATAAGTTATAACCCTGAGTCGAAGCAAGCAAAGTAAGAAAATTATATATATCACTACACCGGATATTATTATCCGTCGACTATAACCCATATTATGGGCTCATTCATTTTTATATAAATTCGCTGATTTATTATGAATTATATTTATGCAGTGTGTGCGTATCTGAAAAAAGGTAATATAGTCAATAATATGTCTCATATGACCATCTACGGTAACCAAGACAGTAGTAAATCGTAAATTGAAACCTTAAAGATTTTTTTATTATTTCTTCAGTATCCATTCCCTAAGTGCATGAAAAAATCTGAAAGCAATATATTATTGTGAGATAGACGAGAAAACGTACCTACACGGCCAGTGCTTTTGTAATAAATACTGCTTTAACAAATTGCAGTGACAGGTATATATATATTATATAGTACCTATATGAGGAAATAATCTCTTACCGTGTGAATTTATGAATCGAGAACTTCAATTTTTTAAAACGATTTACCTACATATAATATTAAATATCCGGTCTTGTCTCATTAGTATTATTTATTACATAACAATTAAAGTTGATGGTAAAGTAAAGGAATAATAAAGACGTTTGAAGTCAGCTGAATACAAGAGATATTTAAAATGCAGAAACTATAGCCGTGATGCAGCAGATTACTAAAATTGATTTTTAGACGTGCAGGCGTACTAATTACATATTAAACCTTTTTTTTTATTTTGCAAACTAAATAAGCCCTTTTATATTCACGCAACACAAAATTCAAATAATAAAAATGTTTCAAATAACCTTCTCTGTTTTCCATTGTATAATAATTATGCTGCCAAGATTTTTTTTATAACAATTTCAATAAAGTTTTTAAAATATGGTTTTCACAGTAAAACTTTTCTCATTATAAATTAAACAGTATCCTGTAAAAATTGATTTTTTCTACTTCTATATTGCTATTACTAACAATGTTTAAATTTCTATCTTATACATCAAAGGCTTTCAGACTTATTACGTCCCGAAAAGCATTTTTTGAACAGAATAACGAATCATCGTTAAATCAATAATAAAGCAATAATTATTGTTGGCTCGCTATCTCACTTAAACAATACGAGTAGTTACATTTTTACATGAACAGTAGATTTATTTCAAAATATTAAAAATATTGTTTTGTGTAGAGTTTCATTATACATTGAAATTTTATGTAATAATATGTTAAGTGAACACCGTTTCCACAGAAAAGTGATACAAATATAGAAATATTGTGATTTAAATTAAATTGGCATTTCAATTGTTTGTAATAATTAATTGATTACATGGTTAGGACATCACAGATGGAATGCTTATACATCTATAGGTGTGTACTGTATATATTATCAATGTCAATAAATAGAACATGTCAAAGTGAATATGTAACAAACGCTAATAATTAATATGTATACAACCTACCGGTTTTTTAGACGCTTAAAAAATATATCATAAAAACATTTATCATTTCTATATAAGCTGTATACTGATATAGCTTGTAGCCTGTAGGCATGTTAATATATGGAAAATCAATTAAATGATATTTGTTAAAATTAAGACGAATAAAACATTTTTATGCAATTTATAGAATTCCTATATTGTGTTATTTCTGTATATAATATATTTTCCTAGATCTAAATATTATTAATTGAATAATAATTGAATAAAATTCTAACTGCTAAAATACAATTTGTATATATGTTAAGTTAAATATTGTAAGAAAAACATGTATGAATTATCTTTATGTAATCAAATTAAGAACAAGTGATGAATAAATAGCGTGTTAAATAATATATTCATTATAAATCATAAAAAATACAATATATTATCAGTGCAAACATTATTTGTTAATATGATTTATCCTGTGTGTGTGTCGATGTATTATCAATTGGCTATTTCTGCTGAACGATTTGTCACACACCTCACACCCGTATGGTTTTTCGCCAGTGTGTGTGCGTCGATGACTTGTCAAATTGCTACATTTGCTGAACGATTTGTCACACACGTCGCACGCGTATAGTTTTTCGCCAGATGGTGTGCGTCGATGTCTTGTCAAATTGCTACTTTTGCTGAACGATTTGTCACACAAATCACAATCGTACGGTTTTTCGCTACTGTGTGTGCGTCTATGAATTTTCAAATCACCACTCTGGTTGAACGATTTGTCACACACGTCGCACGCGTATGGTTTTTCGCCAGAGTGTGTGCGTCGATGTATTGTCAAATTGCTACTTTTGCTGAACGATTTGTCACACACGTCGCACGCGTATAGTTTTTCGCCAGATGGTGTGCGTCGATGTCTTGTCAAATTGCTACTTTGGTTGAACGATTTTTTCACAGATATTACATGGATAATTTTTCTTCTTTAATTTTTTCGTTGAAGTGACAGCAGGCTGTTTTATTTGTGAACAATTTATTTAATATTTATTTGTTTTTTCTTAAAACTATTTGGTAACTATATACTTTTCTGCGTATAATCGATTAGACTTCATTGACATCACCAGATTTTCAAGCCAGTATTTGATGTAGTATTTTTTTTACATTAAATAGAGTATAATATTATGCTTTTACGTAATATTATAGGTATAGTAATTTATATCAAATTTTATAATAATAACTGATACCCGTGAACTTCATATTCCGTTAAAAATACCAACTATATATGATTCAAAAATTGTGTTTCATTTAATACCTAATGTAGCTAGTGATGTTCAAAACCTCGCGATGAAGGAGCTATCAAATTATGTATATCAATTTTGAAGGATTCACTATGCATAATAAATTTCCATCTATATTCATATAGTAAAATAAGTCCCTTTCGATTATGTTACATATGAATTTTATTAAATAGTTAATTCTTAAACTTAAAGATTGTCATAAACCTTAGCAGTGGCAAATTTAAGGGGGTCCAGAGGGGCCTGGGCATCCCTTGGCAGCTAATACATTGATACTTAATATTTATTTATATTATACTTTATATGTATTTATAAGTCAACCGTGAAAGCTGTTATAATGTAACGTCTTATCTTGTAATGATGTAAAATAATATCCCCCCCCCCAAAAAAAAAAAAAAATCATAGGTCCGCCACTGAACCCTAACTGTTATATATTATAATACTATAATACCCACCATATTGTTAACAATTACTTTAAATTTCATTCTGTGCCTACGTTTTTATGTATTGATTAGTATGCTGTGTCCATTGGAAAATCACATTGTCAGCAGCTCGCTTTTAATTGCTATTAATAAAAGTTGTTTCTCTCTATAGTAGTTAATGTCGTTCATAACTTATATTAATACTTTATAATAAATTGTATATACATACTATGAATGAGTGAGTCGAGTACATAATGAATCTGATTTGATTAATTTGGAATTTATTTTATAGGTACCTACAGTTTTTTTTTTTTTTTTTTGAAACAATAACAATAATATAATTAATATAGTATAACATAATATCCTAGACTGATTAACCGCCTCGGCTCAGAATCGTTTTTCGTATACAATGATATTATATCATTAAAATAAAATTTAATGCCATCCATTACAGTAACCCATTTGTAAACGATATACTGTACAGCAGAGTAACATCCACTTACCCGCTTTTTAAAATTGGTACCTCATAAGTCATAACTAATTTATAATTTGTTATGCAAATTCCACCCGAAAGATACAAATATAATAGTAAAAATGGTAATATTTTTTATAATAACAAAAAAGAGTCAAAACATATTCATAATCAATAATTACAACATGCCATGTAGGACGTAGGTGCATATAAAAAATAAAAATGTACCTAATAGTAAAAATAGTAACATTTATAATAATAAAAAGAGTCAAAATATAATCATAATCAATAATTACAACATGCCATGTCGGTACATATAAAAAATAAAAATGTATTAGTAACAATAGTAATATTAATTATAGTAATAAAAGAGTCAAAATATAATCATAATCAATAATTATTAGTTAGCACATTATGAAATTCCTTTAATACTATTTGTTTTTGTCGAAATCCCCAAAATATTGAGCCTTATTTTCTACATATTGATCAATAAATATTTCATTATTTTTATATTTTTCAATTATATTTTGCATGTATAAATTTTTTTTTTTTGATTTTGAATTTCTTTATTTATGTGGTTCATTTATACTATTTATTTTTATATAATTTTCTAATTGAATTTGCTTAAGTTTGTCTAAAAATATGGGGAAGGTTAGAATTAAAACTTTTATTGAAATGGAAATGAAATGATTTACATGTATTAGTCGTTCTATTCAAATCCGCTATAGCAACTGCCCATATATTTGGAGGAAAAGACACGTCATTATACGTATGTACAGTTTTCTTTATACGAAAATATATACGATAAAGAAATTTTAATTTATAAAACTACTAAAATCAACAAAATGTCATCTGTTACTAAAGGAAAGTACACAGTTCCTAGTACTTCTGCAATGCCAGTTGAAGCTAAACCGGTTTCATCTAAACAAGATGATAACCCTTCACCCACGAAGAAGCTGAAAGCTAACCCAAAGCCTAAGCATTCGACGTCTATCCAGTTTGATATTACTAATAAAACCGCACTGTCTGATCTATCTAAGCGATTCAATCCACCCGCACCGCCTATAGCGAATCCGCTCCTCCAAGCAAACGATCAACATACTTCGAAAAACTTGACGTAGCCACCCGTCTTGAACTCGACCATGGTGTACAGCACATCATTGATGTACAACCTTACCCTCGGTTCCCGTTCCAATACTTTATGTATAATACAGCGGAAGAATATCCAGACTTGACTGTTAAGTCACATCCTTATGTTAGTACCTTTACGCTTATAGCATATCAACAATTAATGCTTAACGCTTATTTACTAATTTGCGACTTACGCGCACGTGAAAATATATCTTACTTCGCACAGAGCTATAAAAACGACTCTTTAAAATCGGATTACTTATCTAAGTTAATGAGTTCCTATGTACCTCCTGACCTCGAAGTTCTAATCAACAACCTCGCTCCAACTTATGATCCACAACGGCGCCTCCAGCTATACGTTCCATCAATTGCAGCTTATGACTTTCTTACTGACTACGGACGATCAGTTCCACCATCCATGTTCATCCTTGCACATCATCTACTTGCTTCATCTCGCACAAATGCAGAACCTGAAACAATACGTATATACCTAATTATTTAATAAATAATCTGAAAATTGTGTTAATCTATGGTCATTTGGCTTAGAACTTAATAAAAATACTTCAAAGTAATCAAAAACTAATAAACAGATATTTTCAGGCCACATAAATTTATTTCAGGCCATTTTTTTCTAATTTAATTTCTTACCATCTATTGTCTTATTGCTAGATGTGTGCTTACCATTTTTTGATTGGGTGAAGTATAAAAGCCCTATCATAGCCTATGACCAACATTTTGTTCAGCAATGTTCATAGTTATTTCACCAAAGGTTTTCACAAAAGCTTTCCAAGTTTTAATTATGCATCGCCATTTTGTTAAACCAAAAGCCAAAGGTCTATTATTTTACTTTCGAAAATTTAAAATTATATAATACTATCAATTTATTTCCACGTTCCGATTCAATAAATTGAGCTGCCATTATAGATACGTGCGTATAAGACTCAAAACGAATCTTAAGTGATCAAACAATTTATATTTTATAATACTTCTATCTGAGTTACAGCTGATATAGAGACGAAGATATGTTTTTAACCACTATGAAGCAAACATTATTCATAGAGACCTTAAAAAATTGTTAAATATTTACTTGCGTAGTATATATATATATATATATCTTATACAAGTATTATATGCAATAATATTATAAAAAATCATATATTTGCGTGGGTTTGCGATTATACACATTATACAATGTACCAAATGAAAAATATTAAAATTGATTTCATTAAAATTAAAAACAAATATTAATTTTAATTAATAGTTTAATGTATACAATAAACTCCACAATTTTTTTTGTTTATTGTTAAATGTTTTCGGTAACCTAACCTTCGATATTTCAGTCTTTGATAATTTTAATCGTTCAAGTACCTAAAACAACTTTATGGTAATATGGTCAATAAGTTATAGTATATTGTTTATACCATCTCCAACTGCAGTAGCTAATAAAAGTATAAAATATAATATTATAGATTTATTAAATAAAGATGTTCGATTTGATTAATTTTGGGTTTAAATGTGATGTCCTTTAAACGGTAGGTTAGCCAAAAATGGTACCTAATGGTTAAAAATTGCAAGATAGGCAGTTTTTTTTACAGAAAAATATCTCAATGGACTTTAAAAATTATAAAAAGCTAATTCAATTAATAATGCTGTATGATTTTAATGAACAAATATTTTAGTTTTAGCTTATATTGTTTAAGTGCTTAGCTGAGATTCTTATTTGTTAGTTTAATATGTTAATTATTTTTACTTAACTATAATAAAAAAAACCAAAAGCATGTGATGTTTTGGTAGCGGTCGCTCAACACTTCATACTAGACAGAAACCAATAAGAGGGGCTAAAAAAAAAGTAAAAGATGGCTCATACGATAAATCAGTTTTCCATAAAGAACCTCCTCCCCTATTCACTCCTGTATTGATTTTAAAATATATTCATACAGATTTAAACTTTTTTATATATATAAGCTATGGTCGAATAAGTACTTATCATCATAAATGTTATAGTATGTTGATAGTTATATCGATTTTTAATTAAATAGATACTAATAAATAAACGTCCATTAGATGCATAATTATATGCTTTTATTTTCCATTGTGTAAGTACCCAATTATTTTTGTATTTTTATTGAAAAAAATGAATAAGTTTTATGTCTAAGCATTTAATATTTTTAATTAAAACAAAATAACTAAAAGTCTCAAAGGAAACTAAAACAAATCAAATCTTCCGTTTAGATAACATCCAATTTTATCAAAATATGAACTTTAAACGATTGTAAATAATTGTGCGTAAGTATTTTCAATAGTTGGCCAAATTGTCGAGCTTTTGCAGGCAGAAGAAATCGTTTTTATCCATACAGAGTGTCCCGTGAGGATTTACTCATTGCAATATCTCCCGAAATAATGGTGATATCGAAATTCTGGTTTTGTAATAAGACTCATAGGGATAAGAACTACAATTATTTCATATTTTAATTGATTTTAATGTTTTGATAGAAAAGTTAAAAAATATTTTATTTATTTAATTATTTCCAAAAAAAAATAAAGATAGCCATTTTGTAGAGTTTATTTTTCTGAAAATATTAACGTTTCCAAATTGTTATTTTCATTAATTTCCTGATTTTTAATATTTTTTTTTAGTTTTGAGGAAAATTGTGAATTATTTAACACCGTAATGTTATCAAACATGTGACCCATCGCGCCGCGCGCATTCCCATACGGCCGGCCGAATACTTTCCGTGTTCCTATAATAGTTTTAAATTTATAATCATATTTTATTTCTTCAAAACTAGGAAAAATATTAAAAATCAGGAAATTTATGAAAATGAAATTTTGAAACGTCAATATTTTTAGAAAAATAAACTCTACAAAATGGCTATCTTTAATTTTTTTGGAAACAATTAAATAAAAAAATATATTTTTTAAATTTTTTACAAATACATTAAAATAAATTAAAAAATGAAATAATTGTAGTTCTTATCCTTGTGAATCTTATTATAAAACAAGAATTTTGATATCTACATTATTTCGTGAGATATCGCAATGGGTAAATCCTCGCGGGACACCCTGTATAAATTACACGCAACTAAAAAGTTGAGTATATTTATTTTAATGTTTTTAAATAGCTCAAAAATATTTAAAATAGGTTAAACATTTTATCGTGGTCTTTAAAATTATGGTGTAAATATTTACTTATTAAAATTTAAAAATCCTACGGCTTTTTAAAAAATACATACAAAACAATATCGATTTTTTTCAAAAATTGATACTTCGTTAATATTTAATTTTTATATTGCATTTAAAGTATTTGGCAATTTTAGCTTTTGACCTTATAAAGTATAAACTAGATCAAATTTTATTCAAAAAACCACTTTCAATATTGAATATTTATGCATTTTTTTTTTTTTGCCAAAATGTGACGGTAGACATTAAAAAAATCAATATACATTTATCACCCAGTATCTTAAAATAAGATTTATATTAGGTATAGGTAATTGATGTAATATATGTTAGTAATTTTTCAATATCAAATTGCTTATTTCAGATTTTTAATAAATAATAAATTTCATAATAATTAAACGGTAGCAATGTGTATATTATATATTTCTTGCTTCATACAGAAACTTAAATATTTTATTATCTTATTAAGTTCAATATAGCATTATTGAATTTAACGGCAAAAGTTATCGTTGGATATCAGTTATACTTTATGAAAAACAAAAAGATTATACTATTAACATTATTAACAATAACTATCAGATTATTATTGAATATTTTTGATTACGAGGATTTCGGTGCTTTTTTCCTCTGACTTCGCGCAACATAAACATTTTACGTTTACAATTATGATTATAATCAATGATTAAAATAATTTTTTAAATTAGAGTGTAATGACCTCTTATAGAATTTAAAGGTAAAATTATTATCAAGAAGGTCTCATAGGTTTTTATTATATTTCAAATTAAAAGCGAGTTGTCAGTATTCTAAAATAATTGTAAATTGCTTGTACATCTTATAAAATTTTAAAATTAAAATACAATAAATAGTCCATTAGCCTCAGATAATAATCTTACCTTTAAATTTTATAAAAGGTCATTTCATTTTAATTATAAAAACTTGTATGATTATAATTTATAATTATTATTGTGAACATAAAATTTATTATAGTTATTGCGTTTGGGCGAGAGAGAGAAAAAAATCGTCAACATTCTCTTAAACGTAATAATATCTTATAAGATCGACACAAGACATCGAATAAAAGCTGATTTTTTGTACCTTCTATTATACTATATTATATTTCAATTATTTAAAATTATTAAATAAATAAGCTGTTTATAATGGTTCATGCGGGAGAGAATAACAATAATGCTCGGCATAACTATATTATATGAAAAATACAATTTAAATAGTAACAGCTTATAGCCAACCATCACAGCCCGACCACATTATAACAATATTGTAACACGGTTCTACTTAAATTAAAGTAATTGGAAAAAAAAATAATATCACTACTCTGTCATATCGCATGATGATAAAACGTAACTATATATTATACTATATAGGTAATTTGTATTATACTATACCGGGTGATTCTTTTATCATTGAACACTCATTATTTAAAAAAGTATCAATGTTTTTGAAAATATTTTTTTACAAAGTTTCATGTTGTTAAAAAAAACAACGTTTTTATTAAAAAATTATGTTTTTTAATATTTTTTATCCTTATAATTTTTTAAGTTTTTTACTTTTTTGAATGACAACCTAGAGTTTTAATTTCACATTCCAAAGCAGAATATTTTTCTGAGTATTTTGATACGTAAAAGTTGAATTTTGATGGAGTAGTTTATGAGTTATAAGTATTTTAAGTTTAGATTGGCGGAGTGGAGTGGTAAGGGGTTACCCCGCAAAATGTTTGTCCACTACTCCGCTTGTCTAAACTTTAAATACTTATAACTCATAAACTACTCGTCCAAAATTCGATTTTTACGTATCAAAATAATTAGAAAAATATTCTGCTTTGGAATATGATATTAAAACTCTATGTTGTCATTCAAAAAAGTAAAAAACTTAAAAAATTATAAGGATAAAAAATATTAAAAAACATAATTTTTTAATAAAAATGTTGTTTTTTTAACAACACGAAACTCTGTAAAAAAATATTTTCAAAAACATTGATACTTTTGAAATAATGAGTGTTCAATGATAAAAGAATCACCCGGTATAAGATATAACTATATACTCGTATATAATAATTACAATATGTTATAGCAATATTACAAATTACTGTGTACATTCCGTTACGAAATGTTTATAGTCTGGTAAAAAGAAATTTTTAGCGTACATATTATAATTGTTTGTGACAGTATTATTTGATTTTTATCGAATATGAGAATTTAATGATTTTATAATGCCGTCTCTAAGTTTTATTCTTTTTTTTTTGGTAGTCTATACGCACTCTGTAATAATCTAATTCCTTGAAAACTTTGTCAGAGATAATACGGTTAGATTTTATGTTACGTTCGTTTATTTTATATCAAAAGCAATACTGTTTACAGAAGAGGGTAAACGTCTACGAAAAAAAAAATATTACACTTAGAAAAAAAAGTTTTACTACAATCTTATTGATCGCGTCAAATCGAATAGACAGCTCATATTTGATACTTTTAAAACTTAAAGAACATAAGTAGATAATCCTATCATAAATTCGTTGAAATATTTTTCGAAAAAATAAAATGATAGTAAAAATCCCATAAGTAAAAAATTCCAACAAATATGACATTGTTTAAACAAATAAATAATTTCAAGTTAGTCCAGCCTCGGGGTAAGACAAAATATTAATACTGGGAAGATTTCCAAAACACCGCCGCGCCGTTGCATCCACATACTGCAACGCTAGCTTTTATATTTAACCAATTATTATTTTAACCATTATTTTTACATATACCAACATTAACCATGTATATTTTATAGGTTTAAAAACGAAAATAATCAAAATATTTTATTAAAATATGAGTTAGTATCTATCTTAATTGTTTTAGTATAATTTATAAGCTTAGAAAAATTAACAAGACATGTTTCCAATGATTCGCAATCAAATCTGGTTCAATATTTAATGAAGGCATGGAACTATCGCATTGATAAACTCTCTTTTATTGTTGATCTTGTATAAATTTAAACTTTTTAAAGCACCTACGGAAAGAGAGTGTTTACCACGTTCGTCATGTATAATTTGCTACCGCAGCAAATATACACATTCAGAGATTCAGAGAATTATTTCAAAATGAGAAAAAACTCGTGTTTAAATATAACTGCAACTGACACAAAACAGGTAAAAAAAGTGTTTAAATAATCTGGCATAAAATTTTAGTATAAAATATGATTATATTAAAAAACATTACATAGATTGGTTACATTTAAGGTCTATCGATTGAGCATCAAATATTTTTTTAACGTTCGAAAATCATACAAACTTATAAAAAAAACTATACTTTGCTAGTTTTCTACACATAGATTTAGGTTTCTATAATACATAATATAATGGATTTAAAGCACCACCTGCGATATCACAATTAACTTGTAAGCTGTAAGTCCACATTTTGAGAAACAAATATTTTTTTTCCTGAAAATTGAGCTTACTTAAGAAAATAAAACTATGTTTTAATTCATATGGGTTTGGGTTTTTATGGCAAACCAAATGTTTTGCGATTATAGACCACAGAGAAAAATGTTATGTAGACAGTTACCATCAGATTCGTTAGACAAAACATTTTTTTACAGGGGGGTGTAGCTAAGAGAACATTTTACGGCTCAATACGATTGAGCGCGGTCCTTATCAACGGTACCTACCTTTTAAGGCATACGATCGCGCGTGCTAAATTATTTTTACTTCTCAACAACATTGCCAAATGTACAGATTACAGGTGCACGGTTAATATACGGTTAGTTTTCGATTGTGGCGATCCATACGTTATTAATTACTTATTATTGCCTAAACCAGACAAACTTAGATAGCTTTAGAAGGGAATGAACACAAACCATGGGATTTTATTTATTTATTTATTTATATATATTTAGGGGCAAAGCCCTTTACAACAATTTAACACAAAACAATAAAAATTAAGATACCATATAAAAGTTTAAACATGATAGAAATTCAATAATAGTAATAATAATAATAATAATAGGTAATATAAAATAGTAATAGTAAAGTAGAACCAAAAAAAAAAAAAAAAAATTGAATATTAAAATATATAATGATAAATGCTACTCTCATTCACCAGCCGCATCGTGCGATCAATAGGATTATTTCTGCCACAATTGGTAGTGTGCGTAGGAATTAAAAATGGGATATGGTGTCGAAAAGTGCGAGAAGGGACTTTGAAATTGATCAATACAAGAAGTGAGGGAGCATCCAAGCGACCATCCACTAATTTTTTTCAAAAACTCTACGTTGGTGTTAACTCTCCTGTCTGAGACGAGACCTAGTTCCTACATAACTATAGAGTAGTCATGGGGAGGATGTTTTATTTTTAATGTAAAAGCTGCGCAAGATAGGAATCGTCTCTGAACACGTTCTAATTTACAGGAGTCCGCTAACGTATAAGGGTCCCATAGGACAGATGCATAATCTAATAAGGAACGGACTAAGGAGAAATAGATTGTTTTCAGTGACGAATATAGATTAAACTCTTTCGAAATACGTATTACGAACCCAAGCGTTTTTAAAGTTTTTCAACATAACATTTCAATATGAGAGTGAAAATTCAAGTCAGTATAAAAATAATACCTAAATCTTTCTTACTACTCACAGACGTCACATTAGAACCGTTGATTGCATACGTATAACTGATAGAGGAGCGGTGTTTTAAAAATGAAATGGTATGACATTTATTCACATTAAACTGCAAACCAATAGTATTAAATCATGCAACCATGATGTTTAGGTCATCCTGGAGCGCAGAGCAGTCAGATAATTTTCAATTTTCCTAAAAAATTGTAAGTCATCGGCAAACATGAGAAATTCACAATTTTTGATAACCCCTTTGATGCCATTTACATACAGATATAACAAGATCGGGGATAGATGTCCTCCCCGAGGAACTCCAGAAGAGACTTTAGAGATGGAAGATTTACAGCCGAATACTTTCACCTATTTAACTCGGTCGGATAAATTGGACTTGAACCACGACAGCAGTGGTTCGTCGAATCCAAACTTATATAGAGCATCAATTAGGCAGCCATGGTCAACTCTATCAAAGGCTTTTGCAAAGTCTGTGTAAATAACATCTACTTGGATGTGTTTTTCAACAGCCTCCAAAAAAAAGTTGTTAAATACCATTAAGTTCATAGTGGCCGAGCGACCAGGTCTGAACACATACTGCTCGTCGATTAAAAATTGAATTAACAGAAGATTGAATATTTCTCAATACCAGTTGTTCGAAAAGTTTGGATATGTGGCTCAAAATTGAAACAGGTCTATAATTATTGACATCAACCGATTTAATTATAGGAGTGACAGAGCTATTCTTAAGGATAGATGGGAAAACTCCACGATCAATGGAACGCCTAAAAAGTAGCCACAGTCGAAAACATAGTGAAGATTTAATATTGTACTAGAAAATACCTGATAAGCCATCTGGGCCTACTGATTTCACATTTTTTAGAGCATCTAGGCCATCATCAATATCATCGATGCTGAATGAGCAAGTGCTAGGCAGGTCATGGCACAGGAATGTAGATAGAGAGTCAATTGATAACGATGGAACATAGGCTGTATTAATGTAATGGGAAAATAAATTCAAAACTGACTCATTGCCCGAACTTTTTAAGTTCTCAAAATGCGCAGTGTGGAGGATCTCATTGCTTGACTTATGAACTCGGAAAAAATCCCAAAACGACCTAGGATTAGATTTTAGCATAGACTTAGTACGAGACAAGAAGGCAATATGGCATTTCTTATGCTTATTCCTATTCTCTAAGCCTTGTAAGAAGCTCGAAGTGTAGAGAATTCTGCATAGTCAAGGGGGCAGTGTGAAGTTTTAAACTTTTTAAACGTGTGAAAATAACTACCCTAAAAGTTGAACTATAGGTACAAGACTGTCATTGAAGGTTAATTTTTGTTAGTTCATAGATTACTAATAATTTAATATACAGGGTGTCCCACAGAGATCTGACAAATGAAATAACTTTTGTTCTAATCAATGTTTTAAAAATATTTCTTTTAAATATAATTCATAGACACTTGCGCTACATTTTTTATTTATTTATTTTTTATTTTTTAATACTGAAAATAAAAAACTTAAAAATTGATAAAAAAATTTTTCGAAATATTCAATATAGCCAATTTGTAAATCTGATTTTTAGAAAAATGTATATGGTAAAAACACTTATTTAAGTCAAATGGCTTATTTTTTACAATTTTTCTAAATATCAATATTTTCGTTAAGTAAATTATAGTCATTTATAGTTTATACATCACATATTATTAAAATAAATGCAATAAAAAAAATAATTATATTTTAACATGCACCTACTTAAAAATGTTCTCATAAAATATTTTTAAAAAACTTTATATTATTTGAAACTAAAATGTTTCTAACATAAACTAGATCGTAATTTACTTAACGAAAATATTGATATTTAAAAAAATTGGAAAATTATATATATATAATATATAATTATTATATAAATAATAATTTATATTATAAATATAATATAAATATTTATTTATTTACCATATAAATTTTTCTAAAAATCAGATTTACAAATTGGCTATATTGAATACTTCGAAAAAATTTTTTATCAATTTTTAAGTTTTTTATTTTCCGTATTAAAAAATAAAAATAAAAAATGTATTCTAAAAATGTAGCTTAAGTGTCTATGGATTATATTTAAAAGAAATTTTTAAAAAATATTGACTAGAACAAAAGTTATTTAATTTGTCAGAATGTGAGATGTCTTTGGGACACCCTGTATAACTAATAATCACAAAAAATGTGAATGATATATAAATTTAAACCTTTAAAAGTTTGAAAATATTTTAAGGTATAAAATAATATTTCAAAACCCTATTTCATATATTTATATTTTATAACTTCTTTATTGTTTGATCTATTTGGTACAAATACGTCAATAAAGGTTATTCAAGTTTTTAAGTTATTAATGGCCAAAATCGTAATTATTTTTAATTTATTTCGTGAAGAAGAATAGAATGGCATTATTATGGTCGAAGAATTCTATAACGTATTGGATTAAACTGGCACAAATGGTACATCAGAAATACAGATGGTAGATGAGAGGCAGAGGTTTGTGGTAAATTATAATATGATTATAATACGATGATACGAAAATTTCCAGAAATTTCAGAACACTACCAACACTATCTATGATACAACAATCAAAACCATAACGTTATAATTTATTAAATAATATAATATTATGATTAAAATATGTTGAGAAAAATAAGGAATTTTTAAGATTGATATTTGTATATTTTATATGTTTTTTTCAAATGAATTAGTACACAACTATTCTATTATTTTAATTTTATAATTTATTATAATTAAAATATTTATCTTATTTTTATCATTACGTCATTATGTTAATCTTATTACCTATTATAAACGTATAGATGTCAGAAATAATTTGTCTCGAAAATGGGTGCATTTATTTTTGATAACATAATATTAAATACATACTTACCTACTTTTTGATTTACATTATTATACCTATTTTATTGGCACCTACATAAATGTGAAAATTATAGATTTGTTGAAGTTTTAATTTTAGGCTGATTTTAGTTTTGTAGTAATGTATTACTTTTATATTTAGTTATTTAATAATATTATATTCCAGTTCCAGAAGTTTCATGTAGCTCTATCTGTATGATGAAAATTGAACACAGATGGAAAATTGGTACTTTATTGATTTAACACCCCACAGGTGACGAAAGAACACCCAAACAGAAAACAGGGTAGGTAAAATACCCATTAATAAAATTAACGTTACAAGTAGGTAACACTATAATAAAATATTATATTGAAAATTATTTCAATCAATAATTTTTATTTGTGATCAAATCTTATTAAAAAAAAACACATGTAATATTAAATAATAATAAACAAAATTAATAATTTTCTTAAATTAAATATTTCCTTTTCTAAAAAACGTATTACATATTGAACATAATTAACCTTAATTTTTTTTTCATTTTTGAATCGACAACACCGCGGGAAATACTTTCACAGTACGGCAGCGTTTAGTTAACTGTATATATTATGTATATATGTTAACCTTACATAACCTAACCAAATATAATGGAGAGTATTTCTTCAATATGTTCTGTAGTTTCTTTTTAAAATAATTTATATATAATTGACATCTTTAAATTACTTATAGGTAAGCATAAAATGAAATGTGTAATATTTTGGATGTTTAGCGACTGTTAAATATTTTGGTGGAATTTATTTCAGTTTTTATTTTAGACATGAATTCGATTAATTTAGCAGTTCTAAATCATTTATATGGAATAATTTTTATGTGATAAACTATAAAAAATAAAATTATTTTAAACATTTCAAAAAATTTATTCCTAACAAGTTTGTTTCATGAATCTCAAAAAAAAAAAAAAACAATCCTTTTCAATGTATTTTCATTAGTATTTCAGTCATATCCCAAGAGTTTAACTCAAGGTTATATTTTTGATAATTTATTTAATCACTAATTATTATAGAACTTTCCTAAGCACTTAGATTGTCATATAAATACCATTTCAACCTCTGCAATAACGAGGTTCGTACCATTAAATGATCAAGTTAACACACCCATTGGTTAACTTGATTTATCTGATAATGTCTTACTAACCACTGACTAATAAATCAAAAATACCATTTCACAATTCATTCTATGATAGAGAATTTTCATGTTTATCTCCCTAACGAATTTGTTACTAAAGCTCTGTAAATCAATTTTTATCATGTATTCATAATCAGATTCGGAGGACCTACCTACTATTTTTTAATCAAACCTAATTGGTTAGTTGATATATTGACAAAATTTATTACTCTCGAAGACTTGACCTGTAAAAAATAGATTAAAATCAAATTTTTAAAGCTATTACGAAGAATTTTGCAAAAAAAAAAAGAGAGATATAAGACGATAACTATTACTATTCACTGAATAATATTTGTCACCATCTTCTTTAATATTCGCAAATCGCAAACTGCATTGTTGATTTTCAAAGAATTTTACAATCAAATTAAGTCCATTAAACAAATTTAGACATAAATACTAGTCAAACTAATGAATGCAGTTAAACTACTTCGAATATTCATAAAATAATCTTGGCCTCATAATAATCATTGATTACAATTTAAATGAAATTTAAAGT
The DNA here is from genome assembly GCF_037042655.1 of Diuraphis noxia. Lineage (NCBI taxonomy): Eukaryota > Metazoa > Arthropoda > Insecta > Hemiptera > Aphididae > Diuraphis > Diuraphis noxia. The sequence continues at coordinate 67,397,681 of NW_028301711.1, forward strand.
TAACTTTACATGATAATTATAAATAACTGAGAATACAATATTTATTTAAACAGCATGACTTTCCAAGCATACTCAACTCTCATTTTATCCTTTAATAAATAGTGAATTCACTCAAATTTTGATGTTTGATCGATAAATAGCAAAAGTAGTAATTAATTAATAATTTTGAACTATTAAAGATGCTATATAATATAAACACAAAAAAAGCAGCCTTTAAATCTTATCTATCTAAATGCATTTATTATATTAATTGAGATTATCAATAACATTGTTCATAAAAAAATCTTGAAAAAGTAACTAAACATAAAATAGGTAATACTATGTATTGATACTTAAGTAATATTTTTTTAATTAAATAATACTGAGCGTTAAGCACAGCACAAGCCACGAGAGCCATACCTATGATTATACATTTAAATACCTAAGTGAAATATATACATTTTAGTAATTTAAAATTATATTCACAAACATTTTACAGTCAAATGAATATAATATGATACAATAATAATTTAAAAAAAGATGATTCCCTTTTATTTAAATAAATATGATTTTCTTAAATATTTATCTAAATAAAAAAACTGTATAATGTTACAAATTAAAAGTTTATCTTTTATCTCATTTAACATTGCAACCGAGAGATCAATAAATCACTATGATCAGGTTTACTATTTGTTTGTAAAATTAAATTGACTACGTTATTTATTTACTTCCATTTTAAGATACATACATTCAATTGAAATCAATCTGTTAAAAATACAAACAATTAGTATTTTATATGTTTAGTATCCCCAGGACGAAGATGATATTATTCTTCTCGGGTCTATAATTGCTATATAAGAATAGCTTACAGGATCTTAACTGACTTGTATTGAATTGGTCTAGAATTGTATTAACTCTGGTAGGTATCTTGGTGATAAAGACGGCTTCCTAGCATTTAGAACAGAATTAAGTGAAGAAAACACCTGATGGAAAAATAACAATACAACAGACTAATATCTAACACAATAGTAGACACCTTTATCTAATTCTAGTACACTGACAATCATAGATACACCGATAAAAAAACGAAACAATGAAACACTAGAGAAATGGCTACGAATTGACTAAACGGGAACTTTAATTAGAAGGATTTTAAAAATATAACCAATGAATAATGATGGTTTGAAAAAAACAAATTGATATGATATAACGTATAGAATATAGATACGTTTCTTAGACGAACGTGATAATCAAAAAGAAGGTATTTAGTATTTCTATACAAATTGGTAAAATGAAAATGAATAAAAAGTATCCACTTGGGTGAAGATGTGTAGATAATTTATTTTTTTTAAATTTATTTATTCTTCAAAAAGATAATGAGCTCTACTGAATATAATATTCAGTATGGTGTATAAATATTACAGTAAAAATATGTAATACCTAATAATAACATACCCACTTTATTCTTTAAAATTCACTTTAATCAATATTTTAAATGTATCTTCTTTCTTCTTTTAGTATTCAACCCTTAAGGTTGGTTTTGCAATTGGACCTGCGCTCCACACTCTTCCCTTTTCTCGGCTAACTTCTTCAGTTCAGCGTAGCTTGATAATTTAGCATCGGAATGATTTGTTTGATAAATGAAGTTCTTGGACGTCTTTGGCCTCTTTTACCTTCTATTATTCTGTAGATTAGCTGATTTTCGTGCCTCAATATGTGAATAATCATGTTACACCGTTTTGCTCTGATGGTTTTGACTGTTTTGAGTATCTTTCTGCCTTCATCTATTTCACTGAGTATGCTTTCGTTGGTACGGTGTTCTATCCAACTCACTCTCAGTATCCTTCTCCAACACCACATTTCAAAGCTTTCGAGTGTTCGTTGCTCTGCCTTATTCCGAATCTATGTTTCGCAGCCATATAATGCCACACTCCACACATACATTTTAATGAAGCGTTTCCTCACTTTAATAATCATATTATATTCGCTCCAAAGAGAAAAATTACTTAAATTAGCTTGTAAAATATATTGATATCATCGACCGATCTGATTTTATAAAATATTTTTGCATTATCTATATCTATACTTATATACTAATATATGAAATGTTAATGTTTGTTTGTATGTTCGTGATAAACTCAGAAACTACTTATTCAATCGTCGTGCATTTTTTTTTTTAAATTAAAGAGGACATCACATAAAAGATTTTAGGCATAAATTTAGTCCAATAAAGTGAATAAATAATTAGTTATTATTAATTAAAATAAACGTATAAATTGTTTACCTATATATATTATTATACATATTGTGCTGCACGGCGGCCCACGGGTTTCCAGCTACCTATGACCTTTTTTCTTTTGTGTGTGTTTCATCGGTGAGTATATATGAATAATTGTTCCGAGAAGTAAAATACATTCCGTATTATGTTATTTCAACAACTTTATTATCGTAGGTTTATAATATATTATATTAGGTACTAATATTGTTATATACTGTACTAGCGTGTCTGTTTAGTTAGCAAAACCCACTCGAGTTCTTTGGTATATAATGTTTCGCTTATATTAAAATGTTAGAACCTATGGAATAGTTATTTAATAAGTTATATAAGTTTTCTAAAAAATATAATCTAAAAATAGAAATTTATAAAAAAATAAAAATATTATTATATTATTTGAAAGCGCACCTTGGAGGCAATAACTCTGCCTTTTCAGCGCTACTTTTGAAAATCGGTTATGGTACCTATCGGAATGAAGATGGATACATCGCCATAGATACTTAAGTCGGAAAAATTGTGAGATCGGTTGAGACTTTAATATCAAGCATATAACCTGACATCCTAAACTTACTCCAAATACTTGGCTCAGCGAAAGAGCTATTTCACGCCACTAAACAGTTCCGCTGATGAATTGAATGACTCAATTTTAGAGATGTTTCAGGGCATATTGAAAGAATATCTTGCTTTAGACTCAGTGCCGGCTGCTGAGTAACAAATTTTCCAACCGAATTTCTTAACTCATTAAATCCCCTGGATTTCCACGGTACAAGTTTCGATTGAAAATAGTGACTCCGATTATGCTGTTTCGAAATCTTAACCTTCCCAGATTGTGCAACGGAACGCGGTTGCAAGATACGGCTTCGTGTAATAATGTGATCGAAGCTACAATTCTTACGGGTCCAGCCGCCGGGGAGCTTGCTTTTATTCCAAGAATTCCTTTGATTCCTTCAGACTTGACGATCGAGTTCAAAAGAATGCAATTTCCAGTTAGAGTTTCTTTCGCAGCTACCATCAATAAATCGCAAGAGCAGACATTTACATGTGTAAAAGTTGATCTGCGTGAAAATGGTTATTCGCATGGTCAACCATACTCTCTCCTGAACCGGAAATGTTGTGATTCAATTAATTTTACTGCCGACGACGTATAAAACAAAAAATATTGTGTATACAGACATTTTGTAAATTTAATTTTTTTGTTAAAAGGTGAACTTTTTTTTGCTTAGAATATAAAATACACATAAAAAAATTCGAATAATTTCTGCGTATTCTAGATTTATTTGCAACCTACTTCTAACTGTGGTTGCTCACACTCACGCTTGGGTGGAGCCGAGACGGATGTGCTAATCTCAAATAAAAGTATATTAATAGATCTAGTGACAGAGGCAGATCATTTATAAATATCAATAATAATAAAGGTCCAAAGTGAGAAACTTGGAGGACACCTTATAATACAGGATAATCAGAATAAATAAAAAAGATATTTTAAAAGTTTGAATTCTATAAATAAGAAAAAATAATAACCATTTAAGGAAATTTCCTCCTATTCCAAACAATTATAATTTATGGTATAATAATAAATAATTTACTAATCGAATGCTTTTTCAAAGTCAGTGTAAATAGAATCAACTTGGTAACTTTCATTTAATGAGGTTATCAATTAATTAAGTTATTAAAAATTGGTTGCTTAACTAAAAATCCATGGTACGCTGGGCTAATATAATTGGTTAGCAAATTTGATATATTTTTTTTATATAGGTAATAGCCTTAAACATCTTGGGAAGAATCGAGAATTTGGCAATCGATCGATAATTCCTTACATTATTTTTATCGCTGAATTTATTAATAGAAGTGATAAAAGATAAATTAAATATGTTATTTAGAAATTTAGCAAGGACAAAAGGACATATTTTTCAACAAAATTGAAGGTAAATATTCAGAACCAATACTTGATTTTTCATTAAGTGATGTAAGATATTCAATTATATCATACTTCAGATATAGATATAAAATTTAAATTAAGATTAAATTCATGGCCAATTATATTGGAGATATGATTCAAATTGTAAAATGCATTATTTTTAGAATAAATAAAAGAGAAAAATTTTGTAACATCGTTGAAATTATTAGAAAAGGAATCACCTATTTTTTTTCTTAAAGATTGAATATATTTCCAAAATGATTTGGTATTAATATTAATATTATCTTCAATTTTTAATATATAGTTTGAGCGAATTTCTTGATATAATTGCTTATATTTTTTTAGTAAATTAGAAAAAATGTAAATAATCAGAGTGTAGATTTGTGATTTTATACTATTTATGTACAAGTTTTTTTTCTTTAATTAAATTTCTTAAATCATAATTAAACCATGGCAAAGAGTAGTTAAATTTAAGATTTAATTTTGTTTTCGCTACAAATAAATTACAAAATATGATTTAAGATATCATAGAACATAGCATTTTAAACATCTGAATTTATTATAATAGACTGAATATCAATACTTTCTAAAAATGCAATAATTTCCATAAAGTTACAGGAGTCAAATAATAATATAATAATAATAATCAAATAATTCTGAACTATTGAACTTATCTAAAATTTCAGATACTTCGAGTGAATAGATAAGGGGGGGGGGGTGATAAGAATCGATTAAGGGTGTAAGTAAATAACTACTAAATATGGAATCAATATTAATCCTCAAAAAAATTAAATCCAAAATACTATCATGACAATTTTTGACATTATTAACTTGGTTTAAATTTAGGTGGTTTATACAAGAGTTCATAGCGCAGTGAGATGAGGTGTTAGTAAATATAAAGAATAGCCTGAGGAAGAAAATGTATTTAAGTTAAAATCCTCTACAGTTAATATATTATTAATAACGGGATTTTCAACAATCTCGCAGCGTTTTTTATAAAGATCAAGATGAGAATTTAGAGGAATATAAACACACGTGAAAAGGAGATTAATATTGTTATAATTTAACATAACAAATACCAGATCAATATTGAGTCTGGTGACAGTGTCTAATAGTTTGTAATTTAAATTATTTTTAATAGCTAGTAAAATTCCACGACTACTATTATGTAAATTAGAACATCGATCTACACTAAATATATTACTAATTACTAAACGGAGAAAACAACCACAAAGGTAATATGTAATAAGAAGATAAACTTAGTAAGTACATAATAGGATACAATTTAAATAAAATATATTAAGTTATTCTGAAAAAAATTAAAATTGCACATTGTTAACTTTGAATTAATTTTATAATTCATAACCCTACGAGCGGTACCTACTAGTTTGTGCACAAATACCAAGAAGACAACTTACTTGATTGGGCACAAAACTATCACTCGTTTTGGAACAGTTGAGCCGTAACTATACACATGGTTTTCGCAAAGTTACTTTTAAGACTTTAATAGTTTGATACCTTGCATATTAATATTTGTTTAATAATAAGTAAATTATGAAAGTAGGTACTTACATTATTTCCTTCTCCCTTAGCATACTTAGGACTGTCTATTAATGTATAGGTAGATGTGGTTAAAAATGCATGTTAATACTTGCGTATTAATAATTATTAATAAATAATATTTAATACTCGTTCAAGATAAAAATGCGTGTTAATTTTAATTTTAATGTAATATGATTGGTATACGTTTAGGATAATATACGATTATTTTCCGTAATGACAGTTTCTCATTATTTTTATATGTTTAATTTGGTCTACATTTCCGTAGATGTTTATCAATGCCCATCTGTAACCGAGATAAAATAATATAATTGTTTTTGTGTGCGCTAACCAGTGAACATATTTTAATATAACCGTTTTTGCGCGAACAAGTTCCGATTTTTCAAGTAAGAATTATAGATTGTGCACAAACAAGTTGCAGCCAACCTTCCTATTATTATCCTATTAAAAAATAAACGCCTAAATACATACATATATAAAACTCAGGTTAATTTTTATCATTGACTTAGCACCTTTGAATATCAGTATTTATATTAAAATTATAGTAAAAACTAACTACTAATTGTTTACAAATATATTTTAATATGTTAAATATAATATATGTAAATGAAAAAAAAAAATTATCAGTTTCATGCATAACTCAAATGTCAACACAAACTGTAGTCAATGGTAGAACACAATTGACATTAAACTATATTATATAATAGGTACCATTTTTCAGACTAAAAAAATGTATACATAATATATTATAATGTTATGCATGTAACACAAACGAATAATAAAAAGTTAATCATATTTAATGTCACGGTATTAGTGAAAAGAAGTAACTACAGCTAAATTTTAAATACCTAAACAAAAGAAGAAAAGCGGTGATACAAAATTAAATTACCATAAACAAAGAAATATATTATTTTAAACTTTTGTAATTATTATTTATGGCATCTCAAATTATTCTAAGTATACATATATACACTACAACATTAACAAAAGTAAAAAATGTACCTACCTTCGACTATTATAATTTGTAATTATTTACTTAAAAGTAAAATATTAGGTACCTACTTAAACTGTTGTGGTTTTATGATGGGACTTTTCTGTATGCCTTAAGTCAGTATGAACCTTCTGCTTTCGTATAAGTGCAACCATAGTCCATAATAATTTCTTGTTTGATATTAATAATAATTTATAATGCTGTTTGAAAATTATATTACGTACGTAAGGTTAATAATAATTTCAAATTTCCTGATTATATTATTACTTTTACCTGCTAAAATATGTTTGAACAATAAGTCTTAAAAGATAATACACATTAATTTCGAACTGTCACAAAAGTACGAAAAAAATTTACAACTGTCAATATTTCACACTCATAACCCTAAGTACAATATATTATTATGATTGTATGGTATGGACGTTCTACGGGACATAAAAAAATTTAAAAAATGTTAAGCAACACGATGTACGAGATGTGTCATTGCTGGTACCTACGTAATATTTTATTGTTATAGTTAAAGTGTTGACTTCCGTTATTTTATGAAATAACTAGGTAGTTCATGAATTGCCTACGAATATTAATTTAAAGTATGAAATCATACATGGAAATTATACTCTAACTAGTTATTTCATAGAATATCTAGTTATTCTAAACAATTTTAGTTAGATAAACGTTAAAATATAAAGAATACATCAAAGTTTAAAATATATTATAAGATTTTATTTATTTTAAATTTAATCAATTATTTATTTGCACATGCAATAAATTCAAAATTGTGACATTTAGAATTGCACAGTGCTTTTTTTTCTTCTGCAAAGACACCGCTTTGTATCACATTTTTTAATACCTACAACTCACAGCAAATGCACTTAAAAAACCCTGATCAGTTCCTAGTGACTACGCAGTAACCGCAGATCTTAATGTAACACTATCATTAGTAGGGCTAATTCATAGGAAAGTGCATTTTTTTTTGGTGATTGTAAAACATAGCTTTGTGAGTACATAACTTGAATTATGTAATAACGAATACATCTATGAAACTTTTATTTTGCATATTTTTGCATTTTTTGACGTTTTTAATTTTTTAGGTCATTTTTTCGCATTTTTAGGTCATATTTTGCTTTTTTAGTTCATTTTCTAGTATTTTTAATCAAATTCCTTCAATTGACTTACTTGTTTGAAAACATTTTTTTTTTTTATTTTACACGGGCTGTATATATTATGTCAAATTTATATTTTATTAAATAATATTTTACACAAGTCACACGCTATATACGGGTTAGGTAAAGATATTTATTTTTTTTTTAAATACTTTTTAAACACTTTTTTGTACTAATGTTTAATATCCTATATCCAATATTAATATAAATATAAAAATTAAATTAGAAACCATTTTTAATAAATTTTATACTATAATTTTTGACATTTTATATTCCTTTTTTTTTCATTTTAAGTGCATATTTTATTGCATATTTTTGACAATTTTAATGCATTTTTTAAGGTTTGTTAGTGCATTAAATTCACAGCCCTAATCATTAGTATGATGGACAGTTAAATAACGATGTAGTTGTACATGATATTTTGAATACAATTTGACACATTTAACGAAAATACAAATAAATTATAACATTACCCTACACGTTTTAGGTATTTTATAAGTTACCTAGTTATTTCATAAAATAATAACTGATTCAACAGTTTAACTGCAACATACTACTTTACTTTACTGCAATATACTTTATTAGTATATTAAAATGACTATCGTACAGGTACGTTGCCGAGTGTAATAATATTTTAATGGGTTTTCGCGTTTGCTGGCGACATATTTTAGACGATATACGAGATGAGGGTGTGCATGTGTGGTGTTCTTTTCGTCTATATAATTAAAGTAAAAACAATATGAAGTTAAAAGGGTAATTTGTCCTCAAACGCATGTGAGGTGCTTTCCATATATCTGTACATCAGTGACCAGTGTGTTTGTGTGAGTATACTATATACACACTGATGCTCATATCTCACCCGCGTCATTTAAATAATGGGTTATTTAGGGGATCCGAACGGGCTTAAGTCAACGGTCATCGTTTAATGCCAGCACGGCACCGTTACTGCAGGTAAATACGAGGACGAATTCAACAGACTGCACGTTCACGATGGTAAGCCTTGCACTCAAAATTTTGAATGTTGGTCAGCCGTTGACCTTCGTGATTATAATATGTAAAAAAAAATGTATCGCATTAGAATTCTGCACGTAGGTATAGGATTCGTGCAGTATTTGTCAATTGCCGTCGACTGACGGACGACAGTGAGTATAATATGGTCTCTGCAGTTTCATCAATTATTTTTAAAGTCTAACCATAATATTATTACCCATTTTGAATATATTATAATGGTCTTGTTTTTTTTCAAATATTTAAATACATCAAGTTGCTAGGTGACTACGTTAACTTCTACCACAATTGAAACAACTTTTTTTTAGCTCTCTAAAGGTTTATTCTTTTTGTATGGATTTATTTTTTTTTTCCATAGAGATCGCATACAAATGTTTTTTTTTCTTGACGAAACCCTACAATAAACTTTTCCCTTAATGTCTGTCAGCTACAAGCATAATATAATAAATCGTCGGCTACAGCGGCTGTTACAGTATAATCAAACTATTTATTTCTGAACAAATATTACTACTGCAGACTATCAAATCTGACATAATTCCGGTTGCCTGTTATAATGATATGGGCATAGTATAATATTATATTCTATGATAATTATAATCCAAACGGACAAGCTTTCGTCGGTGTCTATATTGAAATAATATGCATTAAGCCTGAAAATCATCTGAAATAAAAAAAGTTTTGTAAATTATAATATACCTAGTATACATACGGCACAGTTTATAATTAATAATTCACAAAAATACGCTATATTAAAGTGTATTTATACTTAATATATAAGTTATATATAGTTAACATTTAGATATTATATTGAAATTAAAATTTATATTTCAAAGGTAGAAAAAATATAATGCAATTTAATATAATATAATATTCAAAATATCTGAATTTAGACTGTTTCAGTATTATATTTTATGGTCAATACTTCGTAATAATAAATTATTATTTAGAACTATTATATAGTTGCAATAAGGCACTCGCAGGTACTTAATTGTTTCCATTGCAATATTTTAAACGCTCATATAAAATTTATTTGAGTTTCTTTGTCAAATGTAAACTTATGGGGAATGTTTTATAAAATTTTAAAATCTTAGATATACATAACATTTCTTAATGAATTTCCAACTTGAAATAATTTCCAAATTTACTGATTTTAATGAATTTTTTCAGACACGGATTTTGGATTTACGATAATTTTTTTTTTTAATTCTCCTACATAAGTATACTTATAAGGAATCTTGTATTATATATTTATGTTTTCAAGTTCTTCAAGCGATATTTTTTTATCGTATTGAAAAAAAACTAATAAAAATCGGATTTTTCTTGTGCCTATAAATAGCTTAAAAATAATCAAAAGGGTTTATAGAAAATGACAATAGAATAATTCGTTGAAAATTTCAAGTAGATATACGGTTATATTATTTTGAAGTAACACCAAAAACAAAATTGATTTTTTCGAAAACTGCAAATGATAGTAGGTACCTACCTATTACATAAAAATGCCCGTTTTTTTTTTAGATTGGTTTTTGTTTTTCCCGCCACTTATGAAAACTACTTGAAATTGTGTTCTTATATATGACTTACCTGAGTATACTAACTTGATTACATTTTCTTGAAGAAGCATAAAAGTAAACAATATTTACGAACCCAAAACAAAATGACAGACACAAAAAAAACATATCGCTGTAAAATCAATACATTCATCACTGAAATTACCTTTCTAGAATTTTATACTATAATTAGTATATGTGTAGCGCAAGAATTTGAAAATATGGTTAAAAAAAATCAAAATTGTTGATACTTAGAATAAAAGTTATATGTCATTTGCTAGGTATTTCTAACAGATATACTTTGACACTTGGTTTAGATTCCGGAATTAAAGTCATATTATATATATAATACAGAACTGAGGCGGATTTTTGGATCTATTCCGGCTGTTGCGGTGGTGAAAATTTTTCCTGTAGGTAGTAAACACCGGCTGTGGGTGAGTTGCGGCCCGACAATATTTTAGCGGTAGGTGAGTTGCGGTCCGAGTAATAATTATCATTACCTATATGTACCTTAAGCACCTTACCTATATAATATATATACCTATTACTTGTAGTAACTTACATACTTATTATTATCATGTATATGGCAGATGCGGTTTTCGATAAACATAGCAATAAATTAATAACGATAATAAACGAAATGCTCAATAAGCGTGGGAAGTTATATTTTTGTATTATACGATAAAGATAATGTTATAGATCGTTTTATCGTCTTATCTGCCGTATGACTTGCATTAACTACGATAGTCGAATAATTTCAAATGTCAAAATGAAAATTGCCAATGCGTGTTCAGTCCGAAATCAATCGTTGTTTCGTTTGTATATTGCACGTGCCACGTATATAGGTACTTTTATTTTTTTCAAGACAAATATCAATATAAGTACGACAATTTATACTAGAAAATACGTAATATTGTTATGTTTATTTACTATATATTATAGTCATATAGTAATATAGTATATAATATATATATATATGTATTATATACATTATTGTATGGCCGCAATTCGTACGTACCTTTCATAAACCCGGGCCGCAACTCACCGACACTGTAAACACCTATGAGTACAAAAGAATTCCAAATTCCAATGCGCTACAATTTTCAAAATAAACTGTGTAGGGTCTAAAGGTAAATTCACTTCAGCGTCGACCGGACATGTCTTATACGTTAAAATATAGAATAATATGGCTTATGATACACATTATATTATATATTTTATATTGTACCAATATTTGTATTTCCCGCTGCAGTACCCATACCTATCTAAATACAACAGTACAATTATAGTACCATACGCGTTATAACAATAAATACATAGAAACTGTTTACAATATCGATCGTATATGACCGTTATTTGTATAATATATTATAGGTAATTTTTATTGAACGCCAAATAAACAAACCCATTACCCGTTGCTTAAAACCAAACTATATAATATATATTACTATGTACCTACAAATACTGTAGCGTGTTCAACATATTATTATTATGAATATTTGGAGTGTAAGTTGCGCTCCAATGTACCTTTTTGATGTAAATTGCGTCCCGTGTATTTTGTGCGCATGCGTAAATTGTGTCTCGAGTATATTTTTATATTAAAATTTAATATATATTAGCAATTCACAACCAATATTTTCCTTCCTATTTTATCAGACTCTGCAGGAAGTTAGGACTGTCAATATTACTGTTTTATTATATTAGTAAAAAAATATTAGTTTTGCTATAAATGTTTTAAGCTTGTATTATAAACAAAATAGGCAGGTAATAAAAAATATACAACATAAATTCATGTTTTACTAATACTTAATAATTATTTAAATTAAATTTTCCGTTGAACACGATTAACGTGTACATGACAGAAACACGAGTTATGTTGTTATTGGGACATTTTTATCGAAGCGCAATTTACATTTGCCAATATTATGCATTATACAAAGATCAGCAGTGCCGAGAATTAGTGACGGCAAAGTAATGCCACAAATTGTATTTTATACAACACTGTAGTTCCGAGATTCATTATAAATGTGAAAAGTTATGAAAAAATGAAACTAAATTCGATGAAGCAGAAAACCATTACAGATTTCTTCAAAAAATAATAATCTTTTAAAATCATAATTTAATTTACATAGAATAATTATTGTATAGTTTAATTTACAATATTCAAAATCAATATATCACTTTAATACGTACCACCTAATTTGCTGAAATAATTAATAATCGTGTACAATACTGTAAAAAATTTTTCTTAACTCTCAGTAATTCGAATTTTTTTTTTGCTTTCCCGTTACTTCAAACTATTCAACAATTCGCGAACTCTGAGTAATTCGGAGTTTTTCAACATCACCGTCAACTTTTATTTGACAACTGTACCTATATTAAATCGATATAAACAAAATTAAGACTCAACTACAAATTAAGTTGACTACATAATATTTTAATTAAAACCAAAGTAAAACAATACAGCGTTGTCGTCGTGTATGTAGATAGTAGGCACCTACATATATACCATATAGTGTTTTATATAATTCCAAATATTCCAATGTGTTACGTTTTACAATCGTGGGTCTATAAATAGCTATCTTGAAACCTGCTCCTACCTACCTTCAATTCGCTTTCTCGTCGACCGGACCCGGATGTACAGGACTACATGAGATGACACGTACTTTCCAGTAAAAATATTCATTTTTCTACTTAGATCAGTTAGATCTTAGTATACGACATTTAAGATCTTACTGTTCTACATAATAATAAAATATATTTCCAGGCGTAGCTTGATTAACTTATAAAGCCAGTGGGGGCGGGATGCAAAAATGTAACTAAAAGTAATTCGCGGGATGGCCGACGGGGGTGCCAAAACATTCCAAATTCCAAGGAAGGGGGGCTATAGTCCCCTTAAACCCCCCCCCCCTTAAATTTTATGCTCATGCGTACAATCATATCTTTCTGTTCATTGCCAATTCTTGCCGACTCTTCCCAAGCATATCTTTTGAAACAACGTGGAATATTAGAACCCCATTTTCAACATCAATAATCAGCGTTTTAATTCCTTTCCCCGTTCCCTCCAGGGAGGGAATCTCTATGTTCGATCACTACAGTCGGCAGCTGCTGCGAACGTCGCTATAACCGTCGACGTTTTGTTTGATCGCCGCCCCGGAACGTGCCTACAATGCATGTACCAACGTAAATAGTTGAGATATTGCTGATGTTGGAATTCCTTCATGATGTCAACACTGGACGGAGTAGACCGTATTATTCATCTCAACACATCTGTCCTGGGTGGCCAAGAGTCCATCTGTTCGTTTTGACCGAGACCGCTGATCAACACCACCTTCGCTACGTCGTCCATTTTTTTGTTTCAAAAACACTTCCCCGTGTGGAAGAACTTTGTAAGTCTGTGACTGTCGCCTTCACCAACGCGATGGACTAGATCATTGTCTTCACATATACTTATTTTCCCCATGACTGTCTCAGTTATCTAGCTTTCCTGTTTTTATCATTCCTATTTAAATATGATCAACAGCCATCATTATTTTATTGTTATTATATCATGCGGAGCTGTGGTCCAACGAGCGTCCGCAATAATTATAAAAATATATTCTCATCGGAACTGCCATGGTGCTATATTATTATCAATATTCTACACTATTATATATTTTTTATTTATACATCCCAAAAAATGTTAAAATTCCCCCTCCCTAAAAAAAACTAACTATTCAAAAAATCCCATGTAAAATTTATATTCATGTAATTACCCTGAATTTATTTTTTTTGTTTAAAATTTACTTAAAATGTTCTCTTATATAATACATTTATACATATAATATACAATACGTATATGTAATATATTTACTCTGTAATTAACAAAACCTATGAGCTTCATCGACGTTCCTCCAAGAAAACCACGTGATTTGACTCACAGGTCACTGTGTAAGTGCTTTTCTTACACTGCAGTAGATACTATATAGATACTGAGTAGTCCTCTAAAAATGCCAAAACGTCACATAATTACCATCACAAATTGAAACTTTCGGGAGATGGTATCTTGCACCAATTTTATTACCTATGATATGCGCTACCAATATGTACATTTATGCGCGTATGTAATTTGTGCCAACGTTTAAAAATTAAATATGTATTTTACGCTACATGTAAAATGCATTTTAGTAATCTGCGCCACATTTTCAACTTCATATCCTACGATTTACCACTTTTGGGATGTAAAGATTTCAAACAGAAACTATACATCTTAAAAATAAAATTCTACTAAAAATCAATTGGAAAATTGTCAACAAATATAATATGACGATTAGTGACAAAATAAATTTGCCCGAAAAGGCTTAGTTTCATATTTTAAACTACAAATATAAAAAGGTGAAAAGTATTATAAGGAGATGGGTATTTTATTCAATAACTATTTGTTTTACACAATGAAAATGTACTATTTTGCTATTTGCATTTATTTATAATGATTTTATATTCATCATTTTTTTTAAATTGTATTACTCCACGAATATTGGGTTATTTAATATAGGTACATACAGAGTATATTTTACTATACTTATAATTTATATACATTCATTTATAGTTATAATATCACCGATTTTCTATTAAAATAAACTTGATTGGCCAATGTTTAAGAATACAGTATGTTGATCTATTAAAAAAAAATTATTTAGTAATTTTAAAGTGGTGCAAATTAAAGTTTGGTACGTACACGATGGCGCAGATTACTTAACGTCTTTTTATTTAGTTTTTGCTTAGTGCAAACTACAACCTTATAAATAGTGGCGCAAATTACATATATTTTTTTAGGTAGGGGAGGGGGTTTATTTTTAGCGCAAATTATATACACCCAAAATTTCAGATATATATTTTCTATTTTGTACATACAATTATATTTTTAAATACAAGGTTTTCGAAAAAAAATCAATTTAACCTTCCGTATTACTTATATTAAAATAATCTACCAACTTATTAATAACAATATAAATAATGTGTCATAAAGCAATACCTATACTTAATAATATAGGCTGACCATTTTCGCTTGGAAGTAGCTGTTAATTGAGTTATTTTTTTAATTCAAATTTTACTCATAATTTATTACAGCGACTTACTGAATGAAGTGGTACACTCTACAGTTATTGTACAGAAGAGCAGTTTCTATTGTACTTTCTCCCCTTTTTTTTGTAGCTGCACTCAGTTTTGAAAGGGGATGGTACCGCTGTGCAATTGCCCGGGAGTGACATACTTTGAGAACGGAAAAATCATCTCAGATAATATTAACAATAAATTAGATTTTTCTTTGTAAAGAGAACATTTATCTTAAAAAACGGGTGAGTGAGCCACGCTCTGCTGTACAATAATTTATAAGTGGGAATAAGTTGTAAGTGGGTCCTGTTATGGATGGTGTTAAATTTAAATTCAATTATTTACCTAATATCATTGTATAGTTGTATACAATAAACGATTCTGAGCCAAAGACGATGAGTGGGCCTAGGATATTATATATTTATATTGTTATTGCTAATACGATAGGCAGTAGCTAGGTTGAATTGATATTATTTACATGTAATAATATACTTGAGAAGTTTTAAATAACAATTAATAATATTTGATGTTATTCATTTTGAATTACAAAAAAATTAATCACCCCGTGAGAAATCGAGTAAATATCCAATGTTAAAAAAATTTATACTTCAACGCTCATAAAAATGTAATTTGATCTTCTGAATAGATACTTTTTTATTAAGAAGACAAATTTATAAATAATCTTGTATCACATTTTCAAATCTTATAGTAGAATAAATTTTTTTTTTCAGAATAATATCCAAATTTTCGTGATTTTTATGAATTCTGTTAAAATTTAAACTTCAACAATATCTACATTCACTGCTATGCTCAAAATCAAAAACAATTACAAAATCAAAAAAAATTTAAAAAAAAGTATACACAAAAGATATGTACATAAATGTTTTGTACCTATTAAAAATATTTTACGATATCTTGTTACACGAATGACTTTCTCCAACATTTCTCAATTTGAGATACGTGGAACGCTCCACACGTGGATGACTGATATGCAAAGAAAATCACGGTCAAAAAAAAATATGGAATTATTGTTAATATTAAAAATCAGTATTTTCTAATGTCTATACAAGTTTAAAGTTATACGGTTTCAAATTCCTTCTGCAACAAAATTATTCCGTGTGAAAATATATTTTTATAGTTATTATATTATATAAACACTAAATAAAATAGAGATAAATTGAACTTTGAAAATGATTTAAGACCCAAAGTTACCAAATTGGAGCATGTTATTACGATATTAACGTTCTTAATAATGTCCATTCAAAACAACCTCAACCCTATCATTAAATCATTAAATTATTTAAACCATATAATATAATAATAATAAACATAATTATTGTTCATATTTGATTTTACTTTTTCTAATTAAATCCTTGCATTTTCATAATTCTGTAGTTCCTAGTAAAATGTCCAAAAATTTCTAACACGTAATATCTCCAAACGTCTAAAAATAACGTATATATGCCTACATGTTTTGACAAACAAAAAAATAAAATAATTAGATCAAATGGTACGCTAGTTGAAATTTTCATAATGTAAAGTAGGTATAGGTAAATATAGGTATAATAATAATATAATAAAATAGGTACTGATATAAAATGTTTATTTGGTTTCTGGTTAATTCAGGAGCTGCATGGGGACATTAAAGCTAGTAAAACAGGCAAACATAAACATCGAGCTTTGACAAATTCCGCTCGCTAATATATTATATTAAGATCATTCTTAAAGTTTGCACAAAAAACCAGAAAACACTCTGTATATCATATTTCAATAAGTTTAGTATCTGACGTAGTTTAATGACCAATATATATTTATATAAAGTGTGTTAAAAAAAAACTTAGAAAACTGTATATAACATACGGTATTTTATTTTATTATTTTCTATTATACCTTTTAAGCTTTTACACTTTACTTCACACTAATAATGTTTAATAGTAACTACTGACTTGTATTCAGTAACAATATATAAACTTATTTATTATGGTTGTTAGTACTTCTTAATAGTTTGAGTCTTGAATTCTTAACAGTAGAATGTGCTATGTAGATACAAGTTTCTGGTTGTCGGTTCTTACAAAAAAAATAAAAAAAAAATAAGGAAAAATTCTTTTAAAAGTTGATATGAATATGACTATGACAATGTACAAAGTAAACAGTTCAACCACTTAGCAAAGAAAAATAGTTTTTTACAGATTTTATACTTTTGAATAAAATAATTCTATACGTTGTATTTAATACCATCATGTATTGGTGTACAATACGATATCACGCATTTGTATTATACAAATTTATATCACTATTTATATATATATATATATATATATATATATAGGTTATATTATGTACCTACCTACGTGTCACGTTCAATTGAGTGAAATCGATATTTTCGTCGGATGACATCCGCCCCACGAAATGTTGTCGTCATTGTATATAGTGAAAATGTCGTTTAACTGTAATATTATACACACGATATACGAACTGCGACGTTTTGATCTCTTCGCGAAAAGGACGAAAGCTTTTACCCACATTGACTTTTGAAAACCTTGAGATTTGCTAATACTTCAATAATGTTTCTGCGATAAACATATTTTACAAGACATACCTAATAGTTATTTTCTTCAGTTTATTCGTTACCGAGCTATTATAGAGTTAATGGCGTATAGGTACGCAATAAAAATTATTATTGATAAAAGTGGATTAAGTTATTATTTTTTCACAGCTTATAATCGTAATATGATGTTATTTTGTTTTTGAGTAGAGCTACGAATTATGGCAACGACTATCGCACGACAACTTTATATTTTGGCATTAGGTTTTTATTTTTTTTTTTTGCCAAAAGAAGAATATAAGTTCTGATCCTCAGATGTGATTAATGTTATTGTGGCAAATGGTAAGCTCTTTTTCTACGAAAGTTTGACACACTTTCATGAAATTCATAACGTTTTGATATTTCATGTTTGGTTCGTAACTTTAATGAAAAAAGTTTTTTGTAATTATTACGCAGTATAAATATGTCAATATAAAACTGCGATTGGATGAATATGTCGTCTGTCGACTTTGTACCAGGCCCGTAGGAATGGTGGAAAGAGGGAAAACGTTGCTCTCCCTAAACCCATTCGTCGTCTCCTGCTCTAAAAATATTAAACATATTAGAAAAGCTTTTTGGTATATGTATGTAGTTTATTGCTTGTATTATTATAAATAATTCGCCTCTAAAATTCGGTTTGCTCCGCCTACTTTCGACCCTTTACAATAGCCACACAATCATCACAAACACCTCGGTTCGGCTAATTTTTTGGTGTTGATTAATAATTATGTAAATCACGAATAAAAATCTAATTTGTGTACGAAAAAGGCTCTATAAACTCTAAAATAATTTAAAATTGCAAAGAATATTTCATCATTATGATTCAAGTTTAAATATTTTAACTTGATTTTTTTTTTCAGAATTTACACGAAAAGTTTAGCCGACTACAAAATTAGCGTTGATAAAGTCTAATGGTCAGATAGTGTGAGGGATACAATTAGTTTTATGCGTTTCATCGAAAATTGGGTATATCATCGTTTCAATTGATCGTGTATAAACGTAATTTTCTCGGTATGGATACATTTTATGAAATCAACATAATTTTCGCTTCACTTCACTAAGTGGATGTGACATAATATGCAAACACGGTACAGTCGGTACACGAAGCACTCACCGATCATAAGGTAGAATATTAAACCGTATCTACGTCATCTATATACCGTGATTTATAAAATGTTTGACACAGCAGATCGCGGGTCATAGTTGCATAATTACATAATAGATACCATTAATATTATTAAACATACTTATTAAGATATAACTATACCAACATATATTTTAGCGTATACCATATCATCTATAGCTACAGTTAAATAAAACGTTACACTAATCATACGCGCCATAAATGATGTGTTCATTATATTTTTGTACAATATTATGACGCCAATTGCTGCTGAATGATCATTGATCATGTTAGTCAAGGTGCGTGAGATTTATCACCCATCCCACTACCTGCCATAGAAGATCAAACACAATACAAAAACAAAAAAATACTTGTAATTTAAAATCAAAAATTCAGTTAAAATCACTGTGGTGTTTTTTTTTTTTTTTTTATTATGTTTATAGTATTAGATAGTATCTCTGATATCCAAAGGGAAAGATATTTATTAAATAGTAAAGAGGTAGAAAATATTTTCACAGGTAAATTAATAAATTTACAAAATTACAAAAATCCACTAATCTTCAAAAACCATAATCAGTAAAGCTGCAAGTATACATATTTTTCTGGTAGATATTTTATTTTTTAAGTACTTACGATTAGTACGGATATTTTAAGTGCAAAATATGATTTACGACGTTGTATATAATATATTATATATACACAACATTATTTGTGAATATTTTTATAGTTTTTGGGTTTACAAGGTTTTGATGGTTTGTTGGAGATCACATCGTTCGGTAATTATTTTTCACGAGTCGAAAGTTTTATTCAACTGTAATTTTTTTCACAAAACTGATCGAGACTAAATGGCTGCAACAACATTATGTTGTATATTGTCATAAATCATAATAATAATGTTGATATTTCACTGCTGCAGCAGCTGTTGCCTGTTACACAACTTACTTTTGGACTTAACTTGTATAGAGCTTGTATTATTAAACTATTCCCAAGAATTTAAATAAGAATAACTGATAAACAATTATTGTTTATTACATGAATTCAATGTAGAATTATTACATAACGTGTATATGTATATTGCATCTATATAATACTTGTACAACAAGTCAAACAATACCTCTGCTCATAATACCTATTGTATCGTGTTGACTTGAATGCGATTTGCTAGCGATTGATGTAGGTACCCATAGTTATTTTTTGTGATATGTCGGTGGGAGGGAGTGAGGGGAGGACGAGGGGGGAGGTGGGTGTGCAGCTTCGCGCCACTCGAAGTTCAAAAGGAATGAAAACTGCGAATTTCTGCGAAGCCGAGAAGATGCGAACACCCTGTATAGGTACATTGCTGTGGCTCGTGATGCATCAAGTATGCACACGGCAGATAAAACGAAATACCTCGACGGGAGTGGTGATGGGGCGCGGGCGGAGGCGCCTCGCCGTTTTATTTCGCCAACGAATTCTTGATATTATGATATTATGTGACCATATATTATTGTGCACACTAAATATACCACATTGCCTGCAAGCATGAACATAATAATATACGTATAGCAGCTGGTTATAACCTTATACCTACCGAGTTGGTTATAATGGCCGTTGCGCTCACGAAACAAACGTGTTCGTAGACATAACTATAGCCGATGCGCCGATGTGTATATACATATACGTTAAATGTTTATTTAGGTGCTCAAAAATGACGATGATGATGATGATGACGATGATGATGGTTATACGACGCTCAGGCGTAGCAAT
Source organism: Diuraphis noxia (assembly GCF_037042655.1). Taxonomy (NCBI): domain Eukaryota; kingdom Metazoa; phylum Arthropoda; class Insecta; order Hemiptera; family Aphididae; genus Diuraphis; species Diuraphis noxia. The sequence continues at coordinate 67,418,666 of NW_028301711.1, forward strand.
AAAAATCGCGAGAGATTAAAAATCACGGACGAAAGAATGTTGTGTATACTTACCTGCTATTACTACATAGTGTCTTGTTTATCTATATATATATATACACCTACGCCCTATGCGTAATATACATACCGGTAGCGGCGGTAGCCACGTATGGTGTACCAGGTACTAGGTAGATTATTATGTCGAAACACGAAGATTGCCGCCTTATCGTCACTAATTAAGGATATATCGGATTGAACACTGGCCCCTCGACCTTAACTCACTCAAATTCTAAACGATAATATGTTTGTCACACGTAAGTTTCTCCAGCCCCCCCCCCCAATTTTGAATTTCAAATATATTTATATTTGTAAATTGTTTTTTACCAGTTCAAACTTAAAAAATGCAAGCAAGGTGGGGGCTGTAAAAACGTTCCCGCCTCATCTGAATTTTGAATTTTAAGGTCTTTTTCAAAGCAAATATTTAGCGCGCGATTGGCGTGAATTTGCGTGACCTATTTCGAAACTTTGCATTCGAAATCCCGAGAATAGTGGGGGGTGCTGAAGAAATGGACCTAGAACCACGAGTGTTACCATTTTTTTTGCGATTCCCCCAGCCTCCCTCCCCTACCCTACCCAAATGACTTGAAAACTCGTTTTTGCATTTTTCTTAACGTCAATATTTAGCGTGCAATTGAGTTTGAGTGTCTAGAATCTTACATGGCTCATGAAAATCGGCAATTAAACGATACGATTCCACGACGTATGCCCAGTGTTATTTTGTAGGTAAGAAAATGGCACCTCAAGTAAAAATCGATTAATGTCCATCAATTGATCTAGATGGATAATTTAAGGAGAAAAAAGTATTTTGTGAAAACCAAATAACCCATTTATGGACATAACTAATAGACACGGCGTGATCACTTGTAATAAAACAAAATCATATTATATGTACCTATAACATAGATCATACGATTTAATTTGAAAAAATATAAACTATATTATAATATGTAGACACATAACATGTGTAGGTATTTAATATTTATTATTTATTTATTGTTTTTGTTTATATGTAATCATTATTTTGTAATTATAATTCCGTTAATTAAACAAAATCATTATAAATTTAAATTTAAATCCAACATACCTAACATCACTTCACCTATCACCTTATCCTACGAGATAACATTGTATGACTTTGCTTGCCAAAATTCGAGCATACAAACCGTTTGTACTACTCACCAAAGAACACCGTTTAAATTCGTAAGAATATTGTGTGTAAAAATTATAAACAAATTATAAAACCTTAAATCGCATATTTGAACGTATTCGCCATTCGGTATGTGTATGTATGTATGTTTTTATCAATAATTATACATAGAATGTACTCAATTATGTATCTGTTACGCTTTTCAAATGTTATTTATTCAACGAAAATGATAGATCTGACCGTTATTATTGCATATAGTTGACAAAATTAATCTCAGATATAGTTTGCTATTGAATGCAAATACATTGCAATTTCTATTAAAAAATAAAATTTTTATTATATACCTTTACTCTTTACTCATATATGTTTGTGTGTATGTGTGTGTATATGTATATGAGTGTATACCTATAACTGCAGTTTATCTATACAATTAAGATATAGGCAAATAAATATATTATAGCAATAGTATTTATATACAATTGAAAGGTACTTATTAAATGTAGACGTAGAGTAGGTACATAAGTACCTACAATATTAATATCAATATTTACAATATCTTATTGTCATAAAATCTAGTATAATATCATAGAATTTAGCATGGTCAGTATTATATATTGTGTTTTATTCATTACGATTATGTGTGTTAGAGTAAATTAATTGAAATCATATAACAGAGTTTACGTTGGATTTTCCTATATGCTGGTATGTAATGGACCCAGGGTTAGACAGTATCTTCGATTCAAGCATCTTAGATACAATCATCATATGTATGAAGTATCGAGTATCTTATATTTCATAAAATAATTTATGATGCGATACAAGATACAATTTTGATTTTATTATCAAAGTAATAATAATAATAATAATTAATAATCTAGAAATTAATATTTTTATTTAATATTGTAGGTTGTTGGAAATAATTTTTCTACCCAGTAACCTAACCTCCGACCAAGACTTCCCGGTTAAGTGCCACTGTTTGACCCCCCTAGATCCAGCCTTGAGCACAAATGCGTTTAAAGGTAGGTAGGTAATTAATGTCTTAGGCAAATTTTTATACTTTAGCCTTAGCGCCAATACAAAGCATAGCTTATTTTCATATATTATCATGGATCTTTACATAATTACTTTGTAATGTAGGTACAACTAACGTATATTATTTATAATAGGTACTTACCTTGAAATATATCAATATAATATTCAAGTCCCCATGCCTTCAACATGTCTGAAACATCTGCGTCAGCCATACTAGCTATACGTTATATAAAAAAACGTGGATTTGATATTTTTTATTCAAATTATCATTTAAACGAAGCGACCGTAGCGTGTAAACTTTAAAGTTTAAATATTAAAACAAGAAGACGTTAAAATGTAAAATTTGTTAAAAGACGCGGATATGACACGCGGTTGCTGGTGGAATAGGTCGAGTACAGACGTACGGTAGTAGTAGTACGGAGTAGATACTGATTACCGAATACCAGTTGAAACTACATAACTGTTCGGTTATCGCAATCATACATTTGGGAATACTCATAGAAATATTGTAATTGCAACCAAAATAACCGTTTATTCAACTAAGCGATTCGTGAGAATAACAAACTACGATGTAAACGTAAACATTACATTTCTACTATTTTACCTATCATGTTATGTTGTAGTTACTAATTCTACTTCTATTGTATGGTAAATGCAAGAAAAAATATTGTTGCTTCTGCAATTCTCTAATTACCTACGACAATAATAGAATTGTTATTACAACCCTTAGGTATTTGATTGATTCAACCATACTTCTTATTCTGGAAACAAATTAATTTGATTAAAGCTACACGTCATTCGATTAGGTTTATCGAAAATTTATTCTTACATTTTTAATTTGTAATACCTACTTATTGTTCCTTAGTTTCAACTAATATTTCACTTCATTAACAATACTACGTTTAACAACACTTTTTATGTAACTCTAACATTATATATTGACAGCAATTACGAATTTCTATGTAATAACTATTAATTTCTAGTTGTAACTATATAACTGCAAGCAACACAACTATTTTGTTTAAACATATTCAATTATTTTTTTCCGTGTACCAATAAATCATAAAATATAGTTATATATATGATGTATATTGTATATAATATATATATATTTATATATAAATATATCTGTGAGACACGCACATTGAATTGGACTTTACGTCCGTATTTTATTAGATATCTGTAATTTTGTATAATAATGTACCTAATAGTTACTACGTTAAAGTGTATACCTTTCGCGATAAAGTAGGTGTTTTATTTTGTTTTATTACTAATGTATTATTATTACCTACTGAATAAGTGTCAATTTTTATTATTTCATTTGTCATTCTAATTACTTAACGAAGTGTCAATCTCCATAATTTTTAAAATTCCAATGACTAATTGTATTAAAATGTATCAAGTACCTATCTAGTATCGCGATACTCCAAAGCCATGTATCTAGTATCTCGATATTCCTTTTTGAGTATCTTGCTCATCCCTGAATGGATCTAGCTAACATGCCATTTTTATATCTTATCACTAGCTTTATCATTCATCATCTATTTATATCTCATACTATTATTGTACCATAATATTCAATTAAATTGATTCTCATGTTGGCATCCCTCTTCAACTGCTCGCCATGTTAAGTAAATATAAATAATTATAATAGCAATGTAAACAATAACATAAATTGTTATTTTTGGTGTAGTTTTTTCAGACTTCATATTTCAAAATGTTATGACCTCTTCCACGAATAAAAAGTATTTTTAACATCTGTGTTTTCTCTTAAAACTTTAATTACGAATAAACTAGAGTTTTATTACATTTGATATATTGATTCACCGTGAGTTATTAGACCTTTATTATTAGATTTATAATTAATTTAATGATTGAAAATTTGAATCGATTAAAATGGTCGGAAGCAAAGAAATTGCGTGATAAATTGCGAATAAAAATATAACTGAAAATTTATACGACAATCTCAAAAAAAGGCCAATATCAGTAAAGGAAAACAGTTTAATATTATGTGAATTTTTAATTTACACTATAAATTGTAATAGTTTTACTAAAAAGAACATGTCGGTATATTATAAATATATTTTAATTTTAATTTGTGAATATTTTACATAACATATTATAATATGTCATTTTTTATTTTTATTCATCTTTATTATATACAATACAGCATATAAAATAGTGATTGAAAGTTATTTTAGTACTTACTTATAAAAAAAAAAAAAACAATTTGGAAATTGAAAATATAAATATTTTTTTAATTATTTCATTTGAAAATAACCTAGTTGTTTTTTCTAGTTGAATTATGTTAAACTTTATAACAAAGATTTTGACGTTAGATTACTATTGGAAGAAGTGTTGAGATTGAGAATACTTCCCATCTATCATTACATAAAATAGACAATTAGGGTTTAGTTGTTAGATACATTTATAAAACCCATAATATTTTATTATTAGTTAAAAAATGTTGTTGAAATCTTTAGTAAAATGTGGAAAAGTATTCATGAAACAATAAATAATAAAATGTGACATTGACTAAACGAAAATGGGCTTAAAAGCTTAATATAATATAAAATGTATTTATTATTATTATTATTCAATAAATATTGCATTACCTATATTATTTAACACATTGTTTTGTCCTTAGCAGCCAAACAAACCTTTATTGATAAAATATTTAAGCACAGGTAATCATAGTTCTTATAGAGATGTTGATCGTCAACGTTTGAATACTTCAATAGCTAGAATATCACAATACTTTTTATAATATATATTAGAAGAGGTAATTAAACTCTATTATTACACTATTTATTACACTATATAAGTAGCTTATAAGCTACATATCATGTAATATGCTATAAATGTAGGTAGGTATATACATAATTGTTCATCAACATCATTACTACATTAGTATAATAGTATTAGATATCAGCCTGTATGTAGTGGTAGAGATACTAATTATGTAAATAAAAATATTGCTGCTGTTGGTCAGTTAGCTACTTTATGAGTAGCTTATATTGATCATACAATATTTAATTAACCGCACAAAGTGTTTAACCATATTAACCATTATAAGAATTTTATAAAATTAACGGTATACACATCCATTTTCCATTTTCCTTTTTTGTTTAAATCTACAATTACTTAGTTATACCAGTGGTTCCCAACCTCTCCTATATTCTACGCTCCCCTTTGTAGATTTTAAAAAATCTAACGCGCCCCTTCTATAAATTGTAAAAAATAGATCACATTTTTTGGTGTACTTTACATATTATAAACTAGGTATCTATATTCTATATTCTATACAATATTCGGAATAAGACAAGTATTATTAAACAGATAACGTGACATAAAACGATTAAGTTACACGCTGCGGCCAAACATTTATAGTCTTTATCTGTTATGCGTTATTGATACTCGATTAACAGATAAAGATTTCCGGATAAATATTTTTTTTCTCTAAGTTTTAAAATAAAAATTGTACTTCGTAATAACTTCTTGCGCCTTCCCAGCAATGTGTATACGCCCTCCAGTTTGGAAACCAGTGAGTTATTCTAACATATAGGTATTACTTAACGTAAACAACATTGTAGTATGATTTCAACTAATTTACTCAAACTGACATAATAATAATAAATAAAAGACAATAATATATTAAACCGATCATTAATGCTAAATTTTATGATATTATACTGGATTTTATAGCAAATATTAAAGCACTCTACATTTAATAATAATAACATTAAACTGTATTTAATACTATTGCTGTTTATTATTTATTTACCTATATCTCAACTGTATAACTATAAGTATACAATGTATATATTATATATACACACACACACATCACACACACTGCAGAGCCAGATTAATGAAATTAGTGGCCCTAGGCTAGGTACAGTAAATTTTTTTATTTCAGCTCAAATTAGTAAAATATTTATTTAGTGACAATAAATCTAAATTGGTTAAAAAAATCTATAAACTAATTTTTTATTCTACTTGGACTTTCTTTGTCCAAAATAAAAATTTTAGTTAAATAACATTTTTTATTTCAGCTCAGATTTTTTTTCTATCTATTCAATTAATATTTTTTAATTCAATTATATTTTTTACATCAACTTAGATTTTATTATCCGTTGTAAAATTTACAACAAAAAAAATGCGCCAAGGTGGGTTGTTGTCGTTTTCGTAGCATCCCCAGCTTAGAATTTGAAATAATTTGAAAACCGTCAAGGTACAAATGATTTTATTTGAGATACAAGCAGGTACAAACGATTGGTATTGGGTTCAACTTGAAATTCGAAAGTGGGGGTCCTTGGGAATTGGACCTCGTGGTTCTCGAGGTTTTGAATGCAGGGTTCCAAATAGGTCACGCAAATTCACGTCAATTGCACGTTAAATATTAGCGTTGAGAATAATGCAAAAATGAGTTTTCTTATCGTTTGTTGGCAAGGGGAAGGGGAGGGAGAGTGACTGGGAAAATGGCATAAAAATGGCAATGCTCGTGATTCTCGGTGTTTTGAATGCAGGGTTCCAAAATAGGTCACGCAAATTCACGCCAATTGCACGCTAAATATTGGCGTTGAAAAATGACCTTAAAATTCAAAATTCAGATGAGGGGGAGGTTGTAGAAACGTTTTTATTCCACACGTTGTTTTCATTTGTTTAAGTTTGACCGGGTACAAAGCAAATTTCAAAACCAGTCACGCTAATTCACGCTCATTACACGCTAAATATATAGCCAAAAATATTTTTGAAATTGTAGATGAGTGGGGGGGGGGGGGTTGGAGAAACTTACGTCTGACCAACATATTATCGTTTCGAATTTGAGTGAGCTAAGGTCGAGGGGCCTGTTTCGATCCGATATACCCATCCTTAATTAGTAACGATAAAACTATAAAAAAAATGCTCCTCGAATTATAGATTACAAATAAAAACTATACGTAGGTACTTACACAAAATGTTGTATATTCAATTTAGATACACCAAATGAATAAACTTATACAATAATTATAATAGTTGTAGGTATATACTATACATATTCCTCTCTTTTGGTTTTTAAACATTTTGATTTTTTCTTCAAAATCTACCTACTACATACAAACAATTTTAAAATATCTACTCAATAATTTTCAGTGCCTATTAATGAAGATGAATAAAAATTATTATTACATACGATACCGACACGAATCACTTTGATGATACCCAAACGTTGTCTAAATATTATAATTTATGACAAATATAATATTATCATTGCAATATTACTGATATTATTTTATATTAACAAAACAATACATTTATTATTATTTATTTTATAATTGAGATAATAATATAACATGTACTATAATAATTATAATATACATTACAAAAAAACAGATATTCGGTTCAAACATAGAAAGCTTATTTACCTGACGTAGGTAGGTACTGCTCTGTACTGCTCTAGATTTATATTAACTAATTTACATTGTATATACACTCCATTTTCATTTCTTAGATATTGAAATAATTTTTAGGAAACTTTTTGTATTTTCTATGAAGGAGAGAACTTGAAACCCTATGACCATATACCGACAATGTGCGACTGCGGTAATAATTAATACACGTAGGTATACATGCAGTATACATGTACAAAGCCGTTTCGTGTACTTACTTAAATGTCCCTAACCCATACCAAATAACCTAGTTATATTTTAATATAGAAGGTAACGTAATTTTAAATATTTATGAATTCATTTCGCATGACGCAAGATAAATAAAAAAAAAAAAATTCGTAAATTCGTAAATACTCGTAATCGCACGCATGATTTATACGTACAGTATAGCTGAATATCGTGGCAATATAGTTAAGTCCAAGTTTATTTTTTCCCTGCAAACCGAATTCGCAAGGGTGTAGTTTCGTATAATCATAAAATATTTAAGTATATTATGATATTATAATATGTTATGACTATAGCAGTAGGTAATGCGTAAATCAACACCGTGGCGGTGAATTTCTAGTTACAACTTTTGGCAACATTTTTAAATGTTTGTTAGAATGTGTAAGAAGAAAGTAATATTTTATTCATAAGTTTATCGTTTACGCAGTGGACTTAAAAAAATATAAATAGGCGGTACCTGTAGGTACATAGTGTATTAATATGTAGGTTATCGCGGTTATCGCGGTTATCGCGGTTATAGCCAGTTTGCTATAGCCGTGAGTCAGTTTCACGCACGCGGCGGCAATAATCGCCGTTTTATATTTACATATATTAGTACATTACTCTTTATTTCATCTAATCTCACGGTCAACAGCGATAGCATAAGTAACAACTACTGACAACATACCTACCCATTACATATTATACTCATAGTACCTATAACAGAAAAAACACACATTTCGCGTTGGAATATCGTCAAAAATAAACGCGAAATCGATAAACTATTACCGGTGCTTCCGCTAAACCATTACGCTACTCGTTTTACAAATTTCTAGAGTACTCCCCGCAGTGACTGAAACGAAATATAAATCAAACGAAAACCTAAACGTATTATGATTCGTGTTGTTTTATACATTTGAATCGGATGGATATTAATTATTAATATTATGAAACGCACATTTTCCAATAACCGTTTGGAATATTTTGCTTTATAGTTTGTATATACGAATTCTCTCAGTAGAGTCCAGTGCCTATGTATGAAATAAAAAACAAATATATATATAGCATAATAGAGTATTTGATGCGTGTATTGATGAATTTTTTAATGAACGCCCGATTCAACAAAAAAAAAAAATGCTAAACCATAGGTACATAAAAAAAACCTCTTTGAAAAAGTTTTTAATAATTATTTATTATACACCTAATAAATGGGAATTTATTGATTATGCAGATTCAAATGAAGAGTACAAAATTGCCTTTAAACAATATTTTACATTGCCTCATATGATTGTTAATTATTATTATTTTTGTGAACAAAATAAAAGAATTAGGTAGATTATTTGTTTTATTATTACCCTATTTGAGGAAATTCTAAACCCTATCACCCCTTAAAAACAAGCCGGTGAAATTACCGTGTCTATATACAGGGTGTCCCAAAGAGATCTGACATTCTGACAAATGAAATAACTTTTGTTCTAATCAATATTTTTTTTAAATTTCTTTTAAATATAATCCATAGACACTTGCACTAAATTTTTAGAATAAATTTTTCATTTTTTATTTTTTAATACTGAAAATAAAAAACTTGAAAATTGATAAACTTTTTTTCGAAATATTCAATATAGCCAATTTGTAAATTTGATTTTCAGAAAAATGTATATGGTAAAAACACTTAATTAAGTCAAAGGCTGATTTTTGACAAATTTTTTTAAATATAAATATTTTCGTTAGGTAAATTATAGTAATTTATAGTTTATACATCACATATATTATTAAAATAAATACAATAAAAAAAATAATTAGATTTTAACATGCACTTATTTAAAAATGTTCTTATAAAATATTAAAAAAAAACTTTATTATTATTTGAAATTACAAGGTTTCTAACATATAATAGATCGTAATTTACTTAACGAAAATATTGATATTTAAAAAAATTGTAAAAATCAGCCATTTGACAAGTGTTTTTACCATATACATTTTTCTAAAAATCAGATTTACAAATTGGCTATATTGAATATTTCGAAAAAAAATTTCATCAATTTTTAAGTTTTTATTTTCAGTATTAAAAAATAAAAAATGTATTCTAAAAATGTAGCGCAAGTGTCTATGGATTATATTTAAAAGAAATTTTTAAAAAATATTGATTAGAGCAAATGTTATGTCATTTGTCAGAATGTCAGATCTCTGTGGGACACCTGTATAGGAATAGATAAAATACCTTTCTAGTTGTGAATTAAAAAAAATAAGATAGGCACTTACTAACTATACATTTGAAAAAAATAAGTAAAATTGATATCTGAATAGAATTAATAATATTCTACCTATTATTAATATTATTTTTATTTAAGTTGCATGAAAAAATGTATAAAATTATAGTTTATGTGATTACAATTCGATTTTCCGTAACTTAATGAAAATATTTGTATTAAATACACTTAGTAATCTTTACTTTTCGTGTTCAAAATTGAAGTTTGTAAATATTTTCATTGCAAATCGAAAGAAAACAAGCATCTATCGTAATAATAGGCTTTCACATTTCGGTGTTAGTAAAATAATAAAACATTTTCCATACCTAGGTAGTGACTAACATTTTATCGCCCCCCTCCCGATACCGCTCCGGGACAGGCACTATACACTTATATCTATAACTGTTCGTTACAAGCTATAATTCATACACTGTTGAATAAAATGTATAGAAGGTAAACAACAATTTACATCAAAAAAATTATTTTAATATTCAACAATAATTACTGAATTATATTGTGTTATGATAATAACAGAATCTTAATTATTATGTGCTACGCACAGTGCAATTTTCCAAACATTTAGACTAACTTTAAGCTATTTCTTTATTGCTGTAATATACAAAACTAATTATTTATCAATGCAGTGGCGCAACTAGGATCTCTGGGCCATTGCAAAGTAAATCTGGGGCCCTATAATAACTCATATATTACTTATTTGTAGTCATTTTTTTCTACTGCTGTCACAATTCGTATTTATTTTAATCGAAATAATACTGTTTACATGATTTATAGTTATATTGTAATAGTAAATAGTAATAGCATAATTACAATATTTATTGAGAAAAAAAATTTAATTTAATTTAAAATATAATTATTTTACTAAGTTAACTTTTCTTGCTTTGGTTTCAGCAAATAGATTTATGATTTTGTCCATATAGGTATTAGATTGTTCTTTTTCGATGTTTAACAAAGCAATATTTGACAAACGATTTTGACCCATTGAATATTTCTTAAATAATTCTTAATTAATTTAAGCTTCGAAAATGTACGTTCTGCTGATACAACTGTGACTGGTTAAGTGAGATACTTCACTATATTACGTGGTACAAAAATCATATTCAATAATAAACATGGCTAGTTGTTTAATATTTTTAGTATTTTTCAAATTTATTAAGTTTTTTATGCATTAAAGTTGTCTGGTGAAATCTGAGCCAATATGGACGTTATAAAAATGATGAAACATGTATGACTTACAAGCCAGAAGTAACGATATTATATTACTGATATAATATAACAATCAACTATGAAATATTTGCCACTGATTTGATTAGTTTTAGTTCAACCTACCATATTGGATACATTTCTAATAGAGAGATAAATTAGTTATGGCGGTATTGTTGATATATAATAGAATATCCTTCATAATAGAGGCTGAAACACTAAATCCACTTGGAGTCGTTTTTCATAGCCCGTAGGTATACCCACAGTGATTTATTATTGAATTACAATTTATCGCAGAAGTGACATAGTTACCTGCTCAATGACGAGATCAATCAAAATCTGCAATTTAGCAGAGAGACTACTGAGGTTTATTTCAATGTTATTTTTAGATTATGGCCACTAGCAGGTATTGACAAAATTAATTGACCTATTGATAAAATGAAATTGTCGTAATGCTACTCCGCCTTATGTTCCTATATGTATACATAAGTAGACTCTTATGAAAACAATTTACAATATCTATTTCTGTCTGACAGCAAGTACAATAATATTTCTGTTTCATAACATTAGTTGTAATAAATGTAGATAACTGTTAAGTTACTTACTTCACAAATGATTTTAATTAAAATTATTTCCCGAGTTTAATAATAAGTTGCATCATTGATAAAATAACCAAAATTTAAACATTTGAATCACTATAGGTAAATATTAAATTATTTCCCATGACTGAAATTGTTCACAGACATTTTCCTCAGTCCCTTGAATACATAATTCATCCAAAACAGAACAGGTGGAATATTAACTAATTCTTTGGACATGTAGTAAACCGACGGAGTCAATTTACTATACTATATATATTATAATTACAAATCAACGATATTACATAATATACACCCAAACCGATGCGCATCTTCAGTATCATAAAAAAAAACACTTAGTTTTATTACCATTTCATATTTTCGTGGAAACATTATAATAAAACGGCAGAATCGTTTTATTATTTGCAATATTATATATCAATGCGCATCTTCAGCCTTGTAATTTTAATACCGCTGCGGATTTATTACAATTCGTAGAAATATTTGATAGCTACGAATGGGAAACGCTTTCGACTACATTTGGCAACAACAACCGCGACGGTACCTTTTGATCCTCCTGCCTCCTTGTCTCTTACGTGTAACAATTTATAGCCACTAAGATTCTGCATAAATACAGGACATCGTCCATAGCAGAGTTAGAATTAGTTTGTGTCTCACCCAATGTAGAACTTAGTATAGTCGTTGAGCTTGTCCTCAACATTGCCGCTATACATAAGTTCATTCCATTACTATTTAATTTTACATTACTAATTTTTCAGGCAGATACTATACGTTCTGTCCTCAAATTTATATAATTTATATTTTTTATTTAATAAACATTTAACAATTTTTGAACGTCGTGCAAATCATAAACTATGTCAACTTCTCCTTTGAAAATCCTGACCGTCAATCCAACGTCGCTGAAATCAAATATAAGCGTTAGCGAGGGATCACTACAGACATCAAGAACACTGCAAACACAGCTGATGTGGTAACTCGAGTCTTGGCGTGCAAAACGATTTATTAGTGATCATCATAAAGAAATGAAATATATTTTGTATTTACTTAGATTTATTGTCTGTTTGAAAATTCTTAATACTAAATAATAGTTGAATAGAATTGGTATCTCAAATGTACAAGCGCACCGAGAATATCTAATCTTCAAAATTAATACTTACTACACTACTACTTAGTTCGGTGAGCATTTAAAACTTTTTGGTATCCAGATAAAAATAATTTTAAAAAAAATATATTATTATTTTATCCATATAATGCATAATGTCAATATTGGCGAATTTTTATTTATGTATGATGAATAGTATACCATAAATTTAAATTTTGTAATCGCGTCGGGACCCGTTGCAGGTGTGAGCACTATATGTCAGTAGCAGACGCGTCGTATATGTATACAACGTAGGTGTATCATGTTATTTTCGACTTTTAAATATTTATTTATCTGCAAATATATTGCATTTATTTTCATCTCCCGATATTTGTACCCATGAAAAATATATATACCATATAATAGAATAATACCCACTACCCGCACGTATGTATATTATAATAACATGATACCGAGTTGTATATAAAATGATATGTATTTTATACCTATACGATACTAACCTATATAAAACCTAGGTATATATATGATATTATTATGTAATTGTAGTGTGTATGTACAATAATATGAATGGGGCGCGATACAGGTAATAGAGCGTATAACTAGACGGTATATACATCGAGTATGTATATATTGTATGTAATGTATATATATATATATATAATATGTATATACCTACGGTAAGTCGACGTGTGACGAGGGCGGCGGCGTGAGGCGTCGATGGGGTTGAAAAGTTACCCGTATCGGCGGGCTCTTGTACTATATACCTATAGCACTATATATATTCATACAGTACAACAGCAATGTAACGACGCAGAGTCAATTCATGCATATTTATGGGGACGCGTTTCCCGGGCATATAATAATAATAACATACATTATACATAATATATATGTTTATATAGGAATATAGGTTTAGGCGAGTCGCCGCACGCGTCGGAGAATTTTTCATGGGATTATAAAATACTACAAAATCGCGTATATTATAGAATAATAGCGTTTAACACACGCACACGTTATATAATATTTTGTTAGACGTGCTTATATTGTATCTCTAGGTAGGTACTATATACACACATTTAAATTATATTATACATTTTTATTATTATTATTTTTTTTTTTTTTGTGGTTAAAGATAATGAACGAAGCGAAGAATGTCGACATTTTTTGTTTTTCTCGTAACCTACGTAAATAGTTATGTAGTTGGCCCTGTGTGTTATCATTCTTACTATAATAAAATTAATGACGAGCATAGTCTTATCTTTCAATTAGCCGCTTAATCTAGTCGGGTAAGGTCGAATCGCACTTATTTTTGTCGAATTCCACTCGGGTTCAAAATAGGTAATGTTCTAATATTTACACTTGATTCCAATTATTATTCAAAGGTCAAAGTCTATTTACTAACGCATATTAGTCAATGGTCTGAAGAATAATTTGTATTTAATATTTTAATAGCCAAATAAATTTATTTTTTTCATTATAATATTATGCCTACTAATTTCTAGTTACGATTTAAAACTAATGATATTAAAATATTTATATTTATGAACTATTTAAGTCATTTAGTAAATAAAAATTCCATTATTAATATTAAACCTATCGACTATGGTCAATGACACACTTGCAATAATTATCAATTAAAGTTAATATTATTTATAACTACTTACTTATGTGGTCTAATGACTGAATCGAATAAAATTAATTCAAACTGTTTGGTTTAGGTAAGGAATGAAGTACGGCGATCCTCGTCTAATTGCAAGTTGGCTGATGAATAATTGACTAATTTTATTAGCGAATGGTGTGCGTATAAAACTAAAAAACTATACTTTAAAATAATGTGAATGGAGACATCTTATCATATCCCATTGTTTTTCACGAGATTTTGCATCTTAAGTATTGTATGTTATTGGAATATTTGGAATGCAACAAAATAATAACCCTATAAAATGTATTTAAACATTTTTGAAATTCTAGGAATTGGCAGTTGAAACATAATAATAATATATAATTTTTAGGCCTCTAAGTTATAATTTTACTTGAGAGTTATTATTATAGAATCTTTGATTTTTATTACTTAGACTATAAAACTTGTAAACGTCATACATAATAATATGTTATATGCACTTATTCTGTCCATAATATAATTAAAATCAATGTCAACATGTTTTTTATAATGGTATAATGCTTGAATAGTGGTGAACTGGTGAATTTTTAACATAATTAGAAATGGGCTGATACCCGATACCTGCTACTGATATAAAATCGATAACCGAAATATTCAAAAACAAAACTTTTGGCCAAAACTGTGAGCCAATATTAAGATAAAATCGATACCTACCTCAAACTTATAATAACCTGGTAAAATTCAGAATATTCAATTATAAAACAAAATAATTAAATAAATAACTTTAGTTATTTCCTTTGATTAATTTACAAATTGTGAACTAAATAACAAACACAGTACAAAAAGTTCAAAACAATCTTTTTAGAAAACAATTTTAATTAAAACAAATTGTTAATGATTAAAATATTAAAACAAAATACAGTACCAAATAAGTAATAATAAATTTAATATTATGTTGATCATAACAAGCTAATCATATGGCAATACATTTTTACAAAATACGTGAAAAAAAAACTGAAAACCTATTGAGATAATAGTACGATTCCAAATTTAAAAAAAAATTAGCTGTATAAGTCATCCTGCCAAATATTCGTGTATATGTCATTGAGTATATCACCAAACCATTTTGTTTTTATGTGTTAAATTTGAGTTCAACAATCAACCATTGTATACGAAAAACTATACTGAACGATACAAAGAATCAGCCAATATTATACGAAAGATATTTTATATTTTTTATTATTTGGTTACGTTTAACTGGAAGCTATAAATGTGTGTTTATGTCGATAATATTTAGAGTAACAAATTCAATATACATAGTAGATACATAATTTAACCATCGATATATTAATATAATGTTTCATGTTGTGTGGTTTTTATAAAGAAAAAAATGCAGTCCCCTTTTTCATTTTTTTTTTTTTTTTTTTTATGTATACAATTTCATTGAAAAATACAGCGATTCTGATCAGACAGTTAGTCTAGGATATTTTATACAGTTGACGCCGTTAAAAAGACTCATTTTAGCATAAAGTGAGCCTTATAACCCAAAATAATCTTATATGAGATATAAAAAATACAAAATACAAAATACTTACAACTTTTATTTTAATACATATCTTTAATATCTATATAGCTTTTAATTTAATATACTTTATTGCATGCATATCACACATTACTTATTAGGGAATAAATGAATAAACTGTACATCCACGAATTAAACAGCGTGAATCAATAATAATCAACAAAAATATGTTATTTTTTATAACATATTTACTTCTGAATTTTTATCAAACATTTTTATTTCCTACCATCTTTTTTAACGACATTTGAGGTTTGTAACCTAATTTTTTGTATAATAATGTATTTGAATACGTCTGGTCCGTTGTAGACAATTTTGAGTTTATTAAGCTACTGAACTTTATATCCATAAGTATTTTAAGCAGCATCCACTGATTACTATAATTATGTTATTATTTCAAAAAAACATAGGTACTTTTGAGACATTTAAACGACATACATTAAACATATTCAGTGAAAATCTCATGCATATATGGTCATTTGTTTTAGAGTTTCACCAAAAACCAAAATTGACTTTGGGGAAAACCAATTTTTCATAAAATTACCTTTTCTATAATTTTAATTTTTTACAATGTTGTGTGTGTGTTATTTTGTTGTCTGTGTACACGATAAATTGTCAAAATAATGTTTCAATTTTCAACTTCAGTAGCTTTTCCGGTTAAAAAGTGACTCTAGTTGATGCATTGGGGGAGGTAAAATTTTAAAATTCCCAATAGTTTTCAAAAGCACCGAAAAAGCCAAAAAAAATAAGGAAAAACGGTAATTTTTACGCAAAATAAATATTTGAGAAAATCGATTTTAGATATTGGTGTAACTCTAAAACAAATTACCGTATACATGACTTTTTCACTGAATGTTTACACAAGCATTTTCTATACATGATAACATTTTCAATAATGTTCAAAACTTTTAAAATTATTTGTAAACATTTTTCAATCTTTTTAATTTTTTTTTTATAAATAACAATAAAATCTTATTCGTTGGGTAAAAAAGCTTAAAAATGTAATACAAGGCTTCTAATATATTGTCACAAAGGTAGTTAAAAAATATTAAAAATATGTCATCACAATTTTTTTTAATAAGTATTGAACGTGCGAATTTTGACGAAATACGTAAAAATCACGATAATTTGCAATTTGTTTTAAGTTAGAAATTCATAAAAATTTATCTTTCTATATCTAAAATTTGAAAACGTAGGCGTGTTTTTTTTATAATCATTTATCACATAAATATCATACAATATTAATCATTCCCCAGGTGCTTTTGAAAACTACTTGGAATTTTAAATTTTGACCATTCAATGCACCAAATAGATTTACTTTCTCACAGGGAAATATACTGAAGTTATCCAAGAAGAAAATCCAAGCATTATTTCGAATACTTATTATTGACACACACATACATACAAATCATTGTAAAACCAATAAATTCATCGTTTCGCTCGAAATCAAAAATTGTAAAAAAATATTTCCATCATTCAGAATCGTCGTAGATCGAAATATGACGAAATATATACCCAATTAGAAAATTTCATAATCATGTGAAAATTATAATGAAATTAGTTTTTGAGATTTGAACATTTATATTAAAACATATTTAAGCTTCAAAATAAAAAAGCTGTAGGTATACATACTATAATTATATACATTGTATTTTTCATTTGAATAATTGTTATATTTTATGAGTTCAACATTTTTAAACATATATTTTTACTGATTGTTAAAATGTTTAAAGGTATAATGCCGAAGTGATATTAACTGTACCCATGTGAAAGGATCATAAGGTTAGGTTTTCTTTAAAACTTACAACTTTGTATTAACTTTAGTGGACAGAGGTGTGTTAACGGGGAGGAAGGCAGGGTCCAGCGTCAAGATGCCGCTCCTCAAAACCAAAAGAAAAAACTCATACGTCATTGAGTGTATAGGTCACCGCACTAATGAGTAATGAATGTGTTGCATTTCAATTCAACGATAAATCATAGCATGAACGAAAACTATTCAGAGCAGACAATCTGATAGACTGTATTACCAAACATATTTTATTACATATTATATTTATAGCTATATTGTCATTAGCAATTTATATTTATATTAGCAATACTATAGTAATATATAGCTATTAAACATAAATACTAAATTTTTCAAAAAATAATTCTCATACAATATATTTAAGTGTAAATACTAATTATTACAATGTGTATTTCTATAGCTGTTATCAACTTGTTATATAGTTAATTATGATGTACATTGGACGGTATATAATCAGGTTTATGATGTAAATATTTTAAAATGAAATTAAATATTATTTTGAAAATATCATTGTGTAATTCAATAATGACATGGGCAACCTACGTAATGGCATAATATTTCAAGTTCCATGAATACTTGTTTTTTCATTACAACAAAATAACAAAAATTGTTATTTTTCATTTAAATATTCCATTTTGCACAAAATGTAGCTGGAAATAACTTTAAAGAAATTACATCTTATATATTAAATATGTATTTACAATATAAACTTTGAATTTAAATTTCAATACATCTATGATAAAATTAAAATTTGTTCAAAATTTAAGAATAATATAATTTGAAAATGTATGGCGGTCATTTTGACGAATTTTGTCAAAATGTATACTTCAAACACTAATGCGAATGTATTTTAATATTTTTAAACAGCTAAAGTTGAAACTCATGTGGTATTTTTGATTTTTCATTAAATTTTCATGCTTGCTGACCGAGACTAAACAATCTTATCAACAACACTTAAGAAATTAAAACATGTTAGGTAAATGCCTGTTGTATATATATTTTTAAAATGTCATTATGTATAGACATTTATAATTTATTGAATAGTTAATAATTAAGGACCCTAGAGTACTAAACCTATTTAGTTTCTTCCAATATATGCGATGCGAAAGGTTTCAAGATTAAAAATAACAATAATCGATAGAAAATAAATTGTTATATATTAATAATATAATACAATTGAATGTAGTCAAATTTGAACTTCAATCAAAAGCCTCATATCTCATGTAATTAAAACAATTTAACTGCCTTTTAATACATTAAAATAACAATATTTTATTTCTAATTTAAGTTATTAAATTATAAATAATTTTATAAATAATTTTTACAATGTTCTACTTACCTTACTTACTACTGTTTTTACGACTACACTCGTAAAATTAAAAACTGTACCTATTTCTTATTGTAAGAAAAAATTAATAAACATATGAATAATATATTTTTTCAAATAAATTATAAATTATTATTAAAATAGTTGATTTAAAAAATAATAATAAATTCCCTAATAAGATCACTATATATTCATTTTTGTTAAAAAATGGAATGATATCTTCTTCAATAAACAGTTAAAAGATCCAGATTCCAGATATTGCTGGTTTATCGTGGAACTAAGTTTGGTTTTATAAATTGTCCATTTTAAAAATATACTTCTACACTTAACTTGTGTGCATTGAAATTTAAGAACGTACTTATTTGAATACTATGCATAGTAATATGATGAACAAAACAGACTCAACAGACATAACAGTCCAATGTTTACAAATTGCCTACCTTGTATTATGTATTTAAACCCGAGTCACGTCTCATAAGTCATTTAAATATAGATTTTCTCATTTGTATCTGGGTCCCCAAAATTGAAAAATATTTAAAGGCCCCCGGTGATTGTCAGATAGTCGGATGGACTGACACTGTTTCAATCGATCATAAAAATTTAGATTTCTTTACAATATAGGTACTTGTTTTTATTAAGCCCTATAAAGAAAACAAATCATTGACAACCACATTTTAACCCAATGGCAGATCTTGTGGTCAACACTCCACACCAAGCTCAATAAAATAAAATCCACAGTCTCCCCATAGCCATTCTTCTCATTGCCAAGACATCAAGAAGTAATTTTAAACAGACCACGGATAAGTCACACATGGATGACTCATAAACACGCCTTATGAACAGATCTGAACCTGACCAATGCCAAACTTGCGGTGAAACTTCCACGGTTGAACACCTAATATGCCACTGTCGTAAATTCACCGACATCGGACAACCTTGAAGAAGCTCTAAGTCCACAGCCAATCAACGTAGAAAAATTAATTAATTATTTAAAACTAACTAAGCTATACCAACTAATATAATCTAGATATATTTAAATCTCATTTTTTTATACTATTATTATTGTTTTGTATATATTATTGTTAATATTTCATACTTATGTGTTAAAAAATATTTATGTTTATAGCCAATAACTTTTGTTATTGAGGCTTAATTAAAATTAAAATAAAACAAATAAGGAATCTTGAATTGAATTTTCAAGTCTCATTTAAGCATTAAAATTTAAATAATTTAAGGATTTTAAATTTTAATACATAGCTATTCATTTAGTTTACCAATCTGGACTTAAATGTAAATTGTAAACAAAATTATGAGTGTATTTTTTATATTTGTTCAATTATTTCGGTAAGAACAGTTGGTGAGTTATGGCTTATGAAGATTATCAAATTTTCAAACTTTTTAACTCACAAACAACAATTTACAGGTTAAAATGTTATCACATAGAACCAAAATAAACTAGTAAATGCCATTGTAAATATGTTGTAAGCATTTTAAGTTTCTGCTATAATTAAACTTAAAAAATAAAATCGATTTTATAAAAAACTTATATTTTGTAAATATTTCCGTTTCTCCTAATTATTTTAAAAACAACTGGAAATTATTTTCTTTTACCTTGTACAAATCCTTGTTTGTTGAAAAGTTGAAAATTGAACTATTTTTATTGGTATTTAAGGCTAGGGGTCGGTCACACTAAAAAAACACTTATTGTAAAATCAATACCTATACATCGCTCCACATTGCTCTATTCAGAATCCAAAAATGTCAATATTTTTAAAGAATTGAGAAAAAATGTCAAAACAAACTATATGATAATCACATTATATGTCATAAAAATATACGTATATATGAATTTGTACAGTGTGGCCAATTATTTTCCTAAATAAATATCAACTGTATGTTAACGTACCTGTCTATATGTCAACTACCTAAGTATTAGGTTCCGTCTTTTGCTGATGGCACTTGCTGTTAAAAAAAAAATATTATTGTTTATTACAATAATAAGTAATTATCTATATTCATTTTAATTTTAACGATCACAGTAATATCAATCGTATAACAATATAAATTACAGTTGATATAATATTATGATTTATGACGGTATAAAAATACGTATGAGAAAGCAACTACTTACGTCATACTACCAGCCTTTTTCTAAACAATTGTTAGTACATGCATTTGTGACATATTGGTGGATTTGGTTTTTTTTACGGTATCAGTCTAAATAATGCTTCAATAATATATAAGCTATACATTCTATCTTTATCGAGTATCGATTCTAGTATATCGAACCATCTCTATACAAATAATGCAGGGACGTTATGTATTGAATTTTTCATCGATATAATTTTCGGGATATTTTTTGAATGCTATCATGTAACATCACAATAAAATTGTTCGTAATAACATATCGCTATCCAATTCAATGGTGAGCTCATTGAGACGAGTGATTCCCCCCCTAGTACGTTTAATGTACATATTACATAATATGTTTATTAAAAATATCAATAAAATGTCCAGACGTTTAAGTAAACACTCAAACGATGACAGTGAATTCATATTATATTCATATAGTATTTTTTTATTATTAGTGATCACTGGTCACCTACCACTTTGCCAAAAAAATAAATAAATAATTTTATTTATTTTAAATAAATAAAATAAAAATAACAATCTACGACTATAAATTGCCTAAAAATGTATCTTACCTGAGTATAATAAAAAATGATATATTCATAGTAATTATTTTTATTTAATCCAAAACTTTTTCGAACATCTGAACATTGAGGACTTTTGGGAACATAATAATGCACTCTACAGTGAACTCAGTGAAGCCCAAAACACACCAAAATACATAAAACCTTTCGAGTGTATATTACTCCGTATCTTATACACAGTTAATCATCAGTCCATTACATATAATAAATACATGCAGATAAAAGCACAGGCCACAGAGAATCCTTTTAAGTTACATCAATTAATTATAAAGCATAATATATTGCGTTGAAATTGCAAAATGTTTGTAGACAGTACAGCAACCGTCACGAAACAATTCGATGTTGACGCGGTGATTGTACGATAGACGATTGTACTTTGGACTATTTAAAACGCACGATGCAAGTCACACTTTTTGCAGTAGATGTATTATAAAGGGCAAACAGTTGGCAATTTAACCGAGGCACTTGGAACCGGACGCTCTCCAAAATCTCTGGACTTTTCGCAATATCATGTTGTTTATTCGTGGACGAAATAAAGCATCATATCTACAACATTTAAACGTACAATATTATATACCTTTATAAGTTATATGTTGAATATTGAAATACCTATGCTAGATTGAATGTGTATATATAATATGGTTTAATCCAGCTTAGTTGTGAGTGGTGTACGTATTAATCTTACATTTTACAAAATATCATTGTCATATATAATATTAGTTGTAGCTATTAGTTTATATATATTTATATATTATGTAAATAATTTATTATAATTATAGGTAATTATATTACCTGAATAACTATTAATTTATGTGTCGTGTATATACTTCATATTTATACCTATATAAACGCTTTATTTTATTATTATCTAGGTATAGATGTGTGTTATTTAATTTTTAGATTTTGGGCGGGACAATGAATAAGTTTTTTTTTCAAATTAATGAATCCAAATAAAAATTCGAAAAAATATAATTTTTGAAGTATTATCAAACATAACAATAATTGTTAAGGATAGTGATTACAGTTAAGTGGATCAAATTTTGATTTAGATTCAACAAATTTCAAAAAACATATCTGCAAAATAATTTATAGTAAAAAGCGTGATACTCATTTGAAATCAGAAGTTTATATCACCACAGGACACTCTTTAAATGATATAAAAAAAAAATCAAATATCCGAAAACACAGTCTTTAATACGTATGTATATATTATATATATAGAAATTCGAAAAATCGGGCTTTTATAAAAGCTATATATAGCTACCTACTCATTATTAAGTGAAAAAGTGGGTGAACATACTAATATTAGTCGATCATCCGGTATTTAAGCTCAAAATTCAAGAGTCAGTGGGCAGGTATTGTTTATTTTTTTACGTTTTTCTAAGTCATCGATCAAGTTTTCTCTGCAGTCTCCGGAAACACAAATAACCTATGCATATAAAGAATAAACATGTACATGTATGATATTATACATTTATGCACCATTATCCTTTTATATGGGTAATACATTTTTTTAACCAAAATTCCAGAGCACCACTGATACCGGAAATTGCGTTTGTATATAATATTTAAACTGGACAACACTGAATATATTATATATATATATATATAGATAGATAGATAGATACTATATACATAATTTGTTCAAGATACATAAGTGCACAAGAACCTATGTATTTATAATATATAGTTATTATATACTTAAGTATACGAAAAATAAATAAAATCAGAATACTATAAAATTCCGAACACTAATATATACAAATAGAATGTTCAATGTATATAGACGACGGTTAGGTAAGAAATTAAATTAAAAATATGTATTGTGCATATTTATACTATATGTATTGAGTAGTAGTTGACTATTTAATAAATAATAAGTATAATTTAACTTTTTTAACACATCATTTAATTAACCAAATGAAAATATGACGAACTATTTGGTAACCATAGTAACCGCTATACACTTTTTATACTACCTACGTAATTATATAAGTAGGTACTATAAATTACTCATTATGCGTTATACTTTACTTACCGAAAGGTTCTGTATCGACGTAACTTGCCAAATAATTAAATAGAATACGAATTAAAGTATCAGTCTATTGTCTATATATATTTTAGAAACAAAAAAAAAAATCAATAAGAATCACAGACTATATAGCTTTAACAACTACACCAGGCATTGACAAAAAGACCTAGATAGGTAACCGATATAATATTATTTATAAATCGTATAACATGAATATTAAAACTTTAAGTAATGGCCTACTTACAAAGTTTTAATTGAGAGTAAATGCCAATTATGTATAGAACAATTTAGTTTTTCACTAAAAATTATTGTTCAGTTTACTTGTGGATAATTCTAACCTTCGATTATTTGAAACTTTCGGTAATTCGATGTAATTGCTCGTTGCGTTAAAAACCTCGCAGTAATTCGAACTAAAACAATGCATTTAGATATACTCGGTAATTAGTTTTAAAATTTCTGGGAGAACTGGCCGTCAACACACGACGAATCAATGTTTAGCGCAAAATCACCAAAATGTATTACTTATCATTTTATCATTAATAGTATATTACTCAAAATTATGTATACATTTAATTTATTCCGATCACTATCGAATTATTATCATAATTACGGAATTTTCTTTTTATAACTCAGTAATTCGAATTATTATTTATTTTCCCTCTAGATATTTAGATCCACTCGGCAATTCAAACTTTCTGTAATTCGAAATTTTTCATAAGTTCCACCAACTACAAATTATCTAAAGCCATCTGTACATATAATTCTGTTGGTTATTATTTTTATTTATTGAATACAACTTAATCATAAAAATATATAAATTGGTATTTTTTATTTTAAGTTACATATTATATGCTACCCATATAATATACGTGATTGAATATAAAAATATACCTATGTAAATGGTGCTTGTTATTTTAAGTTATAAATACGTGCATCTTCCGTATTATAAAGACATAGGTGATAGGCGAAGTTGGAAAAAAGTGTGCAAAACTTTGGTACAGAGTATATAATATAAAACATACCGTGCAGAATCTTGGGGAATTTAATGCTGATAATAATAAAATTTCTACTAACGTAGTTAAGCGATAAAATAATATTGAGAACATTATAATATTATGTCTATCTAATCTTGCAGGGTAATACACTTAACACCTGATTTAGTGGCAAATTTTATTAAGTCAAGCACTTATATGCTCGATATTGTATTATATTATATTATTATGTTTTTACGTATCGAGTTGCCAACGCTGAATTGTTTAAAAACAATTTATATTTCAACGTCGTCAAAAGGGTAAAACATTCACTAATACCTAATAAGTATTATTTACTAATAAATAGAATATTAAATAAAGATTTTATTTAACATACCGTTTTAAGAAGATAGTTTTTTAATTAAATTTAAATGTTCGCTCAACTGAACAACTTACCTTCTATATAAAATACGCGATTAATTTTAGTACTAAATAGTTCATTATTTCTTTCGATGTATCGAGAATAAATTACTAGGATATCTCAAATTATAAAATGTTTAAATGTGCATTGCATCAAAATTCTGAGCGTGTTTCGCACATACGAAACGGTAGGATTTTTGAAATTGCTCGCGTAACATAACTATCTGAAGACCGTGAAAAATAACAATTATTGCGTATTTCTAATAACTCCAACTAAAAATGCCACGATTGTGCAACAATGTTTTAGAGTTTAGAGCTGCGTATTGTACGAAAATAAAAAATCATAAAAACAACTTTTATTAACATAGACAATTAACTCTGTAGTGTAATCTGCGATAACATTTTTAAACGAAAAATCGAGTCAACGATAGTTGTAAGACCGATTTACTGCTGTGTCGGGGATGTTTAATATCGTAACAAAAAATACTGATGCGTCATTATAATTTATAACCCTATTACCCTAAGTGGTTTTGTAACATCTAATGAGTATCGAGCTAATGAAATTTATAATGAAAATATTTAATATTCTATATTAGTTATTGTAAAATCGCATAACTATTTTCCATATCTTAATAGTGGCAGGTGTGTGGCAAGTGTGAAAGCAAGGCAAAGCTCTCCAAGTCGATTTTCCGTCAACAAACATTAGGTTTCCGTCTCCTGCACCTGTCAATTTATTTCCTTATTTATATGACTGCAGTGCTAAAAATATATATCTAATGGTACAAATATTAAACCCATTACTTATATTTTTTATTTTTTATATAACATAGGGGTTTCCAGGAAAAAGGAAAAATATGAAATAACTCTCTAAGATGTAAAAAAAAAAAATGAATTTACAAAATGTTTCCATTGAAAACAGAAACTACATTGAATACTATATAGGTACATGCCATTATAAGAATCCAATGGTTAGAAAAATCTATAAATATCCGTAAGGTGGAGTCCATTCGTCTGCAGAAATCAAACGCGTTGTGCATTGACAACCACGTCATTAAAATTCCAGTGGGGACATTGTATATTGTTATATTATTATTATTTTACGTGAAATTAAGTTCTCTTACATATTATATTATACAATAACAACTGTAATAATATTCAAAGTACGGAAAAGCCAGGGGAAATGTCCCGCTCCTCCTATTGATGCCCATGCAATACCCTCCCAATCCAAAAATCATCTGACTTGATGCCTAATGAGGGTAGGGTTTTTGCGTGAGGATGTTTTAAAAACAGACTGCAGTTGACAAGTTTAAAATGCATATTCAAATAGAAGTACAGTGAAAACTCTCTATAACGAATCTGAAGGAACCATGTGATTTCTTTCGTTATTGAGAGTTTTCGTAATAGAGAGTAATTAATAGGTTTTAAATCAAACCAACCATTTTAAGTTAACTTAACGTTATTTACGCAGTATAGAGTTTTTCGTTGTAACGAGTTTCGTTATAGAGAGTTTTCACTGTATTGCTAAATTTCTCGGATAAAAATTATTGATAGAGCCGTGCACAATATCGTGCCGAGTTTGAGAGAATGATTTTTTTACATTTGAAATTTTATCAGTAGATTTTTTACACGTAGTTATTTAAGAATTCTTCGAGCCACCTATACGCGTGTAATATTGGTATTTGGTCAAGTGATCAAATTTGATTTTTGTACAGGACAAGACTGCGCAGTGCTCGTGCGCGCCAACTTATATATTATTATTATGCCCTTCGTCCGTCGTTATAGTATAGGTACTTAAGTCACACCCTTGGGGGGACGGGGCGGGGCGAGAGCTGCAGACGTTGGATCGGCCCGTTTCGGCGCCAGGGCGGATTTGAGCTTTTCTGCGTGATATAATATTATGCGTCGTGGGGTCCTGGAGGCGGTGCGTGGAGACGGACGAGCGAGCGAGCGGGCGGACGACGACGACGTTTTGGGCGTCCACGTTCGGCGATATAGAGCCGATTCGCGTGACTATTGTAGAGCGATACACGGACAATACGCGCACGCCGCACGTTATCGTATAAATTATAAACAATTATCTCGCCATCGTTTTTCCACACCGCTTTCATTTGCGCATTAATAAATGCCTATGCTCTGTCGGGTAGCCGCAATCACCATACGGCTAATGAACCCTTAAACGAGGATTAGTGGGCCACGATTGGTCCATTACGTTTGATAGCGAACCGTTAAATTAACAACTTTATGCCGGTCGGCGTATTTTAATAACACGACGACACGTATAGGTATTTCGTGTTTGCGTTTCGGCGCGTTACGCAACGGTTTTAAAAAAGCTTATCGGAATGTAAATATATGATAATAGTATTATTTGAACTCGCTCTCCCACTCCGGCCGTACAGCGCCGGCCCTGCAACCGTCTCACGGTCTCCGAGAACAGCGTGAAGCCACACGGTGGTACACTTGTCGTTTATTTATTTATATTTATTTTACCTAACGTGACGTAATAAGACGGACCGGGACCGAGAAAATGCGCTTATGCTCTATATAATAACGCGTGCCGTTATTATAACATAATATCATATTATATTTTAGCGGATCGCGGGTGCATCGTTAGACGGCGTTTTTTTTGTTTTTTTGTTTTTTGAAATTTTACGTTCTCTTCAACCGTTCAAACTCTCGCAAACCTTCGTAGCGCTTAGCTCGGCGTAAGGCACGCACACTATTCGGTGATCGGTGCGCGCGCGTCCACAACCGCGTGTGTGAGCGTGTGTGTGTGTGTGTGTGTGTGTGTGTGTGTGTGAGTGTGTGGTGTGTGCGGTAAACGCGAACGCCGCCGTGCCGCAACCGTAACCAGTAAGACCAGCCGCCGCCGACGCCCGGGGTCTTCCGTCACCGACACCGCCGCTGCCACCCACTATCGATCGGCCACCAAGCCGCCCGGTGACCTAGCGGCAGACTCTTCTCCGTGCGTGTGTACATGCACGAACCCACACGCGCGCGCGGGTGTACCTGCCCCGTATAATATCGTACCCGCAGCGCCGCCGCACGCCTATAGAGTCACCGCCAGGGTGGATATATAACACCGTCTTCAGAATTCAGCCGTCGCCGGCCATCCGACTGCGCCGAGATACGACAGAGGTGAGTTTTATACGATTTTTTTTTTTTGATTTTTTATTACTATTATTATTATCGATCTTCACGGAGGCACGCCGTGCACCGCGACCGTTACGATATTTTCATTTTCATTTTCATTTCCTATTTCTGTTATCGCCATCATATTATATTATTTATAAGCATTTATATTATCACGACGGACGGGTCATCGCCTTGGCGAGGTACCACGCAAAGGTGGCGTAGATCGATAAGTATAGAATATAATATTAGGCTAGCTTATATCGCGACCGCGAATCGTACACGCATTACTACTATACGACTTAAAATAATAATAATAATAATAATAATAATCTATATAGGTTACCGTAACCTAACCTAACGTGATGGCACAAGAGATAACCGACGTGTAGAAATCTACGTATTTTAGGCGCCCGCACACTATACCCACGCCGTCCATTTACGATATCTGCAAATAAGTAGGTACCTATATACATTTATCGAAACAAATTGCAGTCGTAGGTAACGTTGCAGGACGAGTGCCTACAAATTCCGGACATCGGACATTTCCTTTTTTCCCACCGGGACCGCCAAAATATTGTGCATCGAAAATAATATTATCATATTGCCGCGGCGCACATTATTTTTAGCCATACTCATTTCGATCCGTGCCGAATCGGATCCGAGCGTGACCTCGCCCGGGTTTGACGGGTTTTCGAATAAAAAAAAAAAAAAACTCAACAACCGCGAAACGTCCGCCCGCGATTCACATTATTGTGTGTTCGCGGTTTTGGCGGGCGACGGGCGTACGCATGCTGCAGATATGCCGCCGATTGTCGCGCACGTATAATATACGACGTGTGGTACGAGACGTGCAAGCAAATAAGTAAACGTGTGCGTGCGTGTGCGTGTGCGTGATGCGTTTGCGTTCGCGTGCGTGAACACAAGCGCGGTGGCGGCGGTGGCGGCCGAGGCGGCGGCGGTGTTTTTGGCGTCCACGCCAACCCAGGAGGTCGTTATAATATGCAATTTTCGCAATAATACCGTTTCGGCGGCGTGTGTGCGACCGACCGGCCATTGTCAGAAAGAAAACCCATATTATAATATATCGTCGTCACAACTCGCTCTTGTTTTGCCCATTACACCTCCGCCGCCGTCTGTATAGTCGTAACACCGCGGCGTACTCGAGACGGCGGTACAACTATTTTTAACCGTTTCCAAGGGTCTGGCCACCGTCGCAGCAATAATATAATGGTCCAGCACCGGCGGCTGCGGCGACAGCGCTGTCGTCTCTAAATTTAGAGACAGACACATTCGCGCGCACACATTTCGTATGTTGGTCGCGGCCGCCACCGCCGCCGTCGCCCGATCTTCTGTTTTTCTCATTCCTTCTTTCTTCCACCACACCGTCTGCAGCACCCGTCTCTCTCGTTATCACTGATTCGCGGGCGCGTTTAACCGTTTTCGTCATCGCAGAACCAACCCTATAGTATCGCGACGCTGGCCAAATGCCTCACCATCACCTCGTTGTCCGCAACAAATCAGTTGCACTCATTATTATAACTGCTTCGACCAATCATGTGCATGTCATAATGTTATATTATTATTACCATTACGTTACTATATTGTACGACGCGTAACATATTTTACCACTACGCTGCCACCGTGGGCCCGTGTCGTACCCGTGTCGAGTAATGACCTCGGGACACGCGTAAAAAGAGGACATTTGGCCGTGATTGGTTGGTGGTGATGGTGGTGGTGGTGGTGGTAAAGGGATGTTATTCGTTTGTTTTTTTTACGAGAAATACTCGTCGGTCACCACCACTGCGTCCGACGGGTATGTTTCACGGCGGACTATCGTCAGCGGCGTACCAGAGGCGGTGCGTGGTAGAGGGATCGTCGCGGTTACGAAAATAACTCTGTGGCGATTGTTATTTTTATCATTTGGTGGCGGCGACGTGCGTGCACTATCGTACGCCGGCGGAGTCGTCACCACCGATTTTTAGATTCGTACGGTTTTTTTTGTTATTATTATTATTGCTATTACCTACTATTATTATTACGGATTTCAAACACGCTAATCTTATGAAAACGCGACTGCCGCCATTATACCGTCGCCGACACTTTGGTTTTCATGAGCAGACGCGCTTACTTGTTACAATAATAAATAATAATAATATATGTTCGTGCACCGTTACGGCGCCACGCCAGCTAGGGCTGGTCGCCAGGGCAAGACGGTTGAAAACGTTCATTTTTATTTTGTTATCTTTCCAAACACTCGTCACGAGTTTCGTACACGTTTGCGAATTCAAAATTTAAATACCTACTAAATATTAATGTTAATATGTTTATAGCGGCCTGCCCAGTTTTCATTAAATTTAATTCAAAAACGCATCGAATTCGTCTGTTAAACTTAAACCGTATAACAATACACGTTGTTGTTATTGAAGTATACGACTTGTTCCGTGTCGTAAAACAAAAACTTTATAATCTTTCTCGTCGGTCTATCGGACCATTATGAAGTGAAGCCACATAAAAGAAAAGACCGTGGATATATAATATCATTTCAAATATTTGTCAAGGTATTTTTCAATTATTTAAATTATTTTACTCGAATACTCAATGGTAAATCAAGCGAAACTTCCGGTTTTCCTATAAAAGCATTATCGTGGTATAACAACTTTTAAGTACACGATCAAAAATTAAAAAAAATCAACAATAACAATACAAATAATCGCTTTACAGAATTTACAGATGAACGTAAATCATATTTTTAGAATGAATCTTCTTTATTTCTTAATAATAATAATTGTAAATTATATTATTATTTTTACACGACTTATTCGTCTCAATATATTCACAACCGGAAACGCATATGAAATAAATTCAAATATTATATACTCATTGTAAAAGGCAGATTAAAAAAAAAAAAAAATTATTATATACTCGAGTGCACAAGAAACGTAATATTATTTATCATCTGTAGCCTGTATCTTTATGACACTTCATAAGTTTGAAAAACAATGACGTAACCAAGTACAAGATGCGATGAGTTATACCATTATGCACTACGAACGGTGTTATAAGCCCCCCTCAATATTACGGTCCAATCTAGCGCATCACCAATGCACGCATTAATAGACGCAATATTCGGCTGATCGACGTCTCATGATTCGTCATCGTCGTCTATACATAATTATCATCGAACCGTAAGTCACATATTATTATAATATAATATAATACATATTATTATGAGGATGACGGTAAGTATAAATTTCGACCCGAGGGGGGGGGGGATTTATTTGTCAGTGTGTTGTTGTTGGATCGGTAAAAATATACGAAATACATCAGCGTGCAGCGTATATTATACGCGTTTGGCAGGCACCGAAATACTCGACGAAATGCCCGTGAACGATTGGAATGGACTATTTTTGAACTTTTGATATTCATGCGTTACGTTTATTATGCGTAGGTATTTATTATTGTTAGTTTTCCTATGTATCGATTAAACACTAAATACGATTCTGACTATACTCTGCTTCTATGCCATTACTGCACTCATGTTCGTTTTCTTCGATCTCTTTTATACTAAACCTATAACCATTACGACGACTACGTTTTTAATTTTTATAGATCGCAGACAGTCGTGCGGGACTTTTCTTGAACTGCAACCCCGGTAGTTATTGTTTAAGCAACGACTTAGACGTGCCTTTAACATTAAACACATATTGTTATAGTATAGACTATTAGGTACAAAGACCCTACCTATCCTCAGGGCATTACAAACATAATAATAAATAAACTTCTATAGTCAAACAGATAGTTACGCAATTTAAGTATTTTAAACACTAATTTGCCGTATTCGGTACCTCTTCGTAATGAAATCCTATACTTTGCACGCCAGCATTTTAACTTTATTATATACATACCTGCTAATACATACCATGTGTAAGTATACGTCTGGGCTTACTATATTTTATATTTTCGCATATCATTGTTAGTATACACTTGGCTGTACAACTATTATTGTCTGCTTCTAAATATTTATTATTATTATTCTGAGTATAATTCTATAAGATAAACATTTTAGAGTAGACATTCAGGCATCCAAATATAACAATTTTAACATTTAAATTGTATGTTCGTAACCTATATATTATACAATTGATACAGATGGATTGTATACAGATGGATACACTTGGATTCACCAAGCACGGTGCTCACCATCTTTTTTATCTTTAAATAAAACTTATATAAGATTATTAGAATTATAGGTAGGTATATAAATATTGTATATACAAATATAGTTAATAGAATTGTTTACAGTATTTATTACTAAAAGACTCTTTGATTTTGTATCCCGCATTAAAAAATATGGAGTTCTGTGGCGAAACAAACTTATTTCAAATTCAGAGCGGAACAATTAATTTATTAGTTTTATACAAAGGGGGATTTTTTTTTTTTTTATTCCTGGCGTCATTTTTAAAAACAATAAAATCCTTTAAATTTATACTCTGTGTGTGTTTTCTGGTAGCAATTGGATTTAGTATTTTAGGTAAAGGGGATCAAAAGTAAAATAATCCCATCGTCTTTATTTTTTTCAAAATATTTGGCGTTGTTCCAGTAATAAAAATTAATATCTTTTAAGTCTTGAAATGTTCACCAAGTATTTATACTACGATATTTTCTAAATATTTTGGATCCTTTTGTATTATGTGTAAGCGAAATTTTCAATATTTTTTTTCGATGTAGAAAAAATATTATTGTTTGTAGGTAAGAAAAAACTTATAAATTCAGTATAACTTACGATTTCCATAAGTTTTTCTTAAAGTAATTAAAAAATATCAAAAATAAATAATCACAATTTGTTTATAAGTGTTTGAAGTTAAAATTTTTACAAAATTATACGGAAAGTTGCAAACAAAAAATAAATGTATTTTAATACTGAAGACTTTTTTTTTCGTATGGTACTTTGGCTGGGAGTAGGCTTGAGAATGTAATATAAGATTTCTCAAAGTATTTTAAGTTAAATTAAAAAAAAAAAAATTAAGGTTTAAAGCCAAAAATATTTTTATGACCTTTTGAAGTATTTAAATGTTGACGACATTGCAGGATATTAATTAACTAAAGAATAATATAGCAACTTATCCTAAAATGGCTTTTGTTATTTTGTTGTTATATTGTTCATAAAATATTAATTGTAAAATTATAAAATGTTCACTTTCGCTGAAATAATGTGTTATAATTTATAATGTAAAAAATGAAACAATTTCAACACATTTAAGCTTATTTTGAGCTTTATAATTATTTACAATTTTAGTTTTTTTTCTTCATATTTCGAGGATTAAAATTGATTAATTATAAATTATACCATTTATACCACTAACTTATTCACACCATTTTGAAGCAATCGTGATGGATATGACTTGCAAAAATTAGGTACTTAATAATCATAGCTATGTATAATATAATATATACTTACACGAAGTTTTTGCACAAACCGTAATAGGTATAGGTACTATATGTACTACTGATAGAAAAATAAATCATGATAAAAGTAAATAATGAATAATATAAATTATTCATAACAGATTAAACTTCGATTAGAGGTTGAAAGGTACATCGATCAAAATCGTTTTTTGTATGAAAATTATTAATTTATCATTGAATTGAACACATCCATTACAGTGACCAAACAAACTCAATAGCAATAGATAGGTTTAAAGTATATTGTATGATAAATAATTTCGATATTTTTTATAAATATCTAAATCCAAATTCGAACCAGTAGTTTCGGAATTAACGAGCTTTTATATGTACTTATAAGTCTGAAAAGACTACTCTAAACTACTGCAGGTTTGCGTAAAATTAAAATTATTTATATAATATTTAGACTAATATATAAGTATAGGCACTTATGCTCAGATCATTTTTACATACTATAAAATAAAAAAATCCAATATATTTATAATTATTATGATTATTTTAAAGTCATCACATCCTTTTATATATCTTTAAACCATTATTCCAATGCGCTGTATTATTAAGTATATGAATCTATAAAATTCAGAAATTTAATTAGGTCAATTTATAAAAGCACCTTCATCAAAATTTAACAATTTATAGAACATAAAGGTAGTTTTTAGTTTAAAAAATTGAGTTTGCAGCACGAGGTACCTACATACAGAGCGTTATTTAAACTTGTTTTAACAATGTACCGAATTTGAGGTAGGTACCTAAGTTTTTTTCTTCCCCTATGTATGAGTGCTACTTGAAAAATATTTTATATCAGATAACAAAAAGTCTTTACAGAAAGTTCAAAGTTCTAGCGTTATTTTTAATGTTTCAGTATTTAATATAATAATATACAATTTAAAAATGTCTGTGGCTAATGAAAGTTGAATTTTTATGCATGAAGATTTTGCTAACTGTGTTTGAACACTTGAGCTGAGACATATGCAGCGACATAACACAGAACAGATTAGGTACTAATGCATAAAACAGCCTCGTACATAGATGTAAAATATAATAATGCTGTGCAGACGATGTAATATAAATAATATAATAATATACAATATATTATTATGTGTCCCATATCACACTACATACACGTTAACACATCCTTCTATAAAAGGTTATTATTATGTAAGCAGTTAGGTTTCGGGTTTTTTTTTTTATCTCGACGCTATAATAATATAATCTTTAATATTACGTATGTTGTGCAGTGTGTTTCTCGACATGTTCTGAGCCGGAGTCTATATTGAGTAGGTATATCCTCTTACCAAACAATAATAATAACAGAAATTATTCCTTTTTTTTTGGCTTTTCGAATATACGACGTCTGTATGAAAACTCTTGATTCACTCTAACATAATATTACGAAAATAATGCGAAAAAAAATAAAAACAATAACCGACGCGTGTGAATTCGCAATAAACTATAGTTTCTGTCGACTATATAGTTATAAAATTAGTTTAAAATGTACTTTATGGTGTACATACAGCCATGGAAAAATATCTCAACTTTTTCTACTTGCTGCTTTTGACCTATCAGCGATGTTGAGTTTTAAAACAATAGCCGACGGGCATTTTATTTTAAACAGTCAAAGAAAGAGATTGAATGGCCACGCCCGTTCTATAACATTTATATTCGTAAGCTTTACAAAAACTCATTTGTGTTTTTAATAAGAGGAGAATTGTCGGGTGAAAATTGTTTCATTATGAGAATAAACTTATAAAAACTTTAAAGGTATTGTAGTCTGTAAAGCCATATAATACGGGCACGTGTAAATGTGCTGTAATGCCTGTAATATCATTCCATGACTAACAACTGCAGT
Source organism: Diuraphis noxia (assembly GCF_037042655.1). NCBI lineage: Eukaryota > Metazoa > Arthropoda > Insecta > Hemiptera > Aphididae > Diuraphis > Diuraphis noxia. The sequence continues at coordinate 67,454,605 of NW_028301711.1, forward strand.
ATACAGAGAACTTTTGTGTTTAGTGCTTTTAACAATAAATTTGTTCACGTAACTTAATGAACAATTTAAACATTTATTAATTTCAACTTATGATAGGTTAGTATATACATACATTGAGTTATTTTAGTAAAAATGTTTAACTTAAAAGTCATTATAAATACCTATATTTATTTTATTGCAGTGTATATAGCAACTAGCACTTATAATAATAATAATATGCATAAAAATACTGTATTTTAATATACACAATTCTATAAGCTGTATTATATAATAATAGTATGCAAGATGAAAGTTAAAAAAAATTCAAATCATATTCCAAGTATTTAAATTTGTATAAATATTGTTTTTTAAATAATTATATTTGTTTTTTAATTTAAAATCATCAAACTGAAAGATTACGGATTATATATAAAAACTAATAATATAATTTGCGTAATCGCATGGGTTATTTTATATTTTATACAAGCATTGACATTTTTTTTTAACGTTTTGCGTTTTATACTTGTTATTTTTACGGTTTTCAATAAATTTACTCCCGTGTTCAAAAAAATAAAATAAATATATTTTCAAAAGGTTTTATTGTATATGGTATTATTTTAAATTACCTTCGTGGTGGTGATTATACGTGATATTAAATTACACATATTATTATGTATGGTATCTAATATCTGTATGTAGGTGTCACTGTGCGAGTAATACACTATATATATACAAGCTATACATGAAACCACTTCACATGGCGTGTCAGTATACACCTATACAGTATACAGCATATATATTAAGTACTAAGTATATATTATAATATTATAATAATACGTCGTGTAACACCCTCGCACTGCAGCACGACCCACCCTATCGCGAACCGTTGATGTGCCCCTGTCGCGGCGGGCCGCTTATTTCGCGTATATGGCAGTGCTGCAATACAAGTTCCTGCCGTGGTCCCTATACGGACGGCGAGGCAATTCGGCGGCAGCAGTTGTATGCGGCGGGCTGAGCGGTTTCAGACTTCAAGAAAAATTGGCCGGGATACCGAATCCTGCAACTAGCTCCTCCGCCTACCCCCTCCCCCATCACACACACACACACACACCGTCACCGACGCCATTCCCGCCGCCTAACACCCACTTTTTATAACCGGGGATAGTATAGAATAAGTACATATTATTATATAGTATTATACGTTATATACGCGTATATAGCGAACGTCAGACGAAAAGTCATAAACAATTTAATGCAAAAAAATACGACATTATTTATATCTTTCAGCTTCATATAATATATGTATATATAGGTATATATACTGCTGTGGCAGTTGGGTAACAATGCGTATCATACGTCATGTTCGTGGACAGTGGATATTAAGTATACAGATACAGACGTATTATAGTCGATAAACAAACAAAATATACGAACATAACATGACGTGTGTATGTCGTGATATATAATATTACTATGCAATATTATTTTAAGTTTTATACTGATTTGTGAAACTTTGAATTCTATATTATACGACTTTTGTCGAAAATACCAATTTTAAATTTGTGATTAACTCATTTTGGATGTCTGATCGTCATAATATAAGTGCATTTAAATGTTATTAAATTGTATACATTTCGTCCTATACTGGTTAATTAAAAACAGTGCAGTTACAACCGTTGGCAAACTATACATATTTTAATTTGTATTCGCTTTGTATAATTAATTCTATTATTATTATTATACTTTTGTATATAACCGAGTATCACGAATTAAACTCAAACTCAAAACCATAGCGTTAGGTATTGATTATTTAAATTTTGTCCAAATCCGACAGCCATATTAAACATCACAAATTATAATATAAACGTACAATTTTTATGATGACGTCGATGACGATTCGAACGAATAATATTTTCGGTCAACGCGCGGTGCTGTATTATCCATCTGCTGTGTGATCGCCCGATCGGCCTCACCAATCTAGTGACGGATTTATAATTTTCACATTATTCAAAAGTGCTGATACGAAAACAAAAATATTTGGATTTCACACCGAAACCGTTGTCGACAACATTAATCGATATTTTCAGTATGCGTTTTGCATACCTATATGTCATATTTTATCTAAATTAGAAAATAATATTCAGTGATTCAGTTGCAGTTTATCGTGTGTATACCTATATGCATATATGTGTTTTGTGTACGATACTCACGTGTATATCTATTGGCTTTACCTCTGTAAAATATATATTATTCGTCCGGGTAAATAAATTGTTCGTTTGTGTAGGTTATGTACGTTGAATTGTATGTTATAGTGAATATTTTTTATTATATTTATATACGTGAGCATCTGTCACCGCCCACCTCGTGCCTGTAAAAATTGATTTAAAAAACGTGATACAACCTCTTTGTTCTTTCTACTACACAATATATATATAGTGATATGTTATGCAAAATTCGTCGATCGAAAGACGAACCGCATCCGTAGCCAATTTTCGTCGTCGCTTCTTCGCGAGTGTGGTATAGCAGCTTATGATCGGAGTCCAGCAGCGCTTTTGCTCGTGCCAACACCATCGTTTTAATATACGATATTTAAACATTATAATTAATTTAATATATATGACAACGGTGAGACTGCGACTTAAGCCCTGGAAAATGAGCGATGACGTACGCAGCATTGCGTGTATTTTAAATTTTAACACGGATATTATTACACGATCTATAACAATTTAAATTGCATAATCCACGCAGTAACAATTATCATTCGCTTTATGACTGCAGTTGCGGCGGAAGCAGTGGCGAATTTAAGAGAGAGTATAGAAGGGCCTGGCTCGTTAAAATGTTTACTAAATTTATTGAAATCGTAAAAATTGTATTGATTGCTTTTAAAAATAACAGAACAACATGAAAAATTCACCGAATGGTATCTCAAGTAGATGTCTATGTCAAATATTGATGTTAAAATGTCATAAATATTTATGACGTTAAATCACCGATCAAATTTATTCGTTTCAAGCACTGAAACATATTTTAAAATTACAACGTATTTCACAGTTTTGAAGAAATGTATATAAGAATGTTTTCGGATCTTTCTGCTGCTGTACCAGTTATGAGAACAACGAACAGATGACGATTTTTTGCTCGCCGGAGTGGCGGACAAAAAAGGGGAAAGCAGCGGAGAACGGAAACGGCTGCATTGGAATCGTGGTAGGAAGGGGCAGCCTTCGTAAAAAATGACTCATTTTTCCATTGTGTTTGCAACTTCCCATATATATATATATATAGAATGTATACATTATATTTTATGATGTACACTGCGCACCCACACTCACGAGTGACGAGCGCAATACGATCATATTATTATTTGATTCGCCGTGGTCGCTATCTTTGCGGACACGCGGTAGACCAATATTATTATAATAATAATATAATGACGTGAGCATTTGGGGACGGAGAAAAAAAACTGTCGTCGTCGTCTTGTTCGTGTCCGGTGCTACTACCGCAAAACGTCTGTACATGCACGTTCATAGAATAATATTATTATAGTCACGGACGTCGTTATTATAACTGCGACGGCAGCGTGTGAGCACCGTGAGGGGGCGCGCGTTAACAACCGTCTCTTGGCTCTTGCAGTGCGGTTGTATTGTAGTAATGATTTGTATTGTAATCTACCTATAATAATCGTGTAAATATTATACCATATGATAACATATTGGTATATAAAAGCGGGCGGGCGCCAGCGTGTGAAACAGTGTGAGCGGCGGAATTATTAGACGTCGTCCGCCTTATTTTGTGACCCCCATCAATTAACGTCCCGAATGACCAGAAAACAAATTACCGTCGTCGTGCAGTCTATTTGACGGCGGACGGCTCTTCTACTCGACTAATATTATTATCGTCATAATATCATACGATAAATTCTAATCGAGTCATCGACGGCGGCGCAGTGGTCGCGACGGTTCGCGGTGGCTGCGGCTGCGGTTCAAATCCAATCATATTGTTAATATCAATTAGTTACCGAGCTACAGTGTGCTATATGGAGCTACTAATTATATAATATACTGTTGTATGCATCTATATTGTAATTATTATCACTGTTATTCTTGCGCACGGGAAGAGGGAAAAATAATTAAATCAGTGAAGGGACAAACGGGTCAATGTAGCGCGTCGGCCGTTCGTCATCGAGCAAGTGCCGCGTGCCGGACGGGCCAAATTGCAGGCGTGGATTATCGGCCGGCCGCCACGTCACCTAACCTACGCTGAATATAAAATATTCCTATACCACCCTGGTTTTAGCCACCGCCTTCGGAGTCGCCGTCGTGGTCGCCGACGCCGCCGCCTAATATTATATTATGCGTAGTAGTGCCGCTTTGACTAACGAGAGGGTTGAGCGAACGCGTAGTATATAGCATTGCACTGCATAATATTGCTGTTCCCGCGGCAAAGCGGAAAGCGGCTCTTCCGCTAGCGCGCGAACCCGCTCGCCTGCCGCCAAGACTTCGGCGGGTTTGGTTTTGCGAGCGGACTTACGGACGGGCTGGCGGACGGGCGAGTGGCGGCTGACCGACGACGACGGGGCGCGACAATGTACGCGGCGTATAACAGCAGCGCTGTGAGCGGTGCGCGGCGGCGGACGTTACGAGCGTACTACGGCGGCGACGACTACGACGATTATAACGATCGTCGCCGCGGCCGCAACCGCCGTTGTCGTAGTCGTCCGATCGGTGCCTTTTCGTTCGCGCCATCGTCGCCTTCGAGTTCTCCCGGCCGCCACGAGACCGCTACCAGCAGTCGCGTAAGTATAAAAACCGAAAACCATAATTTTTTATTTTTTCACACATTATATTATATTTTGTATTTTAATATGTTATCAAAACTGCGTCGTTGAATTTGAGAATATTTTTTTTTTCAATTTTGTACTAGCGTAACATTAAAAATTCGCCGGGGACCGCGAGGTCGATAGCAAAATGATTTGAAATATATTTACGATAGATAATTATTTATAGAGGAATAATGATTAACGTTTAAAAAAAAAAATATTATACATAAAGCATAAAGGTATATTAATATAATTCGATATAATGTAATAATTATTGTTAATCATTTCACATACAAACAACTTAAATATTGTTATACGTGTGTTGTGTACGATATTGTTATTATTATTATTATTATTATTATTATGCGTGACGGGAATCGTGACGATCGTACGGCCTGCGATAAGCCGCCCGCTTTAGTGGTCGCCAGCTAGCTGCTAGCAGTGGCATAATATTATCATCGAACTATATAATATTATGTGTATTATTATTATTATTATTATTATATTATATGATGCAAATTTAGCAGCGGGGATAGCGAGCGAGCGATCGAGCTAGCAAATGTGGGAGAGGGGGGGGAGGAATAGCGCGCGACCGGCCACTGAAGTCGCGGGTACGTGATTATTGGAAATTGAAAGTTTCCCCAGTGCCCTAGTGCTGCAACGCGGTCGTCGCACGTGCGCTCGTCGCAGTAGCTGTGCCTAATCGTCACAGTCGCCTCGCCGCCGTATTTTATAATCGTATTATAATTCTCTAGATTTTTTCCACTCGTTTATTTCCCGCGTTCAATTCTAGCCAATTTCGTAACAATATCATAAAAGTGCATCGTAATATTTGGCTCGTTTTGTGCCTATAACGCCACAACCGAGTATACTCGAAATTATTATGTGAAAACGCCGCGACCCCGTGCCACCCGCACCAACTGCACCGACCGCACCTTCGCCGGGTCACCATTTTAGGCGCGCGTGTTCCGCTGCTGGTAGCACGTATAAAATCCGTTGCCGTTGCACGTAGACCACGCCATCGGCATTGCCCTATAACATTTTTGGCGTTTGTTATCAGGACGAAGAGCACAAGCAACGGTACCAAACTGTTATAATATTATACTAAGTAGGTTTATATAGGACACAACGCATTAACACCGTAACAAGTCGTATCTAACGATATTTATTTTGCGGGCAAACTTTAATACTCGACGATATTTTTTTCGATTTTTTGATATTTTATAATATAGTTAACACGTACACATATTATACTTATATTATTATATTTAGTCAACGTAGTTTTTAACGTTTTTTTTTTTTTTTTTTTTTTTTACCATGGTTAATATAATTTTAATACGATAACATTATATAAAATAATATAACGTCTGCTCTTTGTTCGAATACATATTATTTTGTTTTCAAAAAGCGCTTTGGCCGAGCAAAGGGTTTGGTTTTTTTTATTTAACATTATTTTTATTTTTTACAACCTATTTATATATAATAATAATATCATGATTATTTTTAATTAAATGTATTAATTTTTTTAATTTTTTTTTTTACGTTCTCTTTGATGTTTTATTATGATTGTTTTCCCTCGTCACACCGTTAATAAAGGCACATAAAGCCGGTATCTAATTAATACTCTGCGTATAATAATAACAATAATAATAATAATAATAACAACAATAATTAATTGTATTAATATATTTATAATTAAAATGTATTATATTGTTTATGTTTTATTGTAGTCGTTGTATATTCGTATGTGTATTGTATACCGAAATGTATGCTTAAGCACCCACGTGTTTTCGAAAAGAATTATTTTATTTCTAAAAATTTTTAGAATAACAAAAGTTGACAATCCGGACGATAATTGGGAAGTGTTCACATTATTGTGTTAAGCCATTATACACGTTAACCGACCTTTATACACGCGTAGGTAACTATAGTAAGGTGCCCATATAGAGACCACTCTCGCAAATTACCACAACATTTGAATATTGTATTATATTGTCTACACTGGCGTAATAATAATAACAATAATATAATAATTATCGTAATACATTATTGTGCGTGCGCATTGCACCTAATACGATATATTGTCCATGCGTTAATACACATTACGTGCGAGAATTTTTCGCCTCCGAACGCACAACACAATGCAATATTATTGTTGCACTATTGTCGCGTATGTACAGAGCTTAAAAGACTATTTTGTGTTACGCCAACGGACGAGCAAATAACAAATAATAATCGTACATATACGGTCAGGCGTGACGGAGTCATTCGGGATGAGTCGGCGGCGATGGGCCGAACCGATTTAGAGCGTTTTGAGATGGTAAATTGCTGCTGCTGCTTACTGCACCGTATCAAACCGGCGGCGCGCGAGATCGGTTAATGAAAATAATATCGATACAATAATATTATAACGGCTGTCCATGACTATTACACACGGCGAGTATTTACATAACGTGTAATAGTATTAAGGTCGCGTGGATTAACCCGCGGACCCCGGGCCCGTGATTTCGGAGTTTCGAGTGGAAAATAAGACATTAGACAACAGTGATAATTACCTATGTACTTGTGTTTAATGTTGTTTATTAACTGTAATACTTTTGCAATGCACTGCCGCCGCCGCGTGTATTGTGTGATAAATATTATTATTGCCGTCGTATTATAGTACGGGACATTGCGACGAGCGAATCCGAATAAATGATCGACGACGGTTGCGATCGGCAGCGACTGCACCGTTCACTTTTCCGCTGGCCATTTACACGTCGATAAACGTCACGAGCAGCCAGCGTGACGGCACCGTTCGCACTTCTTAGTGACAGTCAAGTGGCTGCGATATTATTATTATTTTTATTATTAATTAATAATCGCAAAAATCATAATCATCCCGCTACGCGCGTATTCGTGGTAATTGCGGCTAAATGATAATAATATATCGTTTACATCACGTCGCGTCCAAACGAATTAACAACTACCAAACCAAAAGCCGCGCCGGACATTTTTAAGTTTTAGTAGTGGCGGAACGATGGTCGTATATTTTATACGTAATAATAGTATCATGTCTGTGGTGTGTCATTATTACATTGTACACGTATTGCGAACTCGCACTCGATCTCGTATTGTGACGGAGGGCTTCGATGACCCATTTTTTTTTTTTACGTACGCTATATCAATGTTGTTAGGTGTAGCAATGACGAAAACGAAATCGTTCTATTATTCGCATACACGTATTATTAAAATATACACACGTGCGCCGAATGCCTGCTGTTGTGTTGTTATTATTAAAACTAATGTTTTTGTGCTCCTCTACCAAGACGCAGGGACTCGCGTTGTACTATTACTATTACTACTACTACTACTACTACTACTACTACTACTTTTTTTTTTTTTTATCTTGGTATCGTCGAACCGGGGGAGTACTGCCTCTGCTCTGCATTCCCGGACTACTACTACTACTACTACTACCATTACTACCACCACCACTACTACTACTAGTAGTCTTCTACACATTTTTTGAATTTACAATACACGTCGTCTGCGGTTGCCGCGTACGTCTAGGTTGGCAGTACTGGTTCTACGGTGCGCGGCCCGGCTGCAATGATTTGCCGCGGTGGCAGATATGATAGGCTGGCGGGCGGGTGGGGAGTGTAAGCGTCGTCGCTGCCGCCGCCGGTTAAACGCGCCCGCGCGCTCACACACATGGACAAACGGGCACTAGTCTTGGTGTACGCGCGGTGGAGAGGTGTGATAGGCCGGCCGACGAGTGGGTGAACAGAACGATATGCGGTAGGGCGCGGCCGCCGAGGTGGCCGGGCGGTCCTATGAGCCGTGTAACGGGCCGTCCGGCGTGCCGGCCAGCAAGAGAACGGCACTACGGCAGCGGCCAATAGTCGTATCATCATATTTGTTGGGAAGCAGTTGTAATAATAACGAAAACAATCAAACGGTAATATTGTGATCGCCGATCGGCCATCAAATTATTGTTAAAACGAGAAATGAAAAACGAAAACTGTTTATTGTACGACGACGACGATAATAGTATTATTATCATAATACCGTCATCATCGTTGCCGGAATCGTTTGGTTCGCCGTTTTCCGACGATCGTCGTATGCGCTCGTTAGCGGTCGTAACGCACGCATTCCGCACACACCGGGAACGGATGGACGTCGGCGGCGGCAGTTGTGTAGTTGGACGTGGAGGAAGGTGTACACCCGCCGCCGCCGTCGCTGCCGCTGCCGCCGCGATCCCGCATTTGTTTTTTTTTTAAAATTTTTTTTTGCGTTTTCGCTCATTAACCGCTTACCGCACACGGTCGTCGTTGCGCGTGTGTACGATATTTTTTCGTCAGCTCACGAGCGCGTGCGTGAGTGTGTGTAGTTTTCCGTCCTCTCACGACGACGTTACGCAAACGAGATATTCGTGCGACGGCGTTCAGACGTGTCGCGATTAACAGCGGCGGTGAACCGGCGTTTGCGTGGCGACGCCGAAATTCGTGTACCGATCGTACAATCATTTAGTTTGTTTATATTCGTCTAGTGTTGAGTCATTGGATTCGGCCGTCATAGATTACAGCAAATAATAACATTAGAACGCTTTCATTATAAGACGCACGCCACCACACGCAGCACGTACCCGCGGCGACTGCGACGCCGACCCAAAGGTGAGACCATACAAATCCGACGCGCCGTAGGCGGTTGCTAATAATAAAATATTGTGTTTTTGTCCATTAGTCGGGCGATCGATTTCTTCCCTCCTCATAGGCTCGAAAGATTTTCCCGGCATTACAGACATGACGCGATTAACGTTCATTCCCCGAGACACACTAAAATGTAATACGGCTTTATCGACGGGTATCACGGTAACGGGCAATAATAGTAACGACTATTCGACAACGATGGATGTAGATACGACACGCGACGAAGGCTCAATCGCGGTTTATTATTATTGTCGTTTTTGTTTCTTTTGGTTTTCGTTCCGTTCCGATGGCGAAGAGAGCGAGGAAAAAAATCGTTACACGCCAAGCGTTTAAAATAAAACACGACACCGCGTACGGAAACGCGCCCGCGCCGCGGCTTGTGATATTATTTTTATCACACGCACAATAATTCCCGTCTGTTGGATTCCTCGAGGAACGTGTGATGTTGGAATAGCGTTATCGCTCGGCCGAATTCCCGTCGACTTGTTGTTTTTCTTTCCATTCGTCTACCGTGGCAGTCCTGGACATCCGGTTTGCACGTTATCCGGTTATCGTTTACGACGATCGTTAATTTTAGTCGTTTCAATCGACGAGAAATTGATATCGATTTATCTGACGACCGGTGGAATTTCATGACCGAATCTCTCCGCAGATGATACCGGTCCCGAAAAAAAAACTATCGTCGTACGTCATCGTTGGAAATTGTTACTCGGCTCGATTATTGTTATCACATTTTCGGCATCGACTTTACTGACCGTGATTAAACCTGCCTATTGCCGCCACTTTTGGCTGTACACAGTTGTTTTTTTTTTTATCTGATGGAACTGTTGTCACGTTACCGAAAACTACTACGGTATAACGATCACGTCGAACCAGTATAATAAAATAATATAATTATAATTTACCTGAATCGGGGCCGATGATAACGTTTACATTCTGCCACGATAATAATAATTAGTAGTTGGTATTATGATGGTCGTGGCGGGGTCAGACACTCGCTCGTCGGCCACACGCACTCGACGACGACCAATGATGTTGTTGTAAATTTGTGACCGAACACATTGGACCGTATACTATTATAGTATACATAATATATACCGAGTACATCAGTGGCAACGGTCATTGGAATTGTATTGTAATAACTATAAAATAAGTAAACAGTACGGTCTACATGTGCACCGGTGCGCGTACTTCAATTTATCATTTTTCATGTGATATCATAGTATTGTATTCGTTCCGCGCACCGCGACGGTTCGGGCCTACCCGGTCTCGTTGGCGACGAAAACGCGTTTTTATTACTGGTCAATTATTATGCCCACCGGTCGAGGTTGTTGGCATTCGATGGATTTCTTTGATTTCACGTCAGCCCTGTATAGGTAGTAGACGATTCGAATCCGGAAGGTTTTCATTGACGATAGTATTGTATTCATGGATAGGACATGCATTGCATTCAAGTGTATCTGAAGTGCATATTAGTCACATGCAAAAATTAAGCTTGTGATATCCTCACCACTGGTATTGGCGGTATTGCGTAATGTTAATGTGGAATGATAATTTTAAAACATATTATTGCAAAATATCGTTAGGTTTATTACCTGATTACTATAATAATAAGCAAATAAATAGGTAACAATGGAATTTATTGAATTCGAACTTATGGCATATAGCGGATTCATAAATCGTTTTTTTTTCATCTGTACTTACGACCGCATAATTTAACCAAAATTTGGTAACTAGTAGACTCTTCGACCACGCTTTAGTACACCGTTTATATTAATTCTAGATATTTCCTATTCATGTATTTATTTTCTTATTACATAATATGGAAGTTGTTTATTCTATTGGAGTTTCTATAAAAAAGCACACTCGTCAAACGCCGTAAAGTTGTCTCAAACGTGTCGGCTGAAATCGCTCTATATTTTTTTCCTTTTTTACGTAGGTATTATGTTATTATGGTACGTTGTGATAGCCGTCATGCGCCCAACCATCATGGTTCGTCTTAGATTTGTCTGATACGGTTTGATTGTAAAAGATACCTCCGAGTTGTGTATCTCAATTTGTCTCCCCTTTTCGTGTGTAAGTTATAATTTGAGGTATATCTAGGCGTTCCTAGACAAATATATACTTATAAATCGAATTACTTTGTATACCCCTTAAGATTCGAACTATATCCACTCTCGACCGTATTATGATTACAAATTAATATGTTGTACCGTATCATAAAATTTAAAATGCACCTTCTGCTTTCAGGGAGTTAAAATTGGTGATTCACTGTGACTGGTCGTATTGTTATTTTACACATTTTTTTTTTTTTATTAGAAATCCGTAGTAATTAAAATCCATATTATCTAGGTATTATTAGGTACTACACATGTTAATGCCTTTTGGGTCACTCGATTCGGGAGATGAGATCTTAGTGGGCGACCATGTGTCTACGAGGATCATCGTGAAGAAACTCCTTATATAGGTAATTGGCGTGTAGTTACACTTTCGAAATGTCTTCTACCGGGTACCCGATTATACTATATATATATATACTTAAAGGTATCTATAAACTGGGTAAACCGCCATTCACAACTTCCATTATATCTAATAACGCGATTTGGGTATCATCGATTTGTCGCGTAAAATAGCTAGTTGTTATTCAACAATCCATTTTCGGACAAGTTTAATGATCGTGTACTGCATTAATTACTCGATTAATTATATTATCACTGTTGTGGATTAATTTCAACACAATTGATCGGGCTTTAGATAGAATGGTGTGAACGTGTGAAGACATTTTTCGCGTTTGTTGAAATTATTAGATTTTTTTGGGCATAAATCGTAGCGTAAGAAATTAGCTTAGTATCGAAATTAAGAAAAAAGAGTACACTATACTCTCGGTGATGCTATTTTTCATTTTATTTTTTTTTCAATATATTATAGTTTATGTCAAACCGTAGTAACGGTTGCCAAGTCTTAATAGATAATCTGGACCGCCGGTTACTCCGATGGCAATAGTTGGACCGTTTATATTCTTAGCAGCCAATGTTGATGGTACACAATTATTTACAAGAATTTAATAACTTAATGCGTTGCACAATACTACATTGTAATAAAAGCTACACTTTCCTCGTGGCTATCTCTGTGTAATATATTAATATTTAATACACCCCGTTGACGTAGTACATAGGACATAGATAAGTACATGACAAACAAGGCGAATTGCCGAAGTGACGATAAAATATTAGAATAGCTGATGTTTCGTAAATATAATGTTAGTACGTATAAACAATACACATCTAAAAGTTCTCGACTGCGGTTAGTTTTATAGATCTTTTCGTTTAGAAGGCCAGAGTCGGTTAGGTCGTCCTCGTCCGCGCCCCACCGAACCCCGTGTATGTGTTACTTACTGTGTTATAGTTCACACTCATCACAAAAATAAAATTATATTATTATACCTAATATTATCGTGAGCATAGATTAGGACCACACCTATCATCGTTAATCATCATCTTTCATCGTAATGGTCGGCGTACCCACCTAAACAAATTTAATGTATAATAATTGAATATATTATATTATTATGAATTCATCTTAAGCGATTGCGGGTAAATTATATATCCACATCGATGCATTTAGGTCTTTATAATATGATTAAGAAATATATGCCGTGGTTGGTGACGATTGATGACCGTGACCTGCCTTGACGTATGTATTTCACACACGTTCAACGCTGTATTGTTGCGAATCGATCATTTATGTATTAGAACTATATATAGTATACTGACTACTGACTTATAAGTTATAATATTAATATTGCGCCTGCGCGAACATAAATCATGATCGTTCGTTAAAACCCTAACAATTTTTCCCTCTGAACCTTGGAGTTTCAGAGTGAAGCGCTCGTGACGGTTTAGGTGTGACGTAATAAAAATTGTATTATCCATAATAAATATTTCAGATGGTCCTTTTCGAAATGATTAAAAATATGACTAAGGATACTATAATGCCCCGCGTAACTGAATTGATATAGAAGCCACGACTAGTATTATTGTAATGTAATGTTCTTGGCATATTATGTATTTTACCCGGTATTTTATATGACGTTTAAGGTCATTAAATCTTGTGAAACGCTTTTTTTTAAGACTTGTTCTTAATAATTCTAAATTGTTGGTTGTGTTTATATAGGCATCCTCTGAGCTAGTTTATATAAGTAGGTTCTTTTGTAACTCGGTCCATATTCGTTTTAAAAAAAAAAATTTTGTTTAATATAGGATATATTAAAATCTTAAATTATAAAATCATACTTATCCTCAATGACCTTCCATATGTCGACGTAAAACTTAACTGAATAAGCGATATATAAATGCTGTCTAATTTATATAATATAGTACCATAATAGAATACTATATACTATATGTACACACTACACAGATAAGATATTTATTTCCTCTGATAACAATTTCACTATACAACCAGACAATTTTAATTTTTTTTTAAATGTAGTATGTTAAGAAATTAGTAATGGTATTTTAGAATTTAGATACGCACATATACCTACTAGAATTAGACTTCGTTCCAAATTAATTAAACACTGGATCAGATCAATAAGAAAAAACAGGATCTATAATACAGTATTTACACAGTACTAGAAAGTACTGTAGACTACATAATAATAAAATTCTTAAATGTTCAAATTTTAATATTGGGCATTTGCTTCAACATTCAAGGACTTTACCTACGATAAGCAAATCTCCTAAACTGGCTAAACCTATATACCTAACACAAAATAAATAATTTGACATTTTAAACAGTTTTTAAAGTTCGAAAAATAATAACTGTATTATTCGTAACTCGCTTTTGCTCCTCCGTTATCATTAACAAAACTGGTAGGTTCTGTTATTCATACAATGCCTTTCAAAAACTTATTTTTGGAAAGATAATCAAGAACACATATACTAAAAGTATTACATAAATAAAGTTCAACCTTTTGTTTAGTAAAGTTATCATGCTTTTATAGTAGGTATCATAACTAAATTTTGTATCCTGAACATTTTATATAAAAAAAAAATAGATGGTATCAAATATTAAAAGTATTTCAATATCTGTAGGTAACGTGTAATGGAATATCAATTTACTCGTATTTTATTTTCAATATTTATTTTCTATCAATTCTGAGCACTACGCACGTATAAAATATAATTTATAAAAACCATTAAAAGGTACGTATATAATATTGGGTCAATATCGAATTAAGTAAATCGAAAACATACAAAACCATCGTACAAGTAATGAAATCACGCCAAGCTGTCAATGTATTCAAATGTTTTCTGCTGCTTGTGTGTGATGAGGTTAAGGCAAGTAGTGTCTAAACATGAACATATTTTTGTATATAGTCGCGACTGTAATAACGATGTGTGATTAAAATACGAAGTCGAAAAACATTTCGTTAGGGCGAACAAATCGTTTGTAAATTACGTCGCTGACCGCTATTCTGTATGGTGAAAAGGTTGAATGGACATAATAACACAGCGGGGTTAAACGACAACTTGGATGGTTTTTTTTACTCCCTCCAGTCCTTAATCGTTCTATTCAAAGTTGAGACACTGTGATATTGATTTTCATTTTCCAAGAACGCTATAGTAAAAATTGTAATAGCTTTGAACACCTGCATTGATATTCTAAAGTGCATATATATGCAGACAGAAGTTAAACATTATATTATATATAGTTAAAGCCCATTCAGTGCTGTAGGTTCTAGTTTCTTTTAGTAAAAGAAAAACTTTATTGAAAAAAGACATTTGTGCACCCTTTAATACAAATTAGGTCTTATTTACATCGTAAATATGGGGCGTGAAAATATTCATTATACTATGCAAATACCTCGGCAAATACCCATACATATTTTATTAAAGACTCGGCTCTCTCCTTCCGCAACTAAAAGGGTGATTCGATTAAACCTTATTTTCATTATTCGTACATAATATTGGAAATTTGTTTTCAATCACAGTATATATTATATACTTCTATATTATATTTACCTCCTTTGCGATGATCAGATATCGGTAAACAAAATAAATCCAAATTTAAAATATTGATAATTTATTAAATCAACTTGTAAGTATTCCTGTATGCACTGTACCTTATACAGTTATTATGCATTGTCATTAAGAATATTAATTAACTATTTATATTTTCGAAGATCTGTTTCAAACGAGTTCATGTCGAAATCTAACCAATAAATAATACTGCAATATTACGTGTAGGTACCTAAAACATTTATATAGATTCGTATTTTGTTTACAACAAAACGTTTAAATTAAAAATAAAATTTATTTTAAATTTGGTTTTTTTCAAGAAATATATTATTATATAAACTCGAAGAGTCGGATAAAACAAATATTTTATACTAATGTATCATACTATATATATTACACTCCACTAAGGTATATTCGTATTTATATATATATATATATATATATATATATATATAGGGTTTCAGTGTGTTTGTCTTCAATGATTCCGTCAAATATTTTTGAAATATGATGGTATGAAAAACTTATTTTATTGGAAATCTACAGAAATTATTAAAATTTTAAATAAATGTTGATCTCTTCGAACTAAAAATAAAACAATTTAAAATGCATAATGGCGTTTCTTAAAATTTGATAAATCCGTTGTATACATAGATCGAATTTGTGCAAATATAATTTTAAAAGTTCAATTACTGGGTTCCACTATCAAGTATTCAAATAATTGTCATGCGGGTTTTTAAATTTTTTGCTGTTGGCGTGTAAATGGTGTGGGGAAGACAGTTTGCATGTGCACTCGTTATATTTATAAACATAATTTAACCCCGATTCTTTGTCAGGTTAGTGATAGCGTATCATACCTATTATCATACCTATGTTGGGTGTTTTGATAATTGATCACTATTATTGTATGCTATATTGGTACAAAAAAAATTTGGTTCATGTACAACAATTATAAATTATAATGTATTCAACGCGTGAAATAAAATTACCCATATTTTTGTATACACATTAATATGATGTATAATTTCCACGGAGTACTCTATACGTGTGGCGTCTCCACTCTGTGACTGCAGTGAAATATGAAAATATGTATATAGTTGTGTTAAGTATGAGATTTTGTATTATTAGTAGACCGAGTTTAGTGTCGTCGATTAGCTTTCCCTAGATCTTTAATTAAATACGTGATTTGAAAGTACAATAACAATAATAACAAAATAAATAATAATAAAAATAGTAATAGTAATAAACGAGGTAATAAACTAGTTGGTCGTGCGACTAGACTACCTCCAATACGTGTACATATATATTCGGCGAGTATGATTTCTCTACTTAATATTCCTGAGGCAGCATGCTATAGCGGTGGTGTTTGAAATAATAATTTAAAAAATGACACTTTGAAGTTTTCAGTATTTTTAACGAAATAATATATATATTATATTACGTAGGTAGTTAATAGGTAAATAAATAGGTAATAATATTATATTGTTATTAATTTCATAAGGAATAGAAACATTTTTTTTGCTGCACAAACGAGTGGTGTAAGTAAAGGTTTTAAATTTCTAAAATGAGGGCCCGGGGACATCGAGCTTGCTGCAAGCACCGGATCCGATGCGGCTCGGGGAATTGTATTCTATTGGATCTATTTGATAAACTGCCAGCACGCGTGTTTAGTGGTAGGCGGCGTAGACGCTATAGGTACTATATATAGTATTGACTAAATTGTATTTCACTATATTATTATTATTATTATACTTTTACAACCGACGTTAGATGTGCCATAATATTCAGTATTGTAAAAAATACTTTTTATTTTATATTCGTAAACTATTTGAATAAACGGAACAAGTAGTAGGTATTCACAATATTTAAATAAAGAATAATTAAATAAAAATATACTTTTTCATGGCTTCATGAAACATTGAGGTAATTTGTCCAATATTTTACTCTACCTAACTAAATGTATTCTTTATACTTTTTATTATAGAAAAGCAATAGTGAAAGCCCTTAGTGGTACAACCATCCTAGTTAATTTGTAAAACTTATCAAGTCAAACATAGAGGTTATTTTTAAATTATTGATTTAACCTAGATGAAAAATTCACCACTATATTGTAGCTCAAATTACGGTTTTCTTGATAAGTTTTTAACAATGAAATTATAGGGTTATTGAACTCATTTCATCAAAAAATATTCGGTAATCTTTACACAAATACAAAATACAAAAAAGAAAATAGTTCAAAATAGTAAATAACGTAGATTAGAATAATTCATCTCAAATATTAATTGGAAATTGTATTCAAATACAAACAAAGTATCAACATGATCAAAAGCTTATAATTGGTTCGGCCGTATGTACTCATTCAAACCGTTGCTGATGATTATTATTACTCGAGTATTACGTACCCATATTCAATCGTATATTTCACGGTGTTTGATCAATGTCGATTCTACATGTGCACATAGTAACCACACAAACGATGCCGGTTTTGTTGACGGGTTTGTTTAAGTTTAGGTACGTTAATGGGCTTTCATCGCCTAGTCAATTCATTTGTTCGCATACTCAGACGATTTTAAAATCAAATTTCCATGGTCATTTTATTTAATACACTGCTTTGTATAGGTAGACCCTTGACTAAAAATAAAATTGATAGTGAATCATAGAGTAATAATATAAAAATCAATTAAAACAATTGGTTTCAAATTAAACGCTCAACATCTCTGATATAATATGATATTATTACGTACCTATTTACTTTGATGTTTTACTAAATTAAACATATATGAAGTTGTAACGCCATAGACCATAGTGTTATAAGTTATTTATTTAACACTTTATAAGTGATATACTTATTAAAAATATCCTCTACTCTTAATAAATAAATTTTTTACTTTATAATTAATAATTATCCATGTGCATAATGTATTCTTTCAATTTTAAATCATATTTATTATTATTCTTTGTGTGTCAATGAAATATGTTAATATTTTAATTTCATGCAATAACGGTTTTTAGGCTATTGGCAGTTAAGTTTTAAATAAATAAAACGTTCATCGTTCACGTTTGGATATATTCTATTTTTTAGGCTTAAACTTTATAAAATATTCCTATATTAATGTATTTAATATATAATACGTAATAATTCAATTTTATCAGTTAGTAATATTTATTGGGTTGTTGTAAGTATCTTAATCTAATTTTAAATTTAAATGTGTCATTTTGTTTTTTGTACCTAATTAATTTTATTATTCTGAAATGATTCATTTGAAATTGTTCACAAAAAATTAATTGATATATGGTGTGTATCATTTTTAAAAAACTTTTCAAAGTGATAAGCTTATAAATACAAATTATATATCGCATAAGAATTATATCAATAGTTGTTCAGATTGTGTTATTTTTATCGTATCCATTGTTACTTAATATTGTTGTTTATTACCAATTACTTTTACTTTTTTCTTTTTTTACAAGACAGATTTCGTGCAAAATTAATATTATATTAACTTTTACTTTTTTTGACAATTAAATATCACTAAAAACAAAAATAATTTGTTCTTATAAAGTTTCCAATTTCCTTGAAATTATTATTATTTTTTATGTATATTTGAAAATGTTTTAAAAATATTTATGTCGGTACATTTGTGTATATTAAATTTGCGAGATTTTTTATCGGAATAGACGAAAATGTATAATTAATAATAGTTTATATAATTAAATAACAGTGGATAACAAAAATAATGGTTACAACATTCGTTGTAATATTTTAAATATAATACATACTTCAAATAATATCAAAGACTATTCAATTTTGTAACGAAATAATATTTATTAAGAGGCAAATTTTGTAAATACCTACCTATCCTCATACAATACCTATCCTCTTTGTACTACTATTATTAAATAATTAAATGGAATATTAAACACTCGATTAAACACTTATAACTTAATAATATATTGACGTTAGGGACAGAATATGCAGTAAAAAATTCGAAAAATATTTGACTCCGACGTCCTTTGTAAACAGTAAACTAGCTTAAATAATTATACTTATTACACATAAATAATTTATAAATGAACTGATATGTTTTCAACTTATTAGTAATTCAGTGATCGCCGTGCGGAAACTTATATACATGTACGTTTAAAATTTTATTTAATGTAAGTAATGTTAAATATAAATTGTTCTATTGTAATAAATTCTAAAATAGGATAAATACTTGGTAGTTACACGTCGTGTTTTTCACGCGTAGTCATTTAAATGAATTTATTTTTAATTTATAATAAAAAAAATTCGTCAAATATTGGCAACAGGGATCAGTTAGAACGCCTAGAACTTAAAACCTATATTATGTATTAAAGTTAAATTTATTACCCAAATATTATATTTCGTTTTAAATGTTTAAAATAAACTTTTCAGTGCAATATGTGGTTTCCACGTATACCTATCTATTATAAGTTACAACTTACTATACATTCAGTTTATGACTGTTACAATATGGAGATAAACATTCTTATTAATGATTTTACTCGCGTAGTGTGTTATATAATACATTTTATATATTATGCAGAATAATATACTGATATGAAATTATGCAAATTGAAATATTATCTTTCTTTTTTTACTTGGATATAAATTACCAAATAAACTTGTATTTACAAATAAAGTATTGACAAATATTGGTACATCTAAAGTTTCAAGTATTAATATGTGTTTAAAATACTCTTTTTCGTCGGATCTAATGTTATATACTTATTTATACGAATGTTTAGATGAACAATACATGAGTTACATACATTTATTAAGTACCCATTTATTATCATATAATTTAAGTATACGTCTTGTAAATTCTTCGAAACACTAATGAATGAGATCAAATCGATTTCATTTGGATTATTATGTAGAAAGATATTTATTATATATTATAATACAATACTATTTATAATCTCTCCCTGACACACGTACAACATAGGTAGCAACTATACGTATAGCAAAACTAACCCTATGTTATTACTTTTAGTTTTTGAGTGAATTCACCTATCTTCAAACTTAAAGTTAAGAGCATTATCTGTGTGTCTACGTCGGCCATTTTATGAAATTTGTATTAATATATAAATCATGAGCATCTAAATTATTAAATTGTATAGAAATTGAAATATTGTAAAAAAGCCAATTTAGGGATATAGGTAATTCCCTAGCTTAAAGTTTGATAATAGTTATTCTCTCAATTGGTTGGTGCTGCTGAACATAAATTTCGTATTTTGTGTGTGAGTCAGAGATGAGAGAAAACAAAATTATGGTGCACAGCATTCTCTTAATGTAATCCGAAAATAAACTTACTCTTTTTCATAGATATTTAGATATATAGTTTTGATGACTAAGGAAAAAAGCTTAAATAGATTTAATTTAAAAAAAAAACTTATCATGACTCAATACTTCTACATTTACTTTGATATCATGTTTGCACCTTGAATCTTGACCTTACACATAACAAATTCATATTTCGGTATTTCTTTTATCTTTTACCGAATGGAATTATTATCATCGTTATCAGTAATCTGTTAGATTTTCCATTAATTGAAAATAATCTTACCAACAAACTACAAAAAATAATAAATTGTTTAGAACAAAGATTAAATTTCATTGTGGAGTATTTTTGCGCAAATGAAATAATTAACTGTAAATACAATTGTGGCATATAAATATATTCATAGGTTCAATTAAGTAATTGCTTTTAAGTTCACTGCTTAGCGTATGTTTCAAAATTAATAATAGGCATTTTGATAATTGATAAATGGTGTTAAGTGTTAATAGACTGTCCAGACGAAATTTATGCTAATCGTTTAAGTAAATTAATCAAGACAGTATAAATGTACTTGGTGACTCTGAAGTTAATTATTGCTTATTTAGTACGATAATAAATTAAAACGACACACACACATATTTATATACCTTTATATCAAAAGAGTAATAAGTATGATATAAATTTAGTATAAATTGATATAATTTTGTGAAATATTAATTCCACAGAATTGTGTGTCTACGAATCTATTTACGTTAAATTTAATTGATATAGTAATTATGTTATGCATAATGCATATACTATATAGGATTTCATTTGGTATGTTTCGTTTAAAAATAACCAATTCAAATCTGAATGTCTTATAGTAATTTCTAGAAAATATTTGGTATACAATCATAGGACTCCGTGAGAATTATACTCTTTTATGTGAAATTGTAAATATTATGTTCAACATGCTTTTGATAATAATAATATACTAACTTTATGTTAATGTTAACAGACAAATTTTGCTACCGGTTCAAAAGACATCACTAGCACCACTGCAGCGGAAGCAGCAGGAGGTACTGCCGCCACTGGCGGTAAGTTTGCTGACGTCGTATGTCTGTCGTGTCATTAACGACAAAAGCAACACGACGAAATAGTATCAAAGTTAATAGGTATACATAATATTTTATAGTATTAATACTTATTTTAATTAAAATTCAACTTGACCTAATTTATTCCATACCGTATTTTTTTTTTTTACTAATCTGATAAACGTTGAAAGATTAACATTTTCAACTGGGCTTAGTGTTTTTCATTAATTTTTTATTTTAATTATGGAGGTTAATTGAATATTAATTATCTAAAAGCGCAAATGTATTATTTTTAAAGTTGACAAAAGTCGAATAATATTCATGATATATTTTAGTTTTTGAAGTAACTTTGAACCCAATAAACCATAATGTAATATTCAACTTGTTTTTACTTAAAAAACCCTCAGAGAAGTTTGAAACTTTTGAAACACGGAATAGCTTAAAGTTGGCGATGGAATATTAAATTACCTAGTAAAAATATAATTTATGGTTTGAAAGTTTTATGAAGTGTTTCATTTTAATGTTGGGTATTCAGTGGTATTCAGAGAAGTACTAAAATAAAGATATACTTTTTATTTTAATAAAGTTCCTTTTTACGCCCATTAAACCATATTGTCTAAAAAAATAAAATAAATTGTTAAGTTAAGGATTATGTAAAATCTTATTTCAATTGACTGTTCTACATTTTTACGTGAAGTGTTATTTTTTTGTGTACTTATAAGTTATAATTATTAAAATATGAAATTAAAATAAATTACGAAAACACAGTTTTAACGATTATGTACATTTTCTGTTACTACATAATTATGTTATACCCTTAAGCTTTAGCTAATCGCATCATTATAATTGCAGAAAAACTCAATAGAAAATATAAATTTTTGGGACATTTTCATTTATTATTGTTTAAAGTATCAGTAGATGTTAGGGGCTGAATACATTAAAACAGTAATCATGTGTTTCAACATATCATAAAATAACTTAGGTACCTACCAATTTCTAAACTATTTTATTTCGTTGCTACAACCAGATAAATATGTTGATCATATTTGTGTAAAATTAATTAATATCAATTTAATTGAATTTTAAAACGATGGTTCGCAACGTCATTTTAACATCAGTTTATTGCTTAGTATTTATATTATCAGAAGTTTCCAAATCTTAGCATACTTTTTCTCGCGATTATATTTAGTACTTGCATTGCCAACATAAGACTAAAATTACTTTTTATATTTATCTCATACTAAATTAAATTAATTAAATTGCATGATATGTATAGGTATAACATTTGTAATCAACCGATTACAAACATGTAAAATATGCAAGACTAATGCACCTTAATCATAAATAACTGTGTTAAATTTAAAAATAACACATTAATTAAAACATATTTTTCATTGATAAACATTAGTAATAAAAATAATAAGTACCTACCTATTTTGATGTATACAAATTAAATAATACTATAAATCCATTGCAATTTATGAATATATTTGTCGCTGTCTTTTAGAATACATATATAATATATTTGGTAAGGGAATCACTATAAATATTAATAAAACATATTATTATAATATAAGGTGATGTAGATGGCATCGTTAGACAAAAATAGACGAATTACCATAGGAACAAAATTCCAAAGAAAACTACACGTAGGCAAATATATCATAATAATTATTATGAATAGATGGAATTGCGTAATTTATGAGATCATTTACATACATAAAAGAATACCGTAATGACTTAATGCAAATTGTTGCATAAAAGTAATTAATATTGATTGACCCTTATTATTTAATTATTTTTAGATTTACTTAATATGTAACTAATGTATGTGCATTTTATAATATATGATGATGTTATCGTTGAATTCTCAACTCCCATTAGCCAATAATTCTTGTATTACTCCGTACTATGATTATACACGGAAATAGACTATCAGGATGACGGATCTGTGATGTCATTTTCGAGCACTTTTGCAGTTTTTTTATATTATTTGAGCTTAGAAATATTTACAGCAGTAATTTGAACATTACAAATAAGTGTAGGGATATAAAGAAAGATGATGTACTACCGACGTTTCTCCCTACTTCAATTATTACATCAAAGTGACTAATTCTGTAATACTAACTGAAATTGGCACATAGTAGCTAGTACAATATGAATAAAATATAATATTTAAATGTTTTTCTAAAAACAGAAAAACTGAGAAATCAAACAATTCTCTATCCCGCTAGAATCTAAAAAAAATATTACTTAGCCTATTAGTTCTATAAGTAAACAATTAAAAGCAATGGTTTCTATCTACGACGAGATTATTTAGGAGTTTTATTTATTTAGCCTTTTGAAAAAAAAAAGTTGTATCCATCTGTATTTTATTTTTTTGTGAATAATATTATAACTTCTTATTCAATAGGAATAAAATGTCATTTTTTAAATTTAACATAATGGTTTATTTCATTTCGGAATATTGCATACAAATTTACTTTTCACATTTTGAACTCAAAATATAAATAACTGATAAATCTTTTATTGTTCATAAATTCATAATACTTACTACGATTTTTTTAGTTGTAGATGTATAACTTCTTTTAAAGAATTAATTTTATCACCTACTTAAGGTTTTAAATTGTTATTTATTTATTTGGTACCTTTTGTGAAAATGCACTTTCTTAAATCGATAAAAAATAAGTACTTTATAAAGCTTTTATGTTTTACTTTAATCCAATATACACGTAATGCATTTTTTTTTTAAACATCTTATATAAATTATAGTTTATATTTTATCCAAGCGATTATATTTTTTAATTCAAATTACGGATTAAAAGTTGCATCAATCATAAGTTAAATCTAAGTGATTTTGATGATTACATTTTTAAATTGTATTTCTTTTAAATGAATTAGGATTTAACCATTAATGTTTGATTAAAATAAAAAATAGCTAATAACCTTGTAGCTGATGCTGTTACAATAATAATAAAAAAAAAAATAATAATAATAAGAATATTCTATAAATCCTTATAATAATAAATTAAAACCGTCGATTATCATAATATTATTATTCAATTTTCAATAACAATTAACATTTATAGGACCAAATATATGGCGTTGTGAGAATTAAATAACAAATTAAAAGTATTGATAACAATTAATTATTTTAAAATGTAAAAGCATTTCGTAATTAATGTTTTAATGAATCTTGTTGCTCTAAATGATAATTCTAGGCGAAAACAATTCCATATACAATGTTTTATCCGAGGTTTTATTTATATATATACCGTGAAGCATTATAAAATCAATACAATTGTTATGTGATTCTATTCCATAACAATTTCGATAACTTGAACACACCTGAATTTTAGTAACTGTATAAAAATAATATTATTTGAATGCACGGTTTTAATTGAAATTATTAGTTGTGGGTTGACTATTTATCTTTTTTTAAATAAAATAATAATAAATATATTAATTTCGATTCTACGATCCTATAAATAAGATTATTTATTAAAATAATAAACAAATAGCCTACAAACCTAATTTTATAATAGAAACAACATCTAGGTATATTCAAAGCTATACTTTTAATAACCATATCTGATCACTCTTAATTTATCATACTTAGAAATACTAGATTTCCTATCGCCAAAAAAGGATCTCAATGTGAATCGCATGGAGTTAGCCTTTCGATTAAACACATAGTAACTGAGTTTCGGAAATATTAAACCTAACTATTCATACTGACGTATTCGATAACCTCGAAATCTCTCTTGGTCCAAAAATCCTAACCAACTAGAAAAACAATAAAACAATCCTAAAATTCCTAAAAATAACCAACTTGATTAATAAAATATAACAACGTAATATATAAACGTGCACCAAATTAGTTGTTGTTTTTATCATTTGTATTCTTCTCAAAATTTCATATTCGTCCTTCACAACCGTATTTAATTTAATATTGTAATTATTTAAAAACAATGTCACGAAATTTAATTGTAACTAACAGCTTTTACCGCCGATGTTTTTTCGTTATGAACAGCAAAAAAAAAAAGATTGACAGTAATAAAATTGACTTAATTTGTTCTTGTTATCGAAAAAGAAGTAGAAATAATTATATTTTTAATAATAATTTTATAACGTAGAGTTTTTGTTCATATTTAAAACAACAAATTAATAATGTCATACTGAATAAATTAAAACTTTAATTTCGATTAATTCGCAAATTTTCTTTGAAAAGATTTTTCTTTATTTAGTGGTTTAGCTATGTATCCAAAAATTCTAATATTTGTTTGAATTTTAATACAATTTACTACAACGACGAAAAGAAAAAAGAAAGAAAAACTAACCGAGAATGTAAAGTGCATTCTCTATACGAAAATTATAACAATATACCATAGTATGTCTACCTTAATAACTCGTATTATACCTACATAAATACAAAATACTTAATACATCTAACGTATATATTATTTTATTAATAAACGATGCTATACATGGAGGTCAAGGAATGTTCAAACAGTTCGGGCCCTTTGTAGTGATGTAACAAGGAAAAAAAATTACATAATACATTATTATTATTTTAATACACAATGTATTGGTTTTTAAGCGAAATAAATAATTTATCGTTTTCCTTTATGTGCAAGATATCTACCCTTTAAGTCTGACATATTTTATTTGTCTTTTCTAATCGTTTTTATTTTCTATGATAATCGTCTCACGCATCTTTTGCATTATATGTAATCTGTATCTGTAATAATTGTGTTGCAAAATGCCTGTTTTAATTGCCTGCCATTCTGGATCAAAAAGAATATATTTCTGAACTTATTTATATGAACGGCCGTGACGTATTTATAAATAACTCATATAATTATAAAATGTGTTATTATTATTAATTTTATTTTTTACTGTGTTATATTCCGTTTGTCATTGCCCTTTCGAGACAACCGCCATCTTTGGGTTCAGCAATGTTATTATAATATAGTGGCTAACAAATTGTAAATTAATATAATACGCTTGTGTACAGTTCGTGCGTCATTGCTATCTGGGATCATCTGACGGCGGAAAGCGTAAGCGTTCTCGTATTATATTGTATAATATACATTCTCCGACGCCAACTGACGGACAGTAGGTGTAAATTAGTAACGTCCGGTGATGATGAGTACAGCGGTGGTTGTATATGTATATATTTATGTTAATAAATGTATTTAGTGTGTTAATATGCGAGTGCGGTGGTAAATGTGGCCAATGGCGATGTGCATTCGGTGGTGTTGATTATATAGACGTACGTGTGCTCGCTGCTCGTACTTACCAGTATGTGATCCGCAAATTTGTCTCATTTTATAAATTTCTAAATTAATTGTTACTGTTATCGTGGTAATAAAAAAAAAACTAATTTGTATGAAAACTTAATAGTTATGTTAATTTTATGATGAAAAAATGTAAAAAAAAATGACGATAATAGGTCATGATAAGATAATGATGCCTTGACTCTAACGGTTGGAATGAAACTCGATTGCGATGACGGCATTTGCAAAAATGGTTAATTATAATTTTTTTTTTTAACAGATAAAAATATGGCCACAATAGACGGGCGACCCGCCCAATATGGGGTAACGTTAAAACAATTACGTGAGCTCATGGAGCATAGAGGTCGTGAAGGAATCGCCAAACTAAACGAACTGGGTGGAGTTCAGGATGTTTGTAAAAAGCTGTATACATCACCCAGTGAAGGTAATTATTCGTTATTTTTTAACTAATATAATTTTAATTATATTACAATTATGCGATTAAAATTAGGATTAAGCGGATCTACAGCTGATCTGGAGCACAGGAAGGAGACTTTCTCCTCAAATACCATACCCCCTAAACCCCCAAAGACGTTCATGCAACTTGTCTGGGAAGCTTTGCAGGATGTCACTCTAATTATTTTAGAAATTGCTGCTCTCGTATCATTGGGATTATCACTTTACAAACCTGCCGACGAAGAATGTAAATTTTTTCTGGAAATTCTTTGTATATAGTTGATATTTTTATATATTAATACTAAAATGTTCGTTATTGTAGCAATGAGTGCAGAAGACGATGAAGCAAAACATGGATGGATTGAAGGATTAGCTATTTTAATATCCGTTATAGTGGTCGTTATCGTAACAGCATTTAATGATTATACGAAAGAAAGACAATTCCGTGGTCTTCAAAACCGTATCGAAGGTGAACACAGATTTAATGTCATCAGGCAGGGCGAACTGCGACAAATTTCCGTTGGAGAAATAGTAGTTGGTGACATTTGCCAGGTAATTACTATGATAACTAAGTTAATTACAAGTTAATATGAATAGTAAATAGTAACTAAATGTCGTCTTAATCATTCAGATTAAATACGGAGATTTGCTACCAGCTGATGGTGTGCTAATTCAAAGTAATGATTTAAAAGTTGACGAATCTTCTTTAACTGGCGAATCAGACCATGTCAAAAAAGGAGAAGCATTTGATCCCATGGTCCTATCAGGTATAAATAATTCGGTTTTTGTTGTAAAAGAAGTTTAATATGTATATATTTTTTTTTTAATTTAAGGAACCCATGTAATGGAAGGCAGTGGAAAAATGTTGGTCACTGCAGTGGGTATAAATTCTCAGGCTGGAATAATATTCACACTCTTAGGTGCAGCAGTAGATCAACAAGAGGAAGAAATGAAGAAACAACGAAAAGGTAAACTGTTGAATATCGTTCAAACTTGGTGTAGTTATACAAATATATTTCCACATATTAATATTAATATAATGCATAATTCGAAATTTTCGGAAAATCATCTAAATTTGTGTCTTGTTTTAAATTTTATTTATGTAGAGAGTTCAAAGAGATGTGATGACATGTAACAACTTTTATCAAAGTATTTTATTCTGTTTTTAAAATTTATTTTGATACATTGAAAATCAACTTTTTAACTTAAAAATTTGTATCTTGGATATGATTTTTTTTTTAAAGATTTCTGTGCCATCGATATTTTAACAGGCATAATCCTTTTTTTGTGTTTATTAGTAATGCACATGGTATTTTACTTTTTAATTATTTAACCATGCTTATCGGTACTATTAAATGTGTTGAAACTAAATTATATGTTAAAAACGTTAGTAAAAAATATATAATTTTATAAATAGAAGCCAAAAAATTAAAGACAAAGAAGAGTTTAACTGATGAAGTGCCACCTACCATCAACAGCCATGCAACTGATATCGGTATGAAACAAATAGATAAGGGAGGTGAAACAGATGATGATGCTGCTGGAGGCGGAGGACAATCTGGAGAGTCGGAAGAACCAGCAAAAAAAGACAAGTCTGTGTTGCAAGCTAAACTCACAAAATTGGCCATTCAAATTGGATATGCTGGTAAGTAAATCAATTGTTATGTTTTAGATTTTATATTACACACATTTTATTTTCATTACTAGGATCAACGATTGCCGTACTCACTGTGCTTATATTAGTAATTCAATTTTGTATCCATACATTTGTTATACAACAAAAACAGTGGAAGAACCATTATGCTGGTGAATTTGTTCGCCATCTTATTATTGGTGTCACTGTCTTAGTGGTGGCAGTTCCTGAAGGACTTCCTCTCGCTGTTACTCTGTCTTTAGCATATTCAGTCAAGGTAATTAATATCATAGGAATATTATCATGTGTGTTTACTAAAATAAAATCGTTGCAATATTATTTTTAATTATTAACAATGTATTATTAATTGTGTAGAAAATGATGAAAGATAACAATTTGGTTAGACATTTGGACGCTTGTGAAACTATGGGTAATGCTACTGCCATTTGTTCTGATAAGACTGGTACATTAACAACAAACCGAATGACAGTTGTACAGTCTTATATCTGTGAAGTCCTTAGTAAAACAATGCCTCAATTTGCATCTATACCATCAAATGTTGGAAACTTATTAGTGCAAGCAATATCTATTAATTCAGCGTATACATCTAAAATTATGCCACCCGATGATCCAACCAGTGAACTTCCAAAACAAGTTGGTAACAAAACTGAGTGTGCACTTCTAGGATTTATTCTTGCTCTCGGTAAAAATTATCAAACATGGCGTGATGACATACCTGAAGAAATGTTAACACGTGTATATACATTTAATTCTGTGCGAAAGTCCATGAGTACAGTCATTCCAAGAGAAGGCGGTGGCTACAGATTATTTACTAAAGGTGCCTCTGAAATTGTACTGAAAAAATGTTCATATATCTATGGTCGTGATGGCCGATTGGAGAAATTCACACGTGAAATGCAAGATCGTTTGGTGAGAAATGTCATTGAACCTATGGCTTCTGATGGTCTTCGTACTATTTCTGTTGCGTACAAGGATTTCATACCCGGAAAAACCGATACACCCAACCAAGTTCATTATGAAGGTGAACCTGATTGGGATTCTGAAGACAATATAGTGTGCGATCTCACTGCACTGTGTGTTGTAGGAATTGAAGATCCCGTTCGACCGGAGGTAAAATTAACATTTCACTATGGTCATTTAAAAAAACTGTTGTTCACTTGGAGTTTAATTTTAGGTACCTGAAGCTATTAAAAAATGTCAGCGAGCTGGTATCACTGTACGTATGGTTACTGGAGATAATGTTAACACAGCTCGATCAATTGCCACCAAGTGTGGTATATTTAAACCTGGTGAAGACTGGCTTGTATTAGAAGGCAAAGAATTCAATCAACGGATTCGTGATGCTAATGGCGATGTTAGTTAAATTTGTTATTTTAATTTTAATAAAATATGTATTAAATTATTTTGTTCTTACAGGTTCAACAACATTTATTGGATAAAGTATGGCCTAAATTGAGAGTATTGGCTAGGTCGTCGCCAACAGATAAATACACACTGGTAAAGGGTATTATTGACAGTAAAGTGAGTGAAAGTCGTGAGGTAGTGGCAGTAACTGGTGACGGTACCAATGATGGTCCTGCATTGAAAAAAGCTGACGTTGGATTTGCTATGGTATTAAATATAAATAAATATATAAAATCTAAAAAAAATTATAATTATTTATTATTAGTTGTAAAAAATTTCTGTTACTTGTATGGTTTGTTATTTAACAAATTAAATGGGGTTGATCTTTATTAATAACTATTTTTTGTTTTAGTTTATTATAAATACATAATGATAACTTGTATATACACAAATTATGTTGAAAACATTCATGTTCATAGTCCGTGTCATTTTGACATAGATAAGTTATGAATATTTATGTTTTTAAATTAAACTTAATACTTGAACTACAATTTAAGTACGTTTGATTTCATTTGATTCCTACCATAGAAATCTAACATAGGAAGATAGTTATTGTCGCCTGTTGTGTTCGTTAGAACACTTATAATTAAAATCAAAATATTAAAATTCACATTAAAGAGCAATTGTATTTATGTCATGTTTCTATCTAATGATTTTTGTTTTACATAATGACATAACTAATCTACTAATCACACCAGTGAAATTCTATGGTTGTGTGATATTTGTTTGAATAAATTTATGAATTTATGTCCGTAATACCACGTACCTATGTTATATTTAAAATACTTAATTCATACTAAATATTCACATTAATATTTGGGAATTCGTTCTCGTGTTATGACCATTTATAATTGTTTAAAGGAAGTCCCATAAAGACAATGGACGCCCAATTCCCATGTAATTTTTTTTATAGATTTACATTGAAAATCAATTTCAAAAAACAAAAAACAAAATACATATTTAGGTTTTATTTCGAAATCCTTTTCCCAATTATACTGTGAAATAATTGTCTAGTCATTCATAGTTATCTTGAATATAATTAGTTATTAAATCAATGCCATTCCTCTATATTTTCATAGTTGATACCTATTCACTAATTCACTATTAGGAAATTTACCAACTTGGTAATATAACTTACTAGGTTTGTTTTTTAATAACATAATGGACACATATCTTATGGTTAAACATCTATTAATAGAAAATTAAAAAAACGTAAAAAAATAAATAATAAATAAATTATATGATTACAAATTTTTGAATAATTCTTATTGGTTTTTTTTAATTACATTTTAATCCTTCACTTATTATAATGGAATGTTTGTTTTTATAGGGTATTGCTGGAACAGATGTAGCTAAGGAAGCTTCAGATATTATTTTGACAGATGACAACTTCAGTAGTATTGTTAAAGCAGTTATGTGGGGTCGTAATGTGTACGACAGCATTGCTAAATTTTTACAATTCCAGTTGACCGTAAATGTGGTAGCCGTTATTGTAGCATTTATAGGAGCATGTGCCGTCCAAGACAGTCCGCTAAAGGTAAGCATAACATCAAACAAAATTGTAGTAATATTAGTCGTTTTTTATTTTTACTGCAAGTTTTTCAAATAGCTGATCGATTCATTTGTGAATCTAATCAGAATTAATGCGTTAAAAATAAACGCACAATAACTTTTATTCGTATATGTTACAACTAACAAAATATCTCATAGATTATACTCTGCCTTATTGTATAATAAGAGTAACACAGGCGGACTTCTGCGCACGATGGCGGTGGCAATAAGTAGGTGTGTATAATGCGAGTGAGTACCGTGGTCTTAGGCTCATCACTTTAATATTCCAACTACCATCTACCTTGTATTTTGCTTATATTAACGACGGTAAAGTGATGGTTACTCGGTCTTGGTTGATCATTCATAGAAAGCGGATGAGGACGATGACTACGCATTGATCTTTGGATCTGACCAGACCGAACGGAAATCAGCTGCCGCCTGTGGTTAATCTTATGAGAGACAGAGTATAAACAAAAGTTTAAAAATAACTTTTTTTTAACGATAAATTAATAAGAATAGTTTTATGATTAAAAAAAAATTTAAAAACTGTGCATTCTGTTATATTAGGTATTTGGTCGCACATGAATGACGAATGTTTTTAAATCCGTTAATCCGTTAATCCGTTAACGCGGGGAAATGATTAATTATTTATGTTTAAAAAAAAAAAAAAACAACAAATGTATATTTTATTATGTGCGGTTTGTTGACGCGGAATTTTGTTTACGAACTTACTCAGGCCGTTCAAATGTTGTGGGTGAACTTGATTATGGACACGCTGGCCTCGTTGGCGTTGGCCACGGAGCTGCCCACTTCCGACTTGTTGTTGCGGAAACCGTACGGCCGTACAAAGCCTCTGATATCGCGTACCATGATGAAGAACATCATTGGCCAGGCCATCTACCAACTGACGGTCATCTTCTCGTTGTTGTTCGTTGGTGACAAGATGTTGGATATACCAACCGGCCGCGGAGCCGAGTTCGGCTCTGAGCCAACGCAACATTTCACCGTCATCTTCAACACGTTCGTTATGATGACGCTGTTCAATGAGATAAACGCTCGTAAAATCCATGGCCAGCGCAACGTGTTCCAAGGATTCTTCACCAACCCGATATTCTACAGCATATGGATCGGCACAGTGCTGTCACAAGTGTTCATCATCCAGTACGGCAAGGACGCGTTCAGCACCAAGAGTCTCACGCTGGAGCAGTGGATGTGGTGCTTACTGTTTGGGTTCGGCACCCTGCTGTGGGGTCAGATAGTCACCACTGTGCCTACCCGAAAAATCCCGAAACTTCTGTCGTAAGTAAAATGCTCTTAAACGCTGAGCCGAGCCGGCTGTGATAGCCCCGAGGTGCCCCCTCCCCAGGAACACGTCGACAATATAATATTGTGATGATATTTATTATTAGTGATGTTCTGTTTATGTAGCTAGAATTCGGTTCAAATCGTCCAAGGTTGAATACATTTTTTTCGTCTCGGAATGAATTTCCCACTGTTATATCATATAATTTGACTTCAGGTGGCAATATTTACGGTTTGCTATTTTCGAACGGCATTGTCCGTGTATTAATGGTGATAGTTGTGATCTATTGCAAATTGTGACAGATTTCATATCCGAGACAAACCCACCTAATAATATATCATAATCCCGGATCAAATGTTTATGAGTACATTCGAGTTTTTCTACTCCCGATACTATAAAATAAAATCATGAACAAAATAACGTCCTAATTATTATATTGTTGTAGCATTATTTTACCGATTGCGAGACGAACCGCGAATATTAACCACCCTGTCGCCTTGTGATTTTTGTCATTCGCAGATGGGGACGCGGACATCCAGAGGAGTACACCAACGCTATTAACCTAGGTGAAGAAAACAGATACGATCCCGATTCCGGGCAAAAGCCGCGAGCCGGCCAGATCCTGTGGATCCGTGGACTGACCAGGCTACAGACTCAGGTTAGAGCATCATTGGCTGCATCACTGATTGCCGCCAAAATAGGGCGGATAAATGTTGATTTTTTTGACTTTTGTTCACGTCGTTTTATCTTGTTGTCAATGTCAATTCTTATACTTTAAAACGCCCTTAATTTTTGTTTTTATAGATTATTTTATTTCTTCTTGCCAATCGATGTACACGTTACATATCATTTTTTTTTAAAGTAATGTCTTATCGTCGTATTTCTAATAGTTTTTCGCGTATATCTTTCACTGCTGCAGTGCGACCGTATTGTATATTTTAACATAATACGATACATTCTTCATGAATACGACATTTTTTCTTTTCGTCGTTTGTTGTTCGTTTTTCTAAAATTTGTGTGCAAGTTATTTTACGTACCTACATCGTTTTTTCAGTCGTATTATATTGTTACTATATACTCTGTCTCTCTATCAATTTCGCAATTTTTCTCTCTTCTCTCATAGCTAGTATATTATATTCAGTTTTATAGTTTTATTTATTTTTACATGTTTTTAAATTTATTTTTCTACCGTGGTTCGCACATAACGTTACCGAAATGTAACATTATCGTATGTGCGTATATCTATGTATTATTACATACATTTTTATGATGATGTGTTTTCGTTATCGTTATTTACATGACATAAACTATTAACGAATTATTAATTAGGACAGCGTGAGGGTGCGTTACAAGTGATTAAGCCCTACCGAGGGTCCGTAAGATTACTTTATACTAATATTTATACGTATTATTAGTTATCATATATTTCTATTATATGTATATATGTTATACTGTATAACAGTGTACCTATTTATTCAACAGAAAAAAAGAAATAATATTTATAATCAAAAACGACATCACTAATATCCGTTTTTTTGTATTGAAAATCGTCGATTGTTCCCCCCTATAACGATGTCTTGTTGAATTATTATCGTGTTCAATTATTGGCCACGGAATAGTATAATAGACATTTTTAAGTAGTATACTTATTTTTTATTTTCACACGAAGTGAATGTCCGTTACAATATGTTATCTGTGACGACTTTACAACATGATAATTTTATTGTACATTCTTAAAATCCCTCCTACAAACTACGGGTGATATTGTAAGTATAACTTAATGATTTTACATGTCATTATTGTATCGATGATAATGTTTTTCATTTATTGGGGCGAATTTTCTTTTTATTCAATATGCATAAATACTTATTGTTACGACCGACATATGACACGAGTGATGGATCTATTTTTATGTTCCAAGTGGTTTTCATCAGTAGGCACCCATATACTTATTCTAGTAATTCCTGAATCCATCCGTTCGATATCATTATGAAATAAGGAAAAACTATTATTTAATATAGATTTAATAATAATAATTTCAGCCTTACACGAAAACATTGATGTGTGTGAATAACACGGGTTTTCTTGGTCGGTTGAAAACGCGAGTATCTCTCCTGTCTATCAGTAGCAGAGCGAGTGAGCCAGTTGAGATCTACCAATATTTCCTTCCTTACATGTTATTCGAAAAATCCTAAAAACTGATGGGTTGTATAATAAGACAAATCTCATCAGTGGTATTAGTTATGTTATCGTTTTATTTTTTTCGAATAATCAGCTACATTATAGCTATATGCTATAAATATTAATAGGTAAATGTGATATTATACATATTTTTATGTGCTAATTTTCTTTTGTTTAGTTTTGCTTTCACTAAAACGATTTCATTATACTATCGTATATTGAGTGAGTTTCGTTTTATGTGATCACATTGGTGCAGGTCATTTTGATTCTATTAACTGATTTTTTTTTTAAATTATCTTTTATACTTAATTGACTGCAATTGAGTAATTTATTGCTCGTCTTATTTACTTATTAGTTATTTATTTCCTTATAGGTTTAAAGTTGATACACATACGAGTATTTATTTAGTATTTTTTTTCATCTTATGGTGAAATTAAATAGTGGTTCTAATAATTTGTGAAGTTACTGAAAAATATCTGCGAAACATAACTTGGCCCACGACTTAATTAGTAGCATTATGTTATGTTATTATGATTATTAAATTCTGTTTTAAAAACCATACTTTAGATATTATATTGTCTGATTCACGGGAAACCAGTGATCTCATTAAGCAAAACTCACTGTATAACACATTTTCATTATCATTATCACCCACTTTATTATTTGTTGTAGGGTCTAGTAGAATTTACATAGATATATCTAATAAGTAGATAGTCCGCGTTTTAATTACTAACACATTGTTGGCATATTACGTGTTTCAATAATATTAAAAAATATGTATATAATTATCTTTTAATTTGAAATGGCAAATAGTTAAAAGTTCACAGCGCGAAATTTTTAAAATAACTGTTTAGTAATTTTTTGCATCAACGCATAGGTGCGTACCTTATATAAGTGGTTTTATTTGTTTTGACTATAGCTTATGAACTATAATTGACTACGAGTTCGTCAGTAGGTATAATCGTCATAGTATATGGGGTACCTATACCATGTTACCGATTTGGCAATTATTGTATCGCTGTTAGCGTCCTCGCCTTCCCAAAGCTCAAACCCTTCCATAACATATCTCTGATTATATGGATTGAATAATAATAATAATAAAAAAAGTATATACATAATTTAAGACCTATATAATATATCATAATTATTAATTTCTTAAAATAAATAAAAATAAAAAGTTGTTGTACACATCACCTAAAACAAGATAAAAACACACTTCGCATGACACGCGTGTTGTGTTTGTGTGTTTGCAGCTGCGTGTCATTCGAGCTTTCAAGTCCACACTAGAAGACCTGGAAGAACGGCGTTCCATACATAGTTTCCGCACTACTACCAGCTCGCGGGGCCGTCCTTTGTCCGACAACATCACGTACATAGACGAGGAACACAACCACCACCACCAAGCTGCCCCTCCTACTAACAACAAGACACCACTCAGTGAGGGATAAAAAAAAAATATATATATATATATATTCATATTAACGAATTATCCTATATAACGGTCTTGTGAACGTCACGTTTAAAAAAGAAAAAATGGAAAAAAACAACAAACAAACGAGCAATTTCGTAATAATTTATTTATTTACATAATATATTATTATAAATATAATATATGTGTATACCTTATGTAACGATAATCAATATTGTCATCGTTATTTTTTTTATTTAACGAAACGTATATATATATATATATATATATATATATATACATATATATTATAAATATTTATTTTTATTTTACTAACGTCACATTTTTTTATCGACTTATTATTATTATTATTATTATTATACTTATACGTACAAATTATATGAATTTTCGAGCTTGGGTATATTTTGTTTTCGTTATTTTTCTGGGATAGAATATTTTTTTTTTATAAACAAACTGGGTGGTTTTCAATCCTATGTATTATAATATTCTCTCAATGTCTCAATATGTATTTCTCTCTCTCTCACACACACACACATTCTCTCTTTCTCTCTCTCTCTCTCTGCCTTTGCGTGTACCTCCCCCACCGACTGTAATGTGTATGCTGATTAACTCGGGAATTTTTATGCGGTGTCAGCTAAGCATCGTTTAAGGCTTATTTCGAATATGCGCGGCGGGCTATGCTTGAATTTTGATGTATATACTGTGTTACTAAATGGGTATCGCGTGAAATATAGACGTAATATTGTTCTATGCATTTTTATTTCTTTTTATTACTATATTTTTTTATCATCATTCGATTATATTTCGGACACTTGAGTTGTCAGATTATAGTGTAGTGTCTGCTTAGTCATATAAGACAACTATGTAGCCATGATATCATTTAAGCCAGCAGCTATTACAGGGCTAATACTCACTAAATATTACAACTGATGACAAATTAAAATAATGATTTGATCTCTGATCTAAGAATTTAATTCAGACATTAAAGTCTTATCAATCATTATCAAATATTATCAGTGGTAATATGTCTTATAAATATTTCCCTGTAGATGCATATAGCTGCCGACTTATACGTTCTGATTAAAACAATATGTAGTATACTATCTATATAGTTGTTATATATTATATTATCTAATGCTGAGTTGCATGTTTAAAATGTATTAATTTAAGGGTTCATTGCAATTTCATGGACCAATCATGGGCCACTAATTCATGTTTAAAAGGCCCATTAGGTCACTAAATGTTAAGTGATTGTTTATGCAACCCAGCACTGTTAGTTAGGATAAAGCAATGTTAAAATTCAGTTATATAATTATTGTCAAACAAAACCACTTCGGACGTTGACGTTCCGCACGATGCCTATTTATTGATACATTAACATCCAATATTCATACTTCACACACATTTAATAATAATATCATAATACCATGCTTCCCGTACTAACAATAAAAAGGGCAATCGGGTTATACTAACACAATTTACCAACACTACATCAATTAAGCTACAAAGGCAAGATCATAATATCATATTATTTACATATATTTGATATTTATGATATTATATTATATTTATATTTTATATTATTACTTTTATTGTAATAATTATTGTTATATTCATGTTATTATTTTATTTATATTATTATTATTTAATAATTTGCCATATATTTACTTAGGTAAATTCGCCTGCGCTAATAGCTATCGTTTAATGTCTTATTATATTATACATTGTTTGATGTCTGGCTCTCTCGCTCACTCACTCTCTTTCACTCTGTCACTCTTATTTCTCTGTCTCCGTATGTCTATACTTTATTTATTCTATTTACACACTATATATTATTATATACATAATATACTTATAATCACATACTTTTGCGCACATTCGTGATTATGATACTTTTATTATTATTACTATTATTGTTATTATTATTATTGTTGTTGTTGTCTTGCTCTTGCCGAATAGTGGGCATTATACGTTAATACTTGCACACCAATAATATATATATTACAAATAATATTTAATTAGTATTTCTACTTGGGCCACAATGCGAGGTGTCAACATTATCTCAATACAGCAAAATATACGGTCGCGGTACATATTATAGCTTCGTAAGCGAAACAACACGCCAAAAATAATTCAGAATGTATCGCTTTTCTGGACGTGATTCGAATAACTTGAAATACGTAACGCTTATCATGTCACTAACTGGGCGTCACAATAATCATAATATTATACCTTTTTAGGTATTTTTATATATTTATTATTTTTTGTTTGAGATCAACCATCACCGTTGATTATTACGTGTCTCCCCTGTGGGATAAAGATTTGGTTTTTTTCAAACTCTGGTTACGGAAATAGGATGAAAAACGGATTACTCGAGTAATGTCTGTATAACCGGCTTTCACATACAATAATCTCATAACTGATAACTCCATCTTAATTTTTAGGTTGTATTTTAATGCTGGTGGTGATTACATACTGGTGGCTGCTTTGGGTTCCGATCTCTGTGTATTTGTCTGTGTTCGATGTTTTTGGAAATAGGGCTTTTTTTATTTATTGGTGATGAGGCGGTAATTTTGATTTGGTTTGGTTGCGCACTTTTGGTGGTTATCTTCATTATTTCTATCGCACTTTTTCAACTTTTATGCTATATTAATTTCATTTATTCTCACAAACATCTATAACATATTTTATAATATGTACTGTCAGCTATCAACATGGATCATAATATATCACTCTGATGATATATGTGTGATGTGCAGAGAATGAAATTGTAATTATTATGGATTTAAATTGAAACATTTAATATTATGTTTTTATTCCCAACAGGAAAATAGTCAGTCAAATTATAACAATGTATTATAATTGTTATGATAATGTAAAAATTATTAATTGCAATGGTAGAAAAAACATATTTAACGTGGTTTTGATGAAAATTATTCGTTAATCTAATACAATTAATATTAAACGTTAAAGGTGATAGGCGGTGAATTGCAAGAACGTTTGATTCCGGTCCCATACAGCAAGAGCTCCACTGACCAAGCTGTAAGCCGCTTTCTTCCTTAAACTGATTTTGTTTTATTTTCTTGTTTTCATTTGGTTTGTTTGATATTACTACTTTTTGGTCTGCTATTACTTTTTCTACTAATGCTACTACTACTACTATTACTATTAATACTACTACCGCCATTACGAATAATGTTTTATGCCAGGTTTGGCACATTTGTCTTCACCGATTTTGTTGTTGAAATATTTGTGTTATAGTATAGTAAGAGTAACGCGGCCATGATTGTACAGAGGGAATACATTTTAAAAACCTTATACTTTGTTGTATCACCGTATAATATATATATATATATACATAATATATATAATGCATATATTTACTACTTACCAGATGATTCCACATTAGTATTTATAAGGGTTATTAATGATAACGGTACATTATATTATTATAATAATTATACATTTATAAGAATGGATACCACAATATCAATCTGGTTCATCACAACACTGCAGTATATCTGTATCGGAAGTTTATGTGCCAAATTATTGTTTTATATATCAAAATGTAAAAGTAGATGGATGTACT
This sequence comes from Diuraphis noxia, assembly GCF_037042655.1. Lineage (NCBI taxonomy): Eukaryota > Metazoa > Arthropoda > Insecta > Hemiptera > Aphididae > Diuraphis > Diuraphis noxia. Next base: position 67,495,330 of record NW_028301711.1, read on the forward strand.
AACCCATTCAAACTTATTAACCATCTTATTATAATTGTTACTAATAAAGTAGTTATTATGATACGCATACTAGTCAAACATAGACAGCGTACGAAGTTCGGGGAGTTTGGAGTTGATGCATGTTTAATAATTTACTAATTTAATAACTTAATAATAAATATGTTTCTGTCGATATTTATTACATTTACTTAAGTATTATAAGGCTGGCGTGTGAGTGCTCATGTGTGTGTATGTGTGTAAAAAAGAGTTGATTTATATTTTTTCTGGTATTTTTGTGTGCAATCTTGGTCGTGTTCTCCATAGTTAGACGGGTCAATTGGTTATCCCTTGATGTTTAAATTAGTTTTAAAAAAAACTTAAATTATATTTATGTTAATATAGTAATAATGTATCGAGCGTTCGTTAAAAACGTTTAATTATCTAAAATCAATTTTTATTATCAAAAACATTTTCTACAAAACCTTTACTACACCTGATATCACACGCACTGATTTGTATTTAATGAAACTGTCGTCGTGTATACGTACACCGAATCAATAGTATATCATCTGTATTATGAAAATTGAATGAACGTGGACTTGACAAAGGTTGACGCGCATGTGCGTAACGTACTTGCTATATATTGTCTGTGACCTGTCGATAAGCTTTCGAGATTTTCGTTTTAAAATTAATAACGACACGTGATCTGCTTAATACAATTACGATTTCAGAAGAAATTCATGGATTCGATTGTGTATAAAATTTGCATCGTTGCGCATGACAGATGTCGGGGAATCCAAATCAGGAGCGTGTGTATTGACATTTATATACTCATATTATAATCTTGTTTTAAACACTCAAAAATTGACCGATAATATCCTGTAATATCTGATCTACTTGAGTAATATGTTGATGATTACGACCATTGAAATATAAGTAATAGTAGTAATGGTAGCAGTAGTAGTATGGTAGTAGTATAGTAGTCAAGAAAAAGTAATACAAATATTATACAATGTAATCATAGAGCATTATGTATATGTTTTCTATGATTGTATACATAAGTATACAGTTATTATGCATAACAATAATGACTATTACATACTAATGCTGCTGCTACTGCTGACCCGATCCTTGAACCTCTTTAGATTTATTTTTGAAATTTTATTTTTGCACGGTGTTGTTGTTTTTGTTTATGTTTTTCTTTATACAGCTTTTGGTATCGGTTGTCGTCATTATTGTATTTGATAAGTGGCTTGCTTGGCTTTTTTATTTGTATACTCTATATTATATTTATTTTATTCTTATTTTCCCACGCGCACTTTACGTTGGAGACAATGAATCATCGATTTATTCCAAACGCAACTTTCATACATTGTCAATCCCCGTCACGTTAAAGTGTGTGTGCGGGAGTTGTGTGTGCGTGTGTGTATGTGCGTGTATGCGTGTGCGTTTACTGCCTTTTAATATCTTCTTTACATATTATTACCTATTATTTAATACATATTATATTTATTATTCAAAAATATACAATTATTTTCGTTATTATTATTATTATTATTAAAACGAAATATATATAGTAGTAGTGTTCAGGTATATATAACGTGAAAGCGCGTACGCGCGCGTGTGTGTGAATAAATTATATATATATTTATAATATAACTATGTGATGGTAATATGTGATAGGAGTTGAACGACGTTTTCATCGTCGGTTTGCGTTATACACATACAATTAATATACAATTATTATGGTTTAATGTTAATAACATAAAATAAATTTACACATTGTATTGTTTGATACAATATTCTGGGTTAAGATATAAATACAAAATTGTTGATAAAAAATTAAAATTAAAAAAAAATCCGGATGCCGCAGTGTTTTAAGGGGCATTGCAATAAACGCCACCCGAATTTGAGGTAAGGGTATATATTAGTAAATCTAATATATATATATAGTATAATATGTATAATGATTATATTTTGTAATTATTATCGCTGGTGTCGCCGCTTAATATTATACCTACTCAAAATAATAATTACCTAACACAATAATTTATTTTGTAATATATTCCTTTTAAGCAATCGGCTATGTCGTTAATAATAATAATAATAATACATAATATATAATACCTATTTTACCTATATTAATTAGGTACGTTTAATAATAATAATAATAATAATAATAATAACGTTGTTTGGATTTTGATTTTTGTTCGGTGTTTATGTGTGTGTAAGTTTTGCGTGCGTGTGTGTGTGTGTGTGCGTGTGTTTAAGTTTTTGCGTGTGTTTGTATGATGAATGGGTGTGGATTTTTTTTTTAATTACACGCGTGATTTCATGCTTTCATATAATAATTGTTGTACTTTCGAGATGATCAATATACGTAATATTTTACAATTGGCTGCTCGATTTTGAGGTTTCCTCGAGGGACTTTTTTCAGTGAAAAGCAAATTTCACTGCCGCTTATGCGATGAGTAATGCGAATAATGTGTGTGGATAATGTTTTTTTATATATATATTATATATATTGATTTTTTCTTTTGGTTTGCACTTAATTTTTTTTTTTCGATTACGTTGGATTTAAATTATTGTAACGCACACGTATTTCTTTTCAGAGAATGTGGCAAGGTCAAATGGTTTGACCGGTTGTTGTTGTTCGTCTCGGACACAAGGCACCACACACACGTTAATCGATAAATACCGCGATATTATTATTATTATTATTATTATTATTATTATTATTTAAATGTAAAACTATTATAATTAATTTTATAATACATAATAATATACGCGAAACATCTCTCTTAAAACTCAAACGCGATAATATATTATTATTATTATACTTTACATTAATTGATTATTGTTAATATTTTTTTCACTTGGTCTAAAGCCGCCGCTGTTGGTGGTTTTTGTTGTTCTTGTTCTTCTTGTTCTTGTTATACTTGTAATAGTAGTTATGTATGGTTATTAATAATATTAATATGTCATCAGCATCGTTATTACGTTGATAGTATCACAGTGAATTTTAACTACCCTTCTTTGACGACGTCTTAAATTTTAGTAGTGTTTTTGCTGCAACGTCGTCAAAAATAAATCTGTGCATTTCTTTCGATTGCTGTTCTTATTCTTCATCTATTTATATGCAAAGATGCGTTTGATAAATGTTTTTTATTCTTGAAATTTCCAAACTGTCATTTAATACAACACACCATTAAATAATATGACAATTGCAATCGAAAAAAAAAACATATACGAGTAATATTAGACCTCTTTACCTTTTTAGTAGACACGCTAGTGATCGAAATATAGGGGCGAATATTAGCGAACTATTTGAGCACGATTCGCGTACACCACTATTTCACCGGGGAAATGAAAATATCTACAAAATCCGAGACCATCTGCTTAATCACGTGCATGTTATTTGTTTCGGTGCAACTATTGAACTAAGTTTAGGTACTTACTGTAGGACCTCGTCCTAAATTAATTTCGAAAGTCCCGGGTCCAATCTCATTAGTCCTCCTCGATCTTTACCCGGGACTTAAAGACTGTACGCACGTCGATGGACACATATTATATTGCTTATACGCGAGTATATTGAATTTTTTTGGAATTTTCTGCGTCGTAAGCTTATGTTTACTTGTTCGAATACCGTATCTACGTATCATTAAGCCAGACCTACTCGTGAGGATACATCATGACAATATTTCTGTTTCGATATTCTAATAATAATACTGTTTGTTCCCTATCTGTAGATGTAATGATAATCGTAAACCATTTGACCAATCGATTGCCACTATAGACATACCTTAAATAGCAATACACAATATAGTTACTGCTATTCGGTGTTTTTATTCTATTGTGCGTATATTCTTAAAACATATTAGAAGCTGCAATTGACACTTTCGGCAGAATTCGATTTAATAAACGTTATAATTCCAACTACTTCTAGATGTTAAAAATATTTAATTGGTGTAAGTTGTTGTAACTAACGTGGGCTCAAATCCATTTAACTATTATTTTAGTATAATAAAAAACTAATATATACTTAACTAACGCTTTATTAATTATATTAATAACAAATTTTTTTTAAATAAGAGATTATAATATGTTCTCGCTGCCAACGAATATTATTAATTATAACAACGATTATAATTACTTGTATAGTGGTGAGGAAGGGGAATAAATGGCTGTTTAGATTTTATGTACAATTTACTATTACTTATCTTCAAATGATAGAATTTACTATACTTATTATTATTATTATTAATTATTATTATTATTATAATTATTAATAATATTATTATTATTATTATTATTATTATTATTATTATTACATTATATTATATTATTAAATAGTTTTTATTGTTTGTCGATTTATAGTCACCACTGCAGAGCATTATATAGTACTCTTCTTTATTTAGTGTTTACTTATACCGATTTTCAAATTAATTATAATATTATATAGTGTAGATAAACGCTTGCTATTATATAATATAGTTGGTTATTATAATATTATAGGTGGATTCCGTGAATAATTAATGAAACAATGTTTCTGTTTTATATTGAAAAAAATAAAAGTGCACAGCGATATTATTATCGTTAAGTTTATTTAAATGATATTATTTTAAATTTATACACCGTTTGGTATCACGAACATTTATATAATATATTATATATATATATACATCAACGCTTTATTAGTATATCGGCAACAAATGGATACAGACGAAATGAAGTGTGTCACAAACGGAAAATGCATATAATTTAAAACTGCAAGAGCAGCGTCAACTGCAATGAATATCGAAGGAAATGACCGTCGCATGTATTAAAAGGCAACTATATTACACGTATACACTCCCAAGTATGTTAAAACAGTTAAATGTGTTTTGTTTCTATTTAGTATATAGCAGTTCACTAACTTATTTGTTATACTTTAAAAATGGTACCTAGTAATCTAATTTATTTTTAATATTTTTTTCTTCGAATTTTACTGTCGACCTATTTTTTAGCCAAAGGCCGTGCAACTAAAAATAATTGCCACATCAAATTCTTTGTTGAGTTTGTTTATAAACCTTACAATTTGCATAAACTAATGTTCTTATATGTTTTTTTTTTCACATGAAAGACAACAATATAACAAAATATTATATTATAATACGTTTAACATCAATCATCGTTAGGTGTGTAGGTATGGTGTATAATATGTGTGTCGTGTGTGTGAGCGTGTAAGACGGTGGTTAATTATTAATAGTGTTTTTTAACATAATAATTAATACTGTTTAGACATATTTTGTGTGTTTGCGTGTTTCAGGTTATTCATTTCAATGATAATAATGATAAATAATTTTTTTAACGTGCGTGTGTAGGTACATGTCACGCATTGTTTATTTTGATTTAAAATTTAAATATAAACTCACCTATATATCAATATATTATAAATTACCAAAATATTTTGCTGCTATATCCGTTTCTTTTAAGGACTGTTTCACATTAACGCGTATCATACGCGCTCGTTATTGCCTATAATTATATATTAATATGTCCCTATAACGTCTAATTATTTTAATTAATCAACGTAATTTGCGAGCGAAGATCAAAAAACAGTTAACCTAACTTATATTAAACTCTATAGAGACACCCCGATTTGTTTCATAATTGTTTTAAATAATTCTGTATCGGATGAATGTCGTAAGTCTGAGTAAAAATATAAATTGATCATAAATAGCCTCCGGAGATTTTTATTGGTCGAAAAATGATTACTAAAACAACACACGCGCGCATCGATCATATTATATTATATTATAGAACATTACTGCACGATAATAATTGTAAAATAAAATAGGTACCTATCGAATTTTTTTCTGCAAAACAGTTATATTTTAATCGGTTTTTTTTGTTTTGTTTTTTTAAACAAAATTATGAAACATAAAAAATACTTATTGTGTTGTCTTAATTTTGGTTTTCTCATATCTTCGTGCATGCAATTATTATTACTTACATCATCAATCATCATTATCATATAATATATTATATAAATACATACAATGTATATAATATATGTCTCATGTATACACACTATCCAACCGCCGCCGCAGCAGCACTAGATATTTTGTTATTGTAGTAGATGTATTTAAAATTTCGTGTTTTATTCTTTTAAGAGTAATATTATTGCTATATATATGTATATGTATATATATAATAATATAATACTTATTGGTAGTGCTCATATGGTATAATTTGAACCGTACCGTAATTTGTTTTCTTCCCTCCTCCCGCTTATTCTATATAATATGAAATAATAATGTATTATTAGTGGTTGTTTTTACTTTATATCAAATGATTATTATTATACAAATCCCGTCGTCGTTATACCTGTCGTGGTTCGGCTTACATTTTATTGATCTGTTCTGTATATTATTTGGTCTAAAAAACGTAATATCTGATTATTACCAATAATATTTAAAAGTTGTTCGTATAATATCTATTAATATTATATACACTATTGAAATTTTAATTGATTAGATCTCCGTTGATGTGTTCTAGTTGCTAGATTTAAATAATACAATAACAAATCATATCAAGTTTACAGAGTAGTAAAATATTGCGTGAAAAGCTTTGTTTTTTTATTTTATTTTTGTGAAGTGTACTATATATTTTACGATTCATATCTTTTTTTGTTTTGGTGTGTAATTGGTTTCGGCAATTATTATTATTTTTTTAAATAAGTATGTAATTTACTGTCAAAAAAATCGATGATATAATAGTCATCATAATAGTAGTATAATATATTATATTATAGAGTTATATAAACAATTTTTATGCTCAGTTGTCTATATAGGTAATATTTTTTCTTCTTAATATTTTTCAACTTTATTGTATTTGATTAGCCGTACTTGTCATTGACCTTATTTCAAAGATATAATATTGATCACAAATTTTGTGTCTGGTGGTATATTACCCCATTATTTTTTATCTTTTTTTGTTGCTCTGATTTTACGGTGTTGCTGCTGCTACTGATGCCTCATATTTTAATTTTATTTATTATAATACTTGTTAGTGTTTTTTTTTACTATATTTCCACCGTCGCTAAACGTATAAATAATATGTATGTATATAATATATTATATACTGCTAGGCGGTCTGTCGTTGTTTTTATTTCTTCTACTACATATAATATAGATACGTATTACTTATTAGTTATTACCAATTGAATTTTTTTTTACTTTTTAAATTCTTCTATCGTTTTTTGCATACGAACCTACAGGGGTACGTAACCACATTGATTTGTAAAGAATGTAAGGATAGCTGTAGGTATATATAATATAGTATAATGTGCGGACGAGCGTAGTGACAGGCGAGTGTGGTATGTGTGCGCATGTGTAATGTGTAGTATGTGAATATTGTATTTATTAAACGTTTAAACTATATAATCCATTATTTTATTATAATTATGATTTCAATACAAATTTTATACATGCATATTATATTAAAATCACAAACATTCAGCAATACTATTGTTTAAAAACCTATTTAAAATCATACGATCGATACGTCACGATGTCTTGTATAAAATGACATAAATTTCATCGATATACTCCCGTACTACAGATCACTGCAGTATACATATTACATATACCATACATGCATAGTGCATACACATCATAATATACTTGCAGTGTGCGACTGCATCATGTGCCGTATTAATATTATGTTACATGTCATGTGACAATAACCTAATATTTCTATCGTTTTTCGTGCTGTACGCGCCGGCCAGTGATCTAACCGTTGTAGAAGTGACCTATAATATGATGACACGGTGTATAGTGTATTTCCGCTTATTGTTGTATGTGATTTCGTCGAGGTAACATGTCATAATGATATTACAAAGATACTCTATAGAAAAAAATAAAAAGTTAAACATTACTTGGATGTTATTATTTATAGCATTTTCGTATGTGCACAAAATAAAACACGTATAGTGGTGATGCTGCTCTAAACTGAGTCTCCGCTGCTGTTGCTCTATCCTCCCGTTATCGTGCATAGTGTTGTTTATTTGCATATTATATGAATAATATACAATAACACTGTGCATTGTTTTTCTATTCTTGTTCACATTCAATAATAATTTACACAAACCCATTTTTTTTTTTTTTTTGTGGCGATTATTGATTCTGTTCAAAGGTGGCCGTGAAGAATAATAAAATACAAGTTTGAACAAGACAACTGCCGACTCGACACACGCGCTCGACGTCACCGCAGGATTCCGATATGTACCGATAAAACCGCGATCGCGCGCCCGCATGTGTGTGTCCCGCAGTAGCTAACGCCCCATGTACACACGTCCATGCTGTGGCTGCTGCTTTTTTTTACTACAGTATAACATTAAAATAGGTGTGATCGTCTAATTTTAACATAATAATATAATTACAGTTTAATTAAGGTTATTATTATTATTATTATTACTATTGTTTATCAAGTTTTGTAGTTTATAGGTAAAATCGTTTTCTTTCTCGGCGACAATATTTGTTATTAATTTATTATTTTAACCGTTATACCGTTTATAACACTTAATATTACTATTATTATTATTATTAGACTTAAAGACGATTAGTTTGTGCGCGTGTATAGTGGAGTTGAGTGCATAAACTCAGCAGAGGACTTGATATTTATATTTGATGTACAAATATAGGTATTATGCAATATTATTATAATATATTATAATATTATATTATAGTATCACATGTTCTCGTCGATGATGTTTTTTCTTATTGTTTTGTTGTCGTCGCGGTTTTTGTTATTATTACTATTATTGTTACGTGTAACGTCATTACAATCATTATTCTCTTATATTATATTTAATGCGCGTAGATGCTATTGTTTATTGAATACATTATACTTATTTATTGTGTTAAATATAATATGATACGATTAGGATATAATATTATTATTATGTGTATTCAAAATAGGTTAGTATAGTAAGGCAGGTATGAGTGTATTTCTACGACTTGTACATAAAGTTAAAATACGATTTTTGCTCATCGTCATCAGTCAGTCGTTCGACACGTAATTATCTCGTAATTAATGAAAGCATTTTTCATTATTATTATTTAAATTTTTTTTTAGAGTCGTTACGAATATTGTTATTTAGTATTATTAATTTATAATATAGTTTATACGTATACCTATATTCTATATATATTAAATATGATATATTTATATAGTCTTTAGTATTATTATATAGTATCGTTGTTGTTGTTGAGAATATTGTTACCTAAACCTATGAAGTAGGATAATATTTAATAATGTTGACGACAGTGTTTATTTTGTATAGTGTTGTTGCCGATGTTTAATACCTTTTTTTAAAAATTTAATTTACACGTCACACATCTACAAGACTCATATTTTTATTATAAACATTATTGCGATTACTATATTAAAATTATTATAGTATGTATTATTATATAGAAACAAATTTTTTTTTTTTTTTATGAAAAACTGCGTTGTAGACGGCATAAAACGACTACCCCTTACCTCTACTCGGAAAAATAATATAATGTATAAACACGGTGCATTTTCAAATAGTAATATTACATCGCTAAATTGCCTACGACAAAACGCATCACGGAGTTCTCTTCCCATGTTATTATTAGATATATATATATATATCATTACGCCCCCCCCTAATGTATGTGAAATTTCACCGAACACGGTTATATGTCATCATTCATCGTCAGATCGACGTGTCCGCTCATCGCACTTACGAAATAATACTATTTTACGATATTTTAATGTACTTTTTATTCACGGTGCAAACCGCGGTGTAGGATTAATTTCTTTTCCATAGAAGCTGGAGTTCAGTGGTTCCACGTGTGGTGAACGCCTACACTGATAACTGTGTGTGTGTGTTGCTCTATAACCTCTGCCATACTTTACTCGCTTCTCCCTGAACATGGTCATACACCTTCACTGTGACAGTGATGCTTAAGACATTTGTACCATAATATCATGTCGACAGTATTATATAATATGTTAAAGTCTCCAACCCTATCCACCGTCGACGACTTTATCACTGAAACCACGATGCATATATTACACCAAAGATGAAGATTTCACACATGCGCGCGTATATGATTGGTGTTCTCCCCCTGATGAACACTTTTCTAAAAACCTCTATTATGTATATTTACCATTCGCACTACTACTATCATTACTGTATACACATCACTGCTACTATATGTATATATATATATTATCATGTGTATAATTACATCTACCGTAGTGTACTACTGTTATTTACCATTATGTAAACTGTACTTAATATAATATAATATAATGTGTTTATAGCTGTCGCTTTGAACTATAGCTTTTGTTGCATGAATAACATTTGTCCGAAAATATATATATATATATATATATATATATATACATACATACATATATATTGGGTGTACTTACGTAGTGCTCGCGGGGGAAGATTAAAGTGGCCGCGTTTTGTATTGGTGCGTTGTATACATTATGTCGTAATATACAACTCTATACAATACGTCTTGACATGTATATACGTAATAATAAGGTGTATCAGGATGCGTAAGGGAGTTGACAATATTATCGTTATTTGAATATTGTCGAATCCTCCAGATACACCGTTATTGCCTATCGTGTACACAAATTTAATGCCGTTTTTGCATGCTAATCAGTAATCACACGTCCGGCTCCCCGTCAGTATAATTTGTGAATTATGTGAGGTATAATATTATAATATACTGTTCGTGTCCCTCGATTGTAATAATGCATATTACAATTATTAACAGCGTACGTAATTGTTGACGTACAAACTGCAAATATAAAACATATTACAAAATATTATATCTACTGTTTTCATATTATTTATTTTGTACGCACATACCACCACCATGATATGGGGTCAACACGAACGATATTGTAGCCTCTTCGTGCAGGGCGCAAGATTAGATCGGGTAGAATTGATCTATATTTACGAAACCGTTGGGAGGGGGTGGTGTGTTATTAAGGGTAAAAAAATAGATCGTCGAGAATAGATTGCGTGTTGTGAAAGGAGCCCCCCCCCCAGGGGAGCATCGTTTGCAGTAAAGGTTTTTCCAGTGTGTTAGATCATCGGGGACAATATATTTGGACATGTTATACATTATATGTTTAACACACTTCCTTCCTACTCTGTCATCTGATCATCCTCATCATCATCGTATCTAATGGTTTCGTTCACAGTTTAACGTGTGACTCTACATTCTTATAAATTATAATATAAGATATGCTATACACCTACACGCAATTACGCCAGTTATATGTTATATATGTATACTTAAATACTTATCACACACGCGCGCGTCACATATATTATTTAACTGTTCATGTATTGTACTATAAATATTATATATGTATAAATTGTTCATCTGATCACAGCAATTCGCGCAGTTGTTCTAATCGGCTCACAATTAATATATTGTTCATTACCCATATATTATGTGATATATATTTGACGCTAATAACACGCATTATATATATAATATATAATTATCACTATGATATTATTATAATATATATAATACCTATAATACATAACATCGCCGCCGCTAATGCTGTTATTGATTTTTGATTTATTTGCCTTACAGTACTAACATTATAATATAACATAAACGTCCATTACCTATCCATCATGTCATATCATATCATAATCATCATCATCATTAATACCTATTATATACATAATATACGCGCAACGATACGTATATACGCGCATTATGTGTATATTTTAACGATTTCCATTATTATTATTATATTCATATATTATAATGTAGCGATGATGATTAACATTTTTTTATTAATACAATACGTTTTGCGTACGCACTCACCCGCATTCGAGTCATATTATAACTATATTATTATTTAATATTACATAGCTGGAACCTATAGACATCATAATATTATCGTTGCGTATGTGTATACCACAGTCTCGTTACATAATAATATTTTATGTATATGCTGGGTACGATATACAGTATATGTAATATAATAATATAATCTATATACATGTTTGTCACCGGTGCGCCGCGGATGTATACAGGGTGTATTTTTATTCCCGACAACGGAGACCAGCCGGCTTTGTTTTTAATTTGGCTTGATCTCCGTCATCACTTCTCCCATTTTAATTTCAAATACAGTAAATCTCCGAATGACCATACCCCCCCGCCCTGTATATATACTGCACGTACGTCGTCTAATCACCATAATGACTTTTTATTATTTGTGCCTATACATACATATAATTAATATATTAGCACACGCTGATTATTTTATATTTTAGTTTACCTGCGTAGGCGCATTTATAAAATATATAATATATTGTGATAATATATTATGTATGACATATAATAGAGCTCGGTCGATTTTTATAGTTTGTTTGTTTTTTTTTTTTTTTTAGAATTTTTATTCTTTTAAACATTAATCGTATAATATAATCATTACGCACATACGCGTAGAGCAAAACATCGCGCGTCGTTATTCTATAATCGCATAATTTATAAATATTAAAAATATTCGGCGCTTTATGCCCGCGGGTCCACGCTCAATAACAGAAAAATTAAAATCTTTTACCTAAACGGTAGGTACAAAAATTGTTTACAAAAATCACTGTTCTTTTTTGATCTAATAACCGTGTCACCGATTGGACATAACAATTATTAAATTTATCACACGAAATAAAATGTATTGCTCAAGTGCGAGAATAACGACGCTTGCGATGATGTTTTTATTTTTGGTTTTTTTTTTTTTTTTTGTACCATCGTTATTATTGAACAAATAAAAACGTACACATGAATACAATTATTTATTATCGCTCAGTAAATATGTTATAATATTATAAATGTTGTTTTTCCGACAATTTCCACAGATACGAGTGGTTAACGCTTTCCGGCAGGGTCTGGACGCACGTTACGGCGAGTCGCTGGCTGAAGTGTTGCGCAAACAGCCGTGCTTCAGCAAGAGACTGTCTGCGGCGACAGGCGGCGGCGGATCGTCGTCCAACACCGGCGGAGGCGGCGGCGGCACCGGCGGATCCATCGAATACGTCGACAGCGACAATGCCATCGGTGTCCCTCACATCGACGTCGAACGTCTATCGTCACACAGCCACACGGAAACGGCCGTGTAAAACATTTTTATTATTAATTATTATTATTATTATTATTATTATTATTATTTTACCTTTTTTTTTCGTCGCTCGAAAAACACGACATTTATACTTTATATACGTTATGATATCGATTCGTTCGTCCCCCCCCCTCCCTCCTGTGACAAACCACACACGAGCTTTCGTCGTTTCTTCTAGTGAATTTTTCATTTTTTTAGTTTTCGTTTTTTATTCGCATTCAGTGCATAAGCGGTTAATACATATTATGTATATATCGTCAATCAGTTAACTCTCTTTTTATTTTCATCGAAATAATCTTTCAAGTCTAGCCCTCCGGGTCCGGTCCTGTCGCGCCATGACTTATTTCCGTGCCACCACTAAATGTTGGTAATATAATAAACAAAAAACAAATTCCCCTGAAGTACGTCAACAAACGCTGTTGTTGTTTAATAATTAATATTCACATCGCCTGTGTTTATACTTTATAGTGATGCGATATTATAATAATATGCGTGTTGTGTATTCATTATAAAATATAATATACGTATTGCTAATATTTTAATTTCAACTAAAAACTCGTTACGTGCCTTATACAAACAACAATGGTTTAAAATATTATTGAAATATTAAACGTATTACGTACATTTATTATTATATACACGTATTATATCATTATTATTATTATCGTCACGTTATGTTGTATTATTATATTTTCCGTGCGTCGTCAAAATATTGGACCGGTGTGAGAGGGGTTAGCTATATCGTTGACTCGCCATACAACACAGCTGTATCGTGAGCGCGGATAATAATATATAATTTAATTAAATCAAACCAATTATTTTACCATTCCGACTCGTGTCCGTCGTCTTCGTTTATATTGTTTATTACGTTATTAACTTGTTGTATCGATCAAGCGTGTGAGCTCTCTCGTGTGTACATCGCAAAGTACAAAATAAAAAAGAACCAAATTCCGTACGGTGATATAATTTTAATATTTTAGCCCCTTTTTCGTCCCACGCCTTTCTTGACTCAATCCAACTTAAATATTATATATTACGATAAGTGTGTGTTCCTTTCGCTAATTCTCATATATGGCATTACCAAAGCATCGTTAAAAAAAAAAATTATAATAATAATAACAATAATAATGATATCAATAATAACATTTTACGGAACACGATTTATATAATATATACGCTATAAATATTATATGCTGCCGCCGACGTTGCATTTATCATAAAATATACGTTTAAATACTAAACATTTTTTTTCTATTTTTGACTCGTAGAAACTCTCGGAATGTGTTCCCTTTAATAGATAAATTATTACCTACTATATTATATTAATATTAATACACAACTTTATTGCATAATATATAATGTCGTGTACTTGTATACATAATATTATATACCTATTAATACATTTATTTCGTTTGTAATAATAAAAATATAATAATAATACATTAGACGTGTTTCGATCAAACATAAAAACAAAACAAAAATAAATAGTTTTGTAGTTATAATTTAATTTTTTTTTTTATATATACTAAACGTAATATTATTTGTTTTGTGTACATATATATAAGAATATAGTTTTTTCCTTTTTTTTTTGTCAAAATAATTTGAATTAATATTCGATTAAAATATTATTATTACCTATGTTTTCGTTAAGCGTAATATGTATATATTAATACTTTTGATATGATATATTGTTATTTCACGTGTAGTTTATTTTATTAGCAACACGGAGTCGGAAACGAGCCATACGACGCTTTTCGTATTAATAACAATACAAATTTTAAAAATAATACTCCAGAATGATTATATGTAAATTTAATGTATCTATAGGCGTGTATCGATAACATTACATAATGTACACTAATATTATAATATAATAATAATGTTAAGGGCGTTATGTTATATATATATATATATATATATATATATATATATATATATATATATATATGTGAATAGTGTTAGGTAGTAAATTTTGAAACTAATTGGCTCAACGCTTACCACATGGTTATCATGTTATATTTATTAATATTTAGATATAATGTATTGACTATTGATAGGTATACGTATAAATGTACTAGATACTTAACCCGCGTATACTGTCAAAGGTCTGACCTGTATTTTTTTTGTTTTGCGCTTCTAAGGCTGCTGAGACGAATAGCTTCTTCTTGGTGTGTGTGATTTTGGGATGGAGAGGTAGACCTAGCACACATGTCGATCGATAAGCATAGGTGTAGCTGTCCGGTCCTGTCGTTATTTTAAGGGCGATGAGAAAAAAAATACATTTACTAGGCATTTTAGTTGTGCACGGCTGTAACACATGCGACACATATCGGATTCGGTTTTTTTTCTTCGTCGTCGTCTTCCAGTGACGAATGATTATAGACCTTAGCGGGTGGAAAAGGGGGAAAATGATAGTGTAGGGCAAACTGGGTGAACAGATTTATGGCTTCGCTGACACTGCCGGCGTGTATTAATTTATAGGAGAAACAAATTGAAAAATTCATTAACTACTGCAAGTCATATACCTACTGTCGGTTTAAGGATTTGCCAATTGAGAAAAACCATATAAGAAATCCAAAAAATGCAATTATTATTAGCTATATTACCAATCCGTTTGTATTATTATTTATGTACATCGCATTGTTTGTTATGATGTGTTTTCACTGTGCGATTTTGATAGTTTTCAGCAAAAAAAAAAAAAAAATGTTTAAACCAATGACCGTCAATAGTGGTGTCACGTTCGGGTTTAGGGGGAACAAAAATCATTTCGTATTATATAGTTTATATACTATATATAAATATATATATGCACACACAACGTCAACATTTTACCCTCCACCTCCGTTGTAGGTGCCATGTTAATTGTTTCGGGTCTGTTACTATATATATATATGTATATATATATATATATATATATAGGTATACATATTATATGCATAATATGATTTTATGTATTGTTATAACCGTAGTTTAATTATTATTATTATTAATTATATTTTTTTAATTAATTAATTTTTTTTTGTTTTCGCATATCGATGATAATATTACTGCTGGAACATTCTGGAGTATTGAGTTCGCCTTATTATACTTAAATACAATATTAAATACACGTATGATTTAAATAATTAATTAATTAATTTAATATCGTAAATTATATAAGTAAATATTTATTATTATGCAGTAGCAATGTACTCGTTGGAAGCTATAATAAATGTATGTTTAAGTGCGCCAAAATATATAATATGTACTTTGTAGACGGCCCAATGGATGTCAAAATAAAACGCAATTTAAATTTTGTATTTAATTTTTTTTTTTTTCTATAAACGATAAACAGTTCAAAATGTTTAGATATGTAGAGTTTAAAAATGTTAACGTACATACATAACGATGTACAATATTATAAAATAATACATACATTTAATATCATATGTATATATATATATATTATACATATTACATAATAATATATACCTACCTATACAATATATAAGTATTAAAGTATATACCTAGTAACACCTCGTAGAAGTGTAAGAAAACATTCGATCAACAATATATAAGCAAAATTTCGTTATATAAAAAAATAATCATAGTATTGTTGTTATTTATTACACCGATTACCATCATTCACGATAACACGTCAATTATTATTATAATCATATTAAATATTACAATGGCGTACATATAAATTATAATTTAGAATTAATTAGGGACTAAAGGCCTACAGTGCCACCGTGTATTCACCCACCCCCTTACCAATATATATTATCGTATATTTATAATTTTTTTAAACTCATCTTTTCGAAAAGTAAATATGACGAGTTACCACAACTATTTTATCTGCTGTGAAAACATACAAAAAATATATTTCGTTGAATGCATATTCAATGGTTAGTGTATTCTTTATCGATGGATACAATGGTACATTGTAATTAACTGCAGAAATAACAATCGAAGTCTAACACTGTTGGTCAAAAAATTTCATGATTAAATTTAAAACTAATAAATTTCAATATTATATTTATTTGTCATAGATTTTTTTAATACTTTAGGATGATGTTACTATTTCTGTAATAACAGGGTTTTATGAAAGAAAAAAAAATCATTGAAAAAACAAGGATATCTTGTTGAAATATTACAAAATTGTAAATGAAAAAAATAAAAAAGTATTTAGTCAAATGAATCGAATGCTATGAGGTATTCTCCAAAAAGGGGGAAATCATAGGTGACCATTCAGTTTTTTCGCGTAGGATTCGAATGTACCTTGTAGATGAGCAGTTAACTGTAATAAAGGAATGGTGCAGGGAATAGGCTTAAAATAAAAGTTTTGTAGATATAAGAGAAATAGTTGACAGTGCTCCCTTTTTCAATTTTGTATTCTTCTATAGAGTTTGTTATAATTATTTGATAATGATATGAGTAGATATCGATAAAACATAAAAATTAAAATGGTTTTATCAATAAAATGTATTTTAACTTATCTGTGAAACTATCAAAATAAGTGAGATGTTGTATTTACAACTAGTATAATTCTATAAGACGTTATTAATACAAAATCATTTCGTCAAAAATAAATCAGTTGATATTTAAAGGTAATTTAAAAAAAAAAATAAGTGTAAGTTAATGCATAGTTTTTTTTTATTATTTTTACCCAATTCGAGTGATGTCATGTGGTAACTAATGGGTGTTACTTTTATATTATAAAAACATGATTATATTTAAAATTGTCGAACTGTTCTTAGTTGATGTCGATAATTTTCAGAAACAATAATATATATTTATTTGTTCTAGAAAATTGAGTTTTGTGAAAATAACTATCAAACACTAACCTAACTATCAAACTATCTCGCATTTATTTTAATGTCCCCACCCGTCGTACTCGTTCATCTGTTCCATTCCATATACCATTCTCTTCCTCAAACTACCATTTAAACTCACCGATTATTCGTCTTATGCGTATTGCCAATACTGACCCTTCATTCCCCCCCCCTAAAAATCTGAGCCTCGTTTCCACAAAGCAAATTACTATTACTTATTATATTATATTCATGTATTTAAAGGGTTCGTCCCGTAATGTAATGTAAAAATAAAAATAAAAATAAATAAAATTAGAAACTGCACAATAATTTAATTTTGACGAATTTTTAAATTCCTAATTGTAACGGTTTTTTGTCAAATCTTATAGAATATGCGTGACTTTTTAAGGAGTACTAGATAGGCATTTCCTATAACGCGTGTGGTTGTATAATAGTAAACCGACCGTGTTCAGATAGATTGCATTCAATTAGCAATAAATTAAAACTAATAATAAACATTTTTTCCTACGAGAAACTAATTTGAACAAATATCCAAACCTACCAAAAAGTCTAAATTTAGAATAGGTAATAGG
This sequence comes from Diuraphis noxia, assembly GCF_037042655.1. Lineage (NCBI taxonomy): Eukaryota > Metazoa > Arthropoda > Insecta > Hemiptera > Aphididae > Diuraphis > Diuraphis noxia. The sequence goes on from NW_028301711.1 coordinate 67,513,877, forward strand.
AAATACCTAGCTAATCAAATTTTAATTCCGTAAAAATATTTGACCTCGTTTCTAGACAACTGTTAAATATGATGCACAGGCTATAGAAGTTAAGAACAATCGTAAAAATATATTTTTTTTTTTTTTTATGGACTGACAACGATTACGCTCTTTATTGCGTGACTATGAAATGGTCTTTAGGGTTAACTTGTGGGTTCTCATAAAGGACGTAATTATAATCTAATAAAAATAGTGCCATTATTTTGGTAAAATAAAGAAAAAACAAACAAAAATTTTCTGATTAATGATTTTTATTTATTTAAAAACAAATAATAAGAAATATATTATAAAATATAAATTAAAAAAAAAAATTTTTATTAATAAGAAAAAAATTAAACTTAAAAGCTATTTTTGAATACATATGTTTTATCAGTTTACTGTGGATAATAATGCTACTGATACTAGTGACAAAGGCTTAAAAATATTTCTACTGCTTAATTAAACTTAATTTCATCTTGTTTCTTGTACCATCGAATTCAATAATACAGACGAAGCTTCTGAAATTTTAAATTTGGCAAGTTTAAATATAATTAATATTAATTGAAATGTATTAAAAACTATAGATATTTATACGTCTTACGCGCGGTGTGTAAAAAACAGTCGAGAAAAAACGCATTCCTCTCTAATTTGTCCATTGAAGCATATAGGTAAGTCTAATTATTTTGATCGTATTTTATGGTTCATGGCTCCAACTGTAACCTTCTACGAGCTTCTAACCAAGCGTACAAACGTTCTCTTTGAAAATCTGAAACAATTACAATCAAAATTAATACTAAAAATAGATACTTATAATAATAATTGAACACACGTTTAATATAATTTATAAAATACCACTAATGAATACAATTTATACATATTAAAACTAAAACTTACGAAAATTATAAAATTATAATTAATTAAACCTGCAACGTTGATAATTGTTAAGAGGATGTCAGCGCATTATTTGTTTCCTCTTTCTGGCTCACTCGTATAACATAGACAAAACGCATTTGCGCAGAATCATTTTTTCTATGTCTTTAAGTAATTTTAGGGTAAAATCTCCCTTTAAAAAAAATTCAGAGAAAAATATTTTTGAGGGAATGATATGTCAATTTTTCTAAATATTGTCTCAAAATAATTTAAACATCATATAAATGTGCAGTTTTTTTTTTTTTTTTGTTTATTTTGAAAGTCAAATACAAAGTCAAATGTCAGTAAAATCGATAAGTCATTCCCTCAAAAATATAATTCTCCATCTTTTTTGTAACGGGTGGTTTTACTCTAAAATTACTTAAAGACTTAGAAAAAATGATTCTGCGTAAATGCGTTTTGTCTTTGTTACGTGAGGGTCAGAGAGAGAAAACAAATAGTCAAAGGCACCCGTAGGGGGGGCAAAGGGGCTATTGCCCCTACTGGGAATATTTAAAAACTATTGTTAATTCAATTACACGCATATTAATAAGACATTGTTAAAAAGCAAAAACAAAAAATTATTGAAGACGTTATACAATCATTTTGTATGCAACCAAGACGCATATACAACTTTTATTTTATAATTAATATAAATATAATTAATTCGTAACATCTTTTCAAAAAATATCAATATTGTGTTGTAAACCTACACATATACGATACTTGTGTGACGACATAATGTTGTTTTTTCCTATTTAGGTTATGCTATTTTAGAATGAAGACACAAGAAATATATTAAAATTTAAAATAATCTTTTTGATTTGGTTTTAGAATTTCGATCTTGCCCCGGGTGGGATTTATCCTTGCGGGCGTGCTTGCAAATAGCGCGCTGACATCCTCTTAAAATACATTAGGCAATTAATTAGATAGTTTCAATAGCGATCCGAATAGTGATGCAATCGTTTTTTTACTTTAGGTTACAAGCTCATAAGCTCTTCATTCAATCAAATGTATATTGTAACTGATTTAAGTTTTATTGGACTGGCAAATAATTTTATGAATTTTATTTACGGTATCCAGATGAGATTATAACTGAGGAAAGTTATTATTTTTCGCACTGCAATTCTGTAGTAAATCCTTTGCTGACATGCCTTGCTGTTGTTTTTCGGGATTTTACGTTTCATAAACGATTTTCCTAGGTATTAAAAAGTTTTAGTCAAAAGTTCGTTGGTTATTGAAGACCTGTTTTTTTATGATTCTATTCCTCTAGATACGAAAACAGAAAATGTTTTACTGCACCGTTTGTGATCGATATCGTATTAAATCAAGTATTTGTAACCGTCAGGTTTCCCACATCATATTTTCGGCCCTAGACAAAGCGAAATCCGGGCTCTTCTTAAAAAAACAATTAATTTTAAAACATTTTTCTAATATATATTCAAATGATTATTTGCATGAACGCCGGAGCTCCTCGAAAGTCTGGTCATCGCCCGTGGGTCCTTCCGACATGGCCCCCTTGTGAGTGCCTTATTTGCAATCGATTTTTTAAAGAATTAAGTAGGTACATTAGAATTAATTATTTTTTATTGTTATTTTAAGTTTTAATTCGTATTCTTATGATAAGTATATTTCAAGTTTATTTAAACGTTATTTTTGAATTTTAGCTTATAGTAATTATGTCTTTATAATAACTCTCTATACCGTACCGCAGTTTTATCTTTAAGGGGTGGGCACTGGGCAGGGGTGGTGTATTTAATTTATAAAGAAAAAATGAATAGCGTATAAAATAAGAATAAATTGTACAACTGGCAAATAATAATGTTACAGCAGCGTATAATGCTAAAGACTTTTGTTTTTTTTTTTTTTTTTTTTTTTTTTTAAATATATAATATGTATAGTTTATCGTTGCCCGTTGAAATGTATTATATGATTCCAAAAGTTCGATCATTGCCAGACCAACGATAGGTACTAGTGAACATCTCCGAACCACTGTCAAACCGATGGTGTTGCGGATACCTTGATTAGTTTTGAAATAATATTTTTCGTCAAGTCCGCGGCGTCCTTCATGTTGTGACCGACGACGACGGTACCTAATGACTTACACCCGAGGCTCGCGTTTAAATGGAGCGCCCGATTATTGTTGTTCGATTAGAGCAACTGTGTAGGTACCTATAATCATATTTCTAAGTGCATGCGCAATGTGTTTATTGTTGTCGGGCGACTACCTCTCGCAAAAAACCGATCTCCTATTATTTTATCCGCCCCTTTTTTAGCCGCTCCGTTTTTTTTTTTTAAATTCCTCCTTGGCGGTATATGGGCACTTATAAACCTAATATCGTCGCGCTAATATATTGTTCGAGTATAATATATTAATATTGGCCTTTTAACGACCGTGTAATAACCTTCTACAGTCCTTATACGATCGCAGCACATTAGTGTAATATGTATATATCATACATACAATCTACTAATATATAAATACCTATCTACAAATATAATACAGGTTTATTATGTATTATTACTAAATAGTTTATTGCCACACGTGACATTATTTCATATCATTCGTAGCTATTTGGATCAAGTGGTATTGTTTTTTAACGTCACGAATAAAAATAAAAAACAAAACTTGTATTTATTATTATCAATAATAGTATGTATAGTTACCGTTCTGCATCGAATATAGGTACAGGACGATTCACCGAGTGTGCTAAGGCCAATTAGATTCTGAACGAAGTGAGGAATGTATTGATTTTACAATGATTTATGTTTTTTTTTTTTCGTGCGCCTGTCATCACGTTTTGAAGTAGATATAATGCTTTGATTTTTGACTTCAGCCCCTCTTTGAAAACAGGAAAATTCATCTAATTGGTACTTTGTGTGGGGGGGAGGGGGGAGGGTCAAATGTAAAAATGTCCAGTACTTTTCAAAAGCGTCAGGAAAACCCCTAAAAAAGTAACAATAACAAACGGGAATTTTTATGCAAAATCAGTTTTCGACAAAATCGATTTTTTATTTTGCCGTTACTCAAAAACGAATCATTGTAAATACTTGAAATTTTCGCCAAATGTTTATATTAGCGTTATCTATTTGCGATTAAATTTTAAAAATATTTTGACTTTTTTAAAAGTTATTTGTAAACAGTCGAAATTTTCGATTTTTCGAAGTTTTTTTTTATTGAAATGCCTATAAAAAAATTTGGCTAATCAAAAAATCTTTAAAATTTAATAAAAGGGTTATTATAAGTTTTATTTATCGTAGTAAAAAAAAATCAAAAATCGTCAGTCACAATTTTCGTTTATAAGCATTTAAAGTTCAAATGTTTACGAAATATGTCAAAATCGCGAAAATTTGCATTTTGAATTTGCAATTATGAAGTTGAAAATTCATAAAATTGTTGTAATTTATACCTAAGGTTATAAAATCCAACACAAGATGATCATAACTTTTTCCTCAAATAACTGTAAAAAAAATATTGCAGAGTCAATATATGAGACATTTTGTGAGCGTATAAAATGTATTTTAAAATATTGCGTGCGTATAAAATGTATATTCATAATTATTCTATATTGATATTTTATTTATTTTAGATTCTATGATTGTGGGCACTTTGTCTTATCGCTATAATTGATTAATTACTATTACATTTTATTATTTAATTCTTCTAGCCATCTAAATCGTTTAGTTTTTTGTTACATTAATATTTTTTTTTTAGAACCTTTGGTCAAATAACTTTCTTTATTTTTTTAAAAATTGATTAACCTTGCCGTATGGAAATATGCAAATCTTCCAAAATCATTCTCAAACATTAATTACTTGTATCAAAAAAAAAATATACCTACTATATAAAAGTATAACTATATAAAATATACTAACCTAATATAATACATCCTAGAACCTAGACTGACAAATCATCTCATCCGTTTAGTAGATATCCTGTCATTGCATTCAAATTAAACACATCCATTATAGTGACCTACTCTCCATCTCTACTACACAGCAGAACGATATACCCATCACTTGCCCACTTTTTATTCAATAAATTATCTGATTTCTGTTTTATTTTAGTTTTTAAAAAGTTTTCAAATATTTAGATTTTTTACCATGGAGTGTCCGGTAGCAATACAAAATTTCTTTTTTTTTGTAATGACAAACCTTTTTGCTATAAATTAAGATTCAGATGATGTTTTTGAAATTTTTAATGTTGGTACCTAGCTATATAGTATAACCTATAAATAAAAATTCAAACGATTAGTTTTTATGTTATTACAGTTTACAACTTATACATAAAGATAAATGATAATAGTCCTTAATAATCTTATTACAAAACTATGAAATATTAGGACAATTCGTATAAAATTTAATAATGTTGATAGTGTATTAGTGTCGTGATATCATATATACTTTCGATAGTTGTGCACCAGTAATCTTGAAAGTTAATGTACAAAAAAGAAACATTTTATTCCTTAATAGACATTTTTTTTACATAATATACTCATCTACCTAAAAAAAATATAATTGACTACAAAATGTTGATCAATTCTTGTAAAATTATTGTCTAACGTACGACCGCTTATCAAAATAGCCTGTTAAAGGGACACTGCACATATGTAAATTTAGTGTTGGGTAGTAACGTAAAGCAAATCACAATTTACTTTAACGAAATTAGTACTCACATATAGTGGCTTATTTAATTGTATTGACGCAATTGTAATGAAATTACTTTTTTAAAGTAATTTCTATGGAGTGACATGATATACCTATTTTCTACGTTATTAAAAAAAGTCATGAATGCGTAGAATGAGTTATGAGTATGACAAAAACTAGGATCTAGGATATTCGAAAAAAGTTAAAAATCAATAAAATGTATTTACGATTTCGAAACTTATGGATAGTAAATAATAATCAACATCATAATTAAAGATTCCAGGAATAGCAGGAATTAATTCTTATATATTTTGTACGTGTACATGACATTAATAATGTACCTTTTACTTGTTGGTCGTTATGAACTAGTTTTGTAATTTATTAAAAAAATATATATATTAATTTACTGTAAAATAATGTTTGGCATTACGAATACAATTTGAATAAAAATATTTAATCTAACGAGTAACGTTGTTTTATTACTTTTCAAAAGTAATTTACATATAACACAATACGACGTATTGTATCTAGCAAATGTTTGTTCAGCAGTTCTAGGTTTCTATACGTTTTAAGACTGGAGTGAAATTACGTACTGTTATCAAATTTAAACAGTTGTTATAAACTGTAATAACATTATAGTTTTTCTTTGATAGTTTATTTTTAAATCGAGGTATGAATAAATTATAAAATATCACAATTTAGAAATGTTCGTTATAGAATTAAAATGTTATTTAAAAAAAAAATAGAACCATGTTCGGACATCACTTAAATCGCACAGTAAGAAAAGATGAGCTATCTGGTCAGCGATTGCTTTTAGGTATATATATACGATCCTAACTGTTTATATAACCCAAACCTGGGTATTAACTGGATTTTACTAACAATTTTTAACTAAAACTTATTAATGAAAAAATTGCATGTTGCAATAGTATGCACGTCTTCATCTACGCATAGGTTACATGTTTAGGTTAGAATATATGAAGAAAAAAATGGTTATTGCCCATCACAATCAAATGTTAAGCTTGTATATATTAGAAAAATAAAAAATAAAATTACTAATTGAAATTAATCTATTATTATTATGCAATTATAAGACAAACGATGCATTATTATTTATTATGTTAGTGTCAAGTAAGCCACGGCCGCAACGCGTTTTGGTCGCAACGTCTGAGCCATTCCAATTTACGCTACCGCACCTAAAGAAGTTCCACTTAAAGAAACAGACAACGATCTTAGTTGTACCTATTTGTTATTTAATAATAGATAAATCAATTCACTTTAATATTAAAACTAACAGTACCGAATTGGAACTGCTGAATGAAATTTTCTATATTGTATGAAGTAGTGGCAGGATTTTAGTATTCGGTTAGGCCGGTTAGGGTTTTACATGAGTAAATGATTTAAATAATAATAAATAATTTGCGTAATAGTTTTTATATAATAAGTTATAATTAATTATAATTAATAATAAATTAACAATTTAATTTATAGTAGTATGTATTTGTATGTTCACAGCCAGCTTTTACGCGGTAAAAAGAATTGTTTAAGTGGAAATGTTCGCCTCCGATAACACCGATTTACCGCGTAACACAATACGGTGATTACATAAAATTGTCCGTCTATTTGCCACTTACACAAAAATATTTACCGCATCAACTATTTTTTATTAGATTTTCTGTTTTTTATTTTTTCAATCAAATATCACACATTTTTATAAAAATAATATTTCAAGTAAAGAAAAAATTATTTAATAAGCTTTTTTTATAAAAATTAAAAAAAACTGAAAATCTAATAAAAAAATAGTTGATGCGGTAAATATTTTTGTGTAAGCGGCAAATAGACGGACAATTTTTTGTAATCACCGTATTGTGTTACGCGGTAAATCGGTGTTCTCGGAGTGGAATATTTCCCCTTGAACAATTTTTTTTACCGCGTAAAAGCTGGCTGTGAACATACAAATACATACTACTATTTATATCTATTAAAAATTACCAACAATGTAAACTGAAATGGTGGTATATACGATTTTTTTCATAAAATGAAAAAAATTCAGGGGGTGGTTAGAACCCTAGAACCATACGACAGGGTACGCCAGTACGGTGCACCCTCAAAATATCTCATGCATCAAAATATCCCTCGTTCAAAATATCCCCCGTTAAAAATATCCCCGTTACAAATATCCCCCGTTAAAAATATCCCCGTTACAAATATTCTACGTTGAAAATATCCCCGTTACAAATATCCCAATTAAAATATCTCCAGTAGTATTATCCCTTAATTTATTACAATATACATAAAAAAAGATTTTTAAACTTTAAACTTTTTTTTTTAACTTCTCATCAATTGGGTTATAGTTATATTAACATACATATTATTTGTAAATCATAGTGTATAATGAATATAAGTAGAATTCAATATAATAGTCATATAACACAGAACACTTTTAACATTATTTTTTAAATAAAATATACATATAAAAGATTTTTTTAAATGAAAAATAACACGCAATGCCTTTTAAATAGTTAAGTACAGTAACATGTTCATAATTAAGAACCACTTTTATCATTTTTATTATTTCAACAAAATACAGGTATTCCTATTACAAGTTCTAATAGTATCTGATTACGCGGCTTAATATAAAGATATCGAAAATGAGATAATCATAAATGACTATTATATCGAATTCTACTTATATTCATTTTACACTATGATTTACAAATAATATGTATGTTAATATAACTATAACCTAATTGATGAGAAGTTAAAAAAAGTTTAAAGTTTAAAAATCTTTTTTTTATGTATATCGTTATAAATTAAGGGATAATATTACTGGAGATATTTTGAATATAGGATATTTTTAATTGGGATATTTGTAACGGGGATATTTTCAACGTAGGATATTTGTAACGGGGATATTTTTAACGGGGGATATTTTGAACGAGGGATATTTTGATGCATGAGATATTTTTAGGGAGAACCCGCCAGTACGCCACTGGTTGTATGTTTAGTAAGATAGATATAACACACGCAGGTGAGGTCCTCTTAAAACTATAACGTAGGTAGGTACCTACACCTAATCTGCATTTTATTGAATGGCAATTTTTTGAAAGTAATACTTAAATATTTCAATAAATATTAATAAGCTGTAGTATATGACATAATTTTTTTTTTTAAACTATATCAAAGAATTAAATCTAGTAAAAAAAAAAAAATATTAATTTTTAGTTTGAACCACTTGAAAGAATTAACTGTTAATAATAATTTAAATTATACTTATTCTAGTTTGTGTTTAACATTAATCACAAGACTAAACTCATATGCAACAACATTTATAAAGTGTGATGATATGTTAAAAATAATTATTTCACATAATTATTGCAATTCACGCGTTGCTTTAATTATATAGTGTATAGGTAATACTAATATGATATGATTATGATTTACTTATGTACCTTGTACAGCTTAAATCGTATGCAATATTTGTACAATTTTTTGCTAGGTGATCCATTTAACGTAAGGCATCACTCGTTGTTCCAAAAACTATAAACGTTTTTGAAATTATTTATTTTTTATGTAATTTTGAGTCGTTAGAAAACCATATTTTGTACCATTTTTTCGAATGAAAACTGTTTTAAGTGATATACATTTTTAATTTCATAATCTTAAGCAAAATATTATTTGGAGTATTTCGGTCTATAAATGTCGAGTGGGTATAGTCAATTCATTTTTAAAAGGTACTTAAGAAGACGTAATACTGACATTTCGTTGTCTCCGTTTTACAAGTGCGTTACATAACAAATTGACGCTCTGCAGCAGATCAAGTGTAGCTTTATTAATTTAAAAATTTGAATGAATAATTAATCTCTTATGAAACTTGATGTTAATAACATTATCTATGTTTGTGTATGTGGGTTTTTTTATGATAGTTAAGTTTTTTAACGAGTTATGGCCGTTATTAACTTATAATACTATAATATAACATAAACTTGCTAAAAAATTTGATTATCGTATAAAACCCACACAGATAATTTTGTTACCTAGAATTTTCGTAAGAGATCGATTCACTCTATGTCGTGAACTAACGGACCTAAACGTGATCAGCTGAGCGTAAATTCTCTATGTTACACACCTGTAAGTCGGAGGAAACAAAATGCTAGTGTTAAGTACTCTTAAAATTTTAGATCATTGGAGTGGAGTGGTGCCCCATGAAATGTTGATGTATATTACTTACTCTGCTCATTTAAACATTAAATGCCTAATTTTTATACTTAGAACAAATAGACAAATAAATTGTTCGAAAAATTATTTATACCGAAATACTCCGAATAATATTTTGCTACGAGATATGAAATTAAAAATATATGTTGCGATTCAAAACTTCAAAAAATTTAAAACTATTACGAAAAAAATTATACAAGATATAATTTTTTTCTTCTTTAAAAGAGTAGTTTTGTAACGACGATTTAAAATTCTACAAAGAAATACTTTTAAAAAACGTTAGTGTCTTACGTGAAATGGATCATCTTGTATTTTTATAAGCTATCTAGACATTGTTTTTATCATATTGAAACAAATAATATAATATGGGTACATAGGCGTGTGCAGGCTCTTTTTTAGGGTATGCAAAAGGTTGGTGTGCCCTGAGTTATTTTAAGCATGTAAAATTCTGATAATTTATAAATCTACACAACACACAAATACTTAAATTTCTATCCGTTTAATTAAAAAAATATTGTAACAAATATCATGACAAACTACAAAAAAAATATGTATTTCACAAATACTTGGTAGTTGATAACTAAAAACTGAATGTTTCAATTTGTTAATAGAACCCGGTAATAGGTAGGTATATGTTTATACGTCGGACGGTGGTTCATGGTATATTCACTTTATTATTATGATTTTATACTTGAAACAAACGTTTTCACTACCGTTATAGACTGATATCATTTCTCTCGTTTTTAGTCATTTGTTATCATTATAAATATTTTAATATACGTGCTAGTTATTTTTCTTGCGCAAAAAAAGTTTTTTCTAGAGTCGATTTTGACCCTGCATACCCCCTTGCGCACGCCTATGTATGGGTGTACGAGATCTTAGGGGTGGCTACTAGTTGTGTCCCGCGGTAAAAATTTCTTCCGAATTGCGGTCCGAGTTTTTTTGGGATGCATACGAATTGCGGTCCGAGTTTTTTTGAGTTACATATGAATTGCGTCCCGGAATTTAAAATTAAATTAATTATATGCCTATAATTATATTTTATTATGTTATAATATGCATGCATTTATGCATTAATTTTCATTCAAATATGTAAAAATATGCAAACAAAAATTCATGTTAATTCAATTTATTTAGTTTAAAAATGACAAATATATATTATAATTCATTAAATGAGTAATATGGACAAAAAAATGTATTAAATATCTATTTGAAATAATTGATGTATACTTAATGTAGTTATTTAGCTATGTATTTTGTATAAAGTAGGATGTTGCATTTTGAACATTCACTCATCTAAATAAAAATTCATGAACAAAAATAAATTAAAATAAATTTAGTATATTTTTATAATATTTCAAAGTTACCTGAAGAGTTACAGTTGACTACTAAATTATACTTAAATTTTCAGTAAGTCATCGGTTTTCAGTAAATATATTCTTAAATCGAGAAAAACTTCGTTCTACATCCGTTGAAGATATTAGGACGGACTTATAAAGTATACCAATAAGTCACTGCATGATAGGTCTTTCAGTTAAGATTAAATTATCTAGAATTTAAAAAAAAATCCGGGCCGGTTAGGTCTGTACCCAAAATAAACTCGGGCCGCAATTCGGATTAGACCTTTTTTCGTAGATATTTTCGGGATGCAACTAGTATGCTGCCGATCTTAGGACCCTCAAAACCGGGGGCCCTGATGTGAATCTTACACCTAGCTATAGGAATCAATTATGGACCTCAATAATAATCTGTGATTTCGTCTATATTACTACTCTACTGTTACGAAGCTCTAGTGAGATGGCTATGTTCTAGATTCTTGTTTTAATAGATTACATATACTTACGTGTAAGATATTAAACATGTCGATAAAAAAGATTTAAATTTTCATATGTTACAATTGCATAGTTTGCATACATAATGTTGTAATTTGTTTTGATATTGAATTATTCTTAACAACTTATAATTATTATGTAATTTACCGATGGATTTTATATTGATTCGAATAGTTGTTTTATTATCGAGAAGAAACATAATCGTACAGCGCTACAGCAGGTATAATCATGTGGAGCAATAATATCTGGTTCAATTAATAATTTCAAAAAAATTTCACCAGGCGAGTATAACATAATATATAAATTAAATGGACCGGTATCTGTATAACCAGTTTCGAAAAAGCCGATGGCCGAACGCTATCGTATGCATTATATATTATTGTCTGCGGTCACAATCACAGACTTGCATACATCACTTGTCGAAAAAATAATATGGTAACGTGTAGTCCGTTCCGTATCATTACAGTGTGTTGTGATTCATATAGTATTATACAACACGAATATAATTATGATGAAACATTCGAAGCAATAATAATTAATAATAAACAATATTCAGAAATAGATCAAAACGATTTTTTTTTTAATAATATTATGCTATACCTGATACTTTCATCTGGCTTTGTGATATCATTGTTATCGTTTATAATTTATTTAATTTCATTGACTTTGATTTGAACAAAGTGACCGATTCACACATTATTCAAATAAACGTATAGTCATAAATAGGTATAGGTATACTTCCCAAAAGTCCATACTTCCAAGTACAGTTGTAGTGCAGGTAATAGGTAGCACGATAATCTAACCGATTTCCTTGGCACTGCAGGACTTACAGTAATATTATAATACGACCTTTCTAAATTTGACTAAATACTTAATAAGTATGCCCCATATAATGCATTTTTGTTGTTATACAACCAATTCGTTTATTTTAGAAAGCAATCGATTTTATGTAACAATATAATTTATTTATTTTATGTACAATATGTACATGTATTGCTGTTTTTTTCTTCAAAAATATATACTGGAATACAGGCCCGGGTTAAGACCTTCGCGGCAATGGCATATATAGTGAGGGTAGGGGTGGCCTAGTGGGTTGCAGCCCCTCCCGAAATTACAGTCTTAACTGTTCAATATATAGAAGTCTCTTGGTGCTAAATCATTATTGTAGGTTGCTATGTAGGTTATTGCCCACCACGAAAATTATTTCTATATACGTTACTGCAGCTCCGTGGAGTCTATTATAATTTATAATGGTCTGTGGACAATTTGGTGCCACTGTTTTAATTACGCGAGATTTGGTCAAAACACGTTTTTCTTTTATTTATAATTTTTGTTTGATTATATGAAATTTTCTGGGAATTTTCCATTTTGACCTCTTTAAAGTACCAACTAGATTCACTTCCCCTCTAAAAAAGATATGGAAGTTGAAAATAGAAAAGTTATTGCGATTATTTAACGTGTACCTACTGTACCTATACATACATAAGAAAAACACACAATATCATTGTAAAATCGTTACATTCATTGCTCCGCTCAAAATCTAAAAACACGTACAATTTCAACATAACGCATGTTATTTACCCTTTTCAAGATTAAAATGCGATTCAAATGTCGTTCTGTAGAAGTTTGATACGCAACTCGTATACTCGACTGTTCACAATCGAGAGATCGAAAAGTTTAATACATTTTTTGTTTGTCGATTCAATTTGGTTTGTAGGCAAAATGTCTACATAAATATCTTATTAGCGGAACATAATTATTATACGATTTATATTACCATCCAACACGGATCATCTGCAGTGTTGATGATAATATATAACATTCGTTATAATTTTTGGATATAAATCATTATATACACAAGTTGTATTAGATTTTTACAACATTTGGTTGTATTTATTCGAATATAGAATTTAAAATGTTTTGCAACCGGAAATAGAGCCCACCATGATGGCATTTAATAAAAATGTTATTTCTAGATATTTTTTATGAAAACTTGAGGATTAACGTTTTGAATAGTATAATATTAAATTCTATTAAAACATTAATTTAAAAAAATGTTTTTAACCACAATAACCATATATCGGTGATAAATAGATACATTTGTAACACAAATTAAATATGTATGTATATTGTATATTATGTTAAAAACTTGATAAAAAAAATATTTTCATATTTGACTCCTATTAGTGCCTATCTAATAGGTTAAAACTTATGTTACTATAGATTGTTGTAAATATTTTATTCAACAATAATTTGAAAATAATAATCAAATATATTATGTACATAATACATACATATATATCATATTATAGGTATAACACATCATGCATAGATGCCCTCGAAAATATAATTTTCGTAATAGGTGTTTTAGATATATCGAATCACTTTCCAATTATTTACGCTGATCGATTTGAACTTGTTTTTGAAATGTTACACTTGTGAGAAACAAATAACTGACCTTGGCGACTGACGCACACGTTGTCCCCTTAACCACACACATATAGGTAGGTATATATTTAAAATTTATAAGGTATAACGCTGTGTGAGGGAGAGATACCGTGCCCACGGTAAATGTTCTACCTATACATTTTTTTAATTGTGTTGCAAGTCTGCAAACATATAGCCGAACAATCATTAATAATATATATCCTTACGGGTTGTACCTATGTAATAAAAAAAAATAAAAAAACACATTACTCGTAGAGTCGTAGTAAAAGTAACTTTTCTTGAATGGAATGTGAGAAAAACAATAATAAAATGATTTATGAATGATATCGAATAAAATTAATTATTACCATTCATGAGCTATTTTTTTTTAATATTAATGATCATATTTATATGACTGTACGCATAGGTATAACTAAAAATGTTCCATCTGCAGTACACCGCAATCGTAAACTATATATAGACCAATCAACCATATATTACTATGCACCGTTGTGCACTCTTACCTAATTAATAAACTGTTACCTATTTCATAATTCAATATTTAGAATATATATTATGTTATTCAATCAAATTCTTTGTATCTGTACCAACATACGAAGGCCGATCTATCGCTATACAAAATATACATAATGATATCATCATAATATATGTCAGGTCTTTTTGCGCACATAATTTTCGTTGAGAAATTGATAATTTCAATATATTAATTTTATCTTCGATCTACAAACCGACCAAACGTCCTGACCTTACGTCTACAAAACACATTGAACGCAACTTAATATATCTGTATCTATAGATATAATTAGGTAGATATCTAGCTGACTTTTATTTTTAAATATTATTTAAAGACATTTTTTTCAATCAGGTAGAAATGATTAAAACTTAGTTTTTTGAATATAGAAACTTAAAATGAAAGAGATTTTACAATAATTTAACTAATTATAGGAAAGTCAAATAAACAATTAAAAACTTATTTTAAATTTGTTAGATTATAAAGTAAATCATAGAGAAAACTAAGGTTCTGATGACTTGAATGATTTAAATATCTCCAGTGCAGTAATATTAAATAAAGAAACGGGAGACTTATTAGATATTTGATTGAGCTGAAAGGAGGCAGTTTTTTTTAATCTGTTTATTGGTAAGTACCAAGTTTAAATTGTAATAAAAATAAAAATAAATTTTAATTGTGTATTTGCGTATTTTTATAAGCCTGCAAAATTTATTGAAATGTATTAATATTTTTGCCATTTTGGACCATAGTATATATATATATATATATATATGTATAATATTATTACATATTATTTTATATAATCTGTGATTAGTTATGGGCGGACACGAATAAAAAATTTTAAATTATTCGAATTATTTTTATTCCAATAATTTAAAAATTAATAACCTCACAATTTTAGATAGTTGAATAGTTAAAACTACAAGTACCTATAACTATTATGGTATTAACCAGAAAACCAGAATTAGGTAAATATATTATCATAGTTAATAGACACTGACCTTATACTATATACAATATAAGATAATATATTATTTATTGCTTATATTCACAGAGTAAAAATGATACTACTAGACAAAAATAAAAAATATTGATGGCCAATTACCCTCTTATATTAGTTATACCTATTTAGTTAATCCAGTTGATCTTAATAGTAAATTAAAACATTTCGTTTTTGTGATCGAGAGATTCTGTGTGACTGTGCTACAGTTAATATTTTGATTTATAAAATAATATTGTAGACTGTATATTTTTATCAACATGTTATGGCTAAAAAAAACAGGTATGGAAGTATTTTGAGAAAAATTATTATGCTCCAAATGAGGCTCTATATGTACCATTTGTAACAAATCGTACCAAAGAGCTACTGGAACATATGACCAGGTTAGAACGGGGCAAAATAATTGACCGAAATAATGAACTCGATTATACCAATTTACCAGGTAAATTATTATGTTTTTTAAACTGGTCAGAATGTTTTAATGGATAAGTATATTGTATACTATATTGATTGTTATTTTTTATCATCACTGAACATATTAATAAATTATAAAGGAACATCTGAGTCATCTCAACCCCGCCAACAGCCGAGTTCTTCCTATTTTGTTTCTAGGCCAGACCCTCGTCTAACTACAACTCAAACTAGTGCTGTCAGGACCGATGCTTCAACCTCTAGTATAATGAATATAGCATTAAAAAAAAAAAATACCAGTATGCTTGATTTAGATGGTTGTAAAACTGGTGGTGATTCCTCACTTTTTTTTTGTCTAAATAAGTGCGGATTGTGTCTATTATCTCCGAGACCCATGATTATTGATTAATAATGTGATTCTTCGCAATTGGCTGACTGATTAAAGAAAACACTCATAAATAATATTTTATATGACCGGACTACTCTGCAGTAACAAGCACACGTTTTAAATGTACTCATAAAGTCATAACCCAATGCCAGATTGTGACATTTTAAGAATTATAATATTGAACGATATTAAAATCTATTGTAATAATTTAAAATGTTTAGTAAAATTTGTATATTTAATAAATTAGAATATACAATTTATTCTAAGTTGTTTTTTTCTGACAAATTTTTTCAGTTTGGTAAACATTTATATCTATATTAACTAACTAAATACCTAAGCCTTAAGTTAAAATGCGGAGAACTTTTTTCTTCACATTATTTTCTAAAGGTTGTTCTGAATATTAATATAACATAACTTTGTTATAGGATATAATTACTTATAAAATATTAAAAAAAATTTTTTTTTTAATGTTAAAGGCTCATAACAGTCATAACTTAGGTCTTAATAGTTATACATATTATACGTTGTGTTTATTAAACTAAAAATATTCTTAAATTTTCAAAACTTAGTACTTCTGGAAGTAATAAAAAAAATAAGAGATTTAAATCTCTGTTTAAAGAAGTTTTTCAAAACTTAAGGATTACTTACTATCGTATGACTCCGGCTGGTCACCCGCCCCCCCCCCCCTTGAGGGACCTATTATATAAAATTATTTAGTTAAGGTGTATATACTTACGTGTCCCCAGCCCCCCCCCACATCGGATATTTCAAATTTTTATTGTGTATGCACATTTGGTGCGTTTTATAATGTAATTTAATATATAGAAGTTGACCCCATATATGGGGTAGACTACTAGGAGTGCCACTATTTGTTTCCCGAAGTCAAAAAGGTCAATAATTTTTATACTATACGAATTTCCTCCCGATTTTATACGAGTTGCCTCCCCATGTACCCTAATTGTTATTGTAAACGAAAAAGGCATAGTACTAGTTGCCTCCCAATGGGCAGGTGATAAATGTATAAGTGGTTCCAAACATTTTCAAATAGCATGTATCAAAATAAGCTTGTAATTTCAAATTCGTATCTATGACTTTTGTGCATTGATATTTGATACGATTACACCTATATAACTGAACATTAAGATAATATACACTTTTGTGTAATAATAAGATATAATCCAAACCAGACTTAGCTGAGCTAGACTGTAATAAATAACATAGTACGCTTCGTAAATGACGGAGAATCCTTTTGTTGATTTCCAACACTTGTTCTCGTTGTACAATTTTATTTTTATAAATTATTAACCAGTTTTAAATTGTTTAACTAATTTTTAGAATGGATCAATCTGAAGTGCAAAACATGGTTAGTGACAAACAAAAAACTGCAGTTAAAGTATTAATTAAGGGATTCTTATCCCTATTAAACAATATTTAACGTATATACTTGGCCTATTATTTTTGAACGCAGCGGAAGTCGGAGATATGTTTTCGATGGAACTAGCGGCTATACAGCCTTTAGATGAAAAAATTATCCAATTTTCAGACTACATATTTTTCAGAGGATTCAATTTTTCCTCCTCATTTAGTGGTAGAAAAAATTTCAAGCATTCAGCGAACAATCAATGCATATGTACGAATCTTTTCATAGAAAATTTAATAGCTATTTTGAGTCTTCACATCCTAATAACATATTTACGTTTATTGAAGTCTTGAAACTAATTCATCTAACCGAGACTATAATTTTTATACAAAGTATTAATAAGCTTAAGTCACATGTACGTTACAAATTAGAAATAAAATAATTTTCATTGACACTCAAATAAAAAATCTAAATGAAAAAAAATCAAATTTTGAGTACCAAAAATAATGGCTAAAAATATAAACCTAAGCAATGTTATAAATTTATTATTTTTTTATTGACTAATGACTGTCACCTGTTGAGTTTATTGACTTATTAGACACCATATATTTTTTTCATTGATTAATTTTTATATAACTAATGTTTAAAAAAAAACATTTTGTGTACAAAAATGTGAATGAAAAAAATATCAAATTTTGAGTATCTACAAATATTGGCTATTAAATATAAGCCTGTGCAATGTTTTACCAAATAATTTTTTTATTGACTATAATTATATTAATAATAAATTATGTATTATATTTTATTGATTAATTGTGTTACCACCAGTTTTTTTTTTATTTGTATAAATGTAAATATCTAATATTTACAATGCATACCTAATAATTTATATTCTTTCACTATAAATAATTAAATTCGATTTACGCATTTACTAGGTGTTTCATAGTGAAGTTTTTGAACCACTACTTCATTCAATACAATAGGCAACTAGTGTGAAAATGTTTTGGAGGCAACTTATATATTATAATTATGAACTATCCGAGGCAACTAGTGTATAATAACCTTTTTATTTACAATAAGGCTGGGAAGCAGTTCATATTTTTTAAGAGGCAACTATTATGCATCGGACTACTAGAACTAGAGCCTATTTGTTTTTGTTATAGGGTAGGTAGGGGGTTACGAAATAAAATACATAATATGATATATGAATAAAAATATTATCTATCGCCGGCCCTGATCGATATTAAAAAACGAGTAAAAGGTTTCTTATACTTTTGAGGGACAACTACAAGGCTTTTCTTGCTGTGTTTATAATTGCCAATGTCAAACTTAACGTTAGGTTAACTTGCTTCAAAGCTTCAGTTAAATAATTAATTGTAACAGTCACTGTCATATTATAATAATACTACAAGTACAATAATAATTGTTATAGTAAATAATATATACTTGATTAGTAAATAAAATTTATTTTAAAATATTTTAATCCATACAATTCAAATTAAAAACCAATCAATACGATGTTTATAAACAAAATATGCTTAAAATATTATATATATAAATATATATTTAATTATGCTTACGCATTGGGTCTGTTAGAGATTTATTTACGCTGTGGTGGTCTCGTTTATATTCCTCTGTTCGAACCATTCGTTCGTTTAATGAAATTGTATCCTTGAGCATTTATAAACGATCAATTATAATATTATAATTCGTAGATATATGACAAGAACTGGATTTCGATATAGTTTTTTTTAATTAAGTAAATGTTAAACGTATTTTTTAATCGTTGCGCCTATACGTCTATTATGACAAACTTTGCTTATGGGACATCGATGTGGTGAAATGTTTTATTTTAAATCGTATTCAATTTGCATGTTTGTATTTATATCGCATAGACAAATACCTATGTTGCGAATAAAATACCATATTCCATCTATAATAAGACTTTATATTCTATTTAATCTTCAGGGCATTATACATTCTAGTCCATACACCTACTTACAATAATATCGTATAGTCAAAGGTGAGCGAGTTAATAAAAATATATTTACTCGAGTTAAAGTAGGTATAAGGTTAAACCGTAATAACACCGGGGACCTAGAGTCAAAATTTCATAGTCAAGAAAAAATAAATTTTACAATAACAAAAATATCTGATCAGCCTTATTATATTAAAATGCTATATTTTATATACTTTATTTTAAGATATCGTTTTTACCATTAGATACAAAATATTATGTCCATGTGCCAATACGGTTATTATAAATGTGAGGACGTGTTGTAGTTGAATCTTGAATAATATAGTATAATCATAAAAGTCTATGTATTATGGTGCCACTAATATAAACATCTGTATGTCATATTTTCTTGTTGCAGTTGGTCGTGATTAGAATAAAGGAACCGTATGTTGAGTTGCCTTAGAGTGCCACAATTTAGGTATATTCGGAGAAACATGACGGCCGGTCGAGTAAAAAAAAATAGTGTCTGCGAGTAGGAAGTTAACGGTAGTGGTGATTTGACAATTGCTGATTCAAATCGTAGTTTAAATCCTCTTGCAGGCTCCAGGTATAGGTAAGAGCGTATAATATTATAATTTGCGCCAAAAACAATACCAAATAATAAATAAATATATATGTCATTTGCGCCACATCTAAAATTGTACTTCGGTAATTTGCCTCACCTTTTTAAGTTTGTAATTTGTGCCAAATAAAACTAAACAAAAAGGCAATACATGTAATCTGCGCCATCGCGTACCTACAAAATTTGTAATTTGCGCTATTGTTTACCTTATTAAAATCGTAATTAGCGCCACTAATACTAAACCAGTCATATTATAATTATAAATAAATGTAGGTATATAAATAAAACGAACACCGTGTATATTAAATAAGTACATTTTCGTTTAGTTATAAAACATATAAATCGAGATTGATTATGTCTAAATAATAGAGGCGATATGCCGATATGTCTCTATTATCAATAGAACATAACAATATTATATTGGAAACACGTCGGTATGTATATTATTGTATATCCTATGCGATATCAGTACATTTATCTGCCGGTAAATTCCAACAATTGAAGTTGAAAGTGTGGCGAAAATTGCATATTTCATTTCGTTTTCTGTCGTGGCGCAAATTACCAAAATTAATTTGTATATGTGGTGCAAAATACATGTTATATTTTGGTTCAAATTACATACGCACTTGAATGTACTTATTTGTGGCGCAAATTACAAGTAATAAATTTGGCGCAAAATACCATCTCTCATACGTAATGGGTGCACTCTGTATCAATTTTGAATCTATTAAACTTGACTCGGGGGTAAAACGTATCACGCAATAAGTATGATAATCGGCTGCGGCTGAGTGAAATATACGTATTATTTAATAGTATATATATAGTATAGACGTGATTGAGGCGACGCGGTGGCTGATGGATTCTGACCAGTATAACCGGAGCGATGAACGCAAATGATGCAATGAATTGTATTACCTACTTACCAATTTAAAATTCAGAGCGGGCCGATAAATGATGTGTATATGCGAGTGTTTAATTTGTCCACACGTGACTATAGATGTTATTTTATAGTAGAAAAAAAAATGATTCAATTTTCAAATTTGGGGATGGTTTCTGGTAGAATATTATATCTCATTGGAACTGTTGATTGTTAAATTAAGCATTTTACAGTCGCCTACTCAATGGCAAAGTACACTCGACAGTTGATACCTGTCCTACTGTAAATAGCGTAATGGTTACCACTATATACTCTCTATTTTTGTTAGTTTTTGGGTATCATCTAAAGGCTTTTAGAAATAATGGACATTTTTTAATTTTTATTTGTGAGAACTGTTTACGGTAGAAAATTGTTTTTAGTTAGTTCTTTGGAGAGTCGAAGAAAAAATTCCCAGGGATAAATAATTAACAAGGATTAATAATGATTGAAAAATAAAAATTACGGAAAAATAGAAATTTTAAGCAAAACATGTTTTCAACCAAATTGATTTTGTATTCAAATTATCAAATTATTTTCGCTCTTTTTTGGTTTATTTATGATGAGATTTTTGTTTTTGATTAAAAGTAGTTTATTATTATAATATTAAAAAATATCAAAAGTATATCATCATAATTTTTTTTTTTTTTGTAAATATTTTAATTTAAAATTTCTTTAATGTATTCATAAAAATTCAGAACAATTGCAAATTATTTTATATTTAAAAATTATTACTTACCAGGTTTAAATATTTAAATAATGTTTCTCGTAAGTGATGCTTTTTTACTGGAATTGGAAAAAAAAATTTAGTGTAAAGCAATATATATTTTATTAAATGAGAGATTAAAATTCAAATGTCGACAAAATTGTACACTAATAGTTTATCCACTAATAGTCTATAAGATTGTTTTTATTTTGTATCACTCAACCAATATTTATCGTAGAAACATGAAATATTCAAGTATTACTAAATTATCACTTTTATTTAAACACAATATGATTTTAAAAATATTTAAATACATTTTAAGCTATAATTATTTTACGAACTTTTTCCAAAGTTTTATATAGTACGACATATTGACTTAAAAATTATAGTTAATATAACAGCTATTAATATTATATGAAATTGTAATATTACTATGACTATACTATACTTATAATTAGAGCGCGGATTTTTATGCACTTATAAGTATCGATATATGCCATATAATATGCAGTAAAAATCATGAAAATATGCAAAAAATATGCAGTTAAAATCATGAAAATATGTAAAAAAATATGCAGTCAAAATCATGAAAATATTTAAAAAATATGCAAACATTTTTATTTATTTAAAATTTACAGTAAAACTTATAATAATCAATTATTTAAATACTTAATAAAAAAAGATTTAGGGAATTTTCTGAAAACCTTAATTTATTTTTAAAATTTTATTTATTATATGCATTTCAAGTTTTTCTTCTGTGAAGCTGTGTCGTTTATCGGATAACATATTTTTAAAGACTGAGAACGAACGTTCGACGTCAATCGAAGTTATTGGGGTATATTTGAAGCAACTTAGTATTGTCGGGTCTTGATAAAGATCTTCGAGCTGAACGTTTTCGCCTAATAACACTGAATTAATTTTTCGTAGAATCTTCAGACCTTAATTTTTGTTGGAAAGCTCGTTTAATTTTGTGGTAAGTGTTGCACCTTTCGATCCAGAAATAGAATGAATTTTTAATCGTAATCGATTATTTATCTTATAAAGGTTTAAATAAATATATATATATATAAATTAATATTTAGTGACTATGAAATTTAGTTTTAATTTTTCTACTTGACAAAAAATTATTTTACACATTTTTTTTTAAATTTTCTCTTCAATATGCAATAAATTTTGAATTTTGTCAAAATATGCAATAACCTTTAAATATGCAGAAATATGCGAAAAAAATTTCACCATTAGCTTCAAATTATGATGATTCGTGGATGATAACTGACAACAATCTAAAAATATTAAAAGGAAAAAAATATGCAATTGCATAGAAATCCGTGCTCTACTTATAATGTATGCGATTTATTTTTGATTATAAAAATTAGTTCGACTAACCATGTTACTGGGTAGTAGGTACAACTATTAGTGATGTGTGCTAGTTTAATACCGTATAATACATAATATTCTGGTATTATATACGCCATGAAAAAATTATTTAGTACAATAGTGTAAAATAGGTACAAAAAATTGTAATACGAAAACTTCTTATTGATTATTTCATTACTCATTATCTATCCAGGGTCGCTTTATATTTCATTTTTTCAATTCCTCCTATTTTTATTAAGATTCAATTTTCATACGGAAAATTAGTCAAGAAAGATCAAATCTACAGTATTATGTGTTTTTAAATTCAAATTTCTTTATTAAAAGGAATTTGATTATGAAATTGATTAATACTCGTATATTGTATACAGGTGATTCGCCAAGCATGCTCAACCCCATCTTTTCTTTAAATAATTAATAATGAATTTATTCAAATTGGTTCTAATTTTTGGAATTTTAAAATATACTCTTGTGTATATAATAAAGAGTGTTCCGTGGCGATACGAACTTTTGTTTTTCAAATGAGAACTTCTCCTCCTTTTTTATCTGTAAATTATTTAGTAGATAAATATTTTTAAAATTTTGATATACTTAATTACAAATTCTAATGAGTAGTTTCTTAGTTATTAAATTGTTTGTATTAGGGATAATCGTTTTACCTTTTATAAAAATGTATAAAATACACATACTAATGGAAGTAAAAAAAGGGGGGGGGGTTCTCATTTGAAAAAAAAAAGTTGGTATCGCAGGACACTCCTTAAGTGGTTCAAAAAATCTCAAGAATTTGAAAATATGATCTTCGAGTATATTTAAAGATTTCCAAAAATCAGAGTTTCAATAACTCCATTATTAAAGAAAAAAAGGGGGTGAGAATGCTTGGTGAATCACCCTGTATATATATTACAAAAGTATATATTATACCGTTCTTTAATACGCACAGTATTCCAAAAAGTTAAGCACAAAAGTACAAAAATATAAAAATATACCTATTTTGACAACACCGACTATATAAGCAGCGTAGAGACTTCTCGGGTTTTTTCATTTTAATCTCTATGCTTACACTTCGTACACGACAGACATGTAAGTACATTCGATGGGCAAAACGTTGTTGTAAATGTAATGCACGTTGCTGTAACAATAATGTCAGCTCGCGATTGTTGGTCAACAGGACCAATTCTACAGAGACATAGAGCCCAATTTATCGCGAACAAACAATAATAATACACACTCACACGCATGCCACACACACGACACAATGTGCGTAATAACTGTGTGTAATAACCTGATTTTAGTTAGTTCGATAATATGATATTATTTCGATAAGATTTCGCCCTGGAGGCATACGTCTCGGACGCCGGAGTCGCGCAATCCGGATAAAATATTATGGCGATCTATATACGCACTTGGCCCCACCCATCCAACAGCCCTCGACCGTGGCCGGTGAGGGCCGAGCAAGGTTCACCACTGGTACACCATTAGGTATATAAGCCCGAGTGCTAGCTGTTAGAGCTTTACATTCAGTCAAAACGTTCAGTGACTTCAACACACTCAACAACCAAAAAAAACCTTATTTATTCGCAATGGCATTCCAAGTGAGTACACACGTTATTGATGTTATTTTTTTAAACATATTTTTGTTTCGTTACCCTGCAGTCTTAAATGTAAAAAATTATTCTCTGGCATCTCATAATTATTCCAAACCTCGCACTGAAATCGAATTTCTCTTTTCGTATAGAACAATACGTAGATAAAAACGTACTTTTGCAAAAAACATATCTTCCAACTATAGTAGGTGTCGTGGCGACTATGGAGTAATGTACCAGTTTTCTTATAGTTTAGATCATAATATTATATTACCTTAATCAATATGTATTAAAGTAAAATTATTTTAAATTCTGACGGGTTTAAACTACATGTCATTATAATTTTGATCTGTTGGTCGATTATAAATTTCATCGATAGTAGTAATATATTTTATCCTCCCATTGCCCGTTTCAGACTCGGATTTTATTGATAACAAATTCGAGGTAAGAATGATTTCTAACAAACCGTTTTTCGATTCAGAGACTTACCTATGGCGGGTTATGGTCGTACAAATTTATAAATCTTATATCAAGCATAGTCCTTTATTTCGTACACCTTGCAGAATGACAGCAACCTAAATATAACCCATTTAAATTAAAGTCACTTCGGTCATATCGGACTCTCGGCAATGCTTCGTAAGAATTACAATCGGTGACAAGTGCAGACTCCGAGAAAGTATATATATATATTTATTTATTATATGACATTCGTTTGATTACAGATTAGTTTATCCTATCCGTATAGGCTCATTATTAGTCAAATGAAACTTAATATTTCACAGCTGTAACTACTGCAGTATAAGAATCAGTCGTACTATATATAGACAAGAATAGACCACTTTGTTTTTCTCGTTTACCAAACCAATATAAGAAAATCTCGAATTCTCGATAGACCACAATGTATTTAGTGCAATCATATAATATTATTCTAAAGTCGCGATGCAATATACCACAGGCAGTGACCTTGCTAATACTGCCCGCCAGACGGTTCCGCATATAAATTATATAATATAGATATACGTAGTGTACTTGTCCTATATACCTAAAATTAGACGCGTAATAAAGTCGCAACATTTGTGATTTATTTTTTTGTTAACAAAACATAATTATTATAATCAATAATTATAAAAATATGTCAGTAAATATTTTATTAATAACCTAATAACCGAATTTGTCCAAACGCTCAAAAAATAAAATTGCCTACAAACACGGTATAATTTGTTTTATCGATGATACCTATTAGCTAATAGCATTTAAAATATAATATTGATTTCGGTTCTTAGAGAGCACGAAAATATTCGCATTTGAAAATTGTAATTCATATTAAAACATAATTATTATAATGTTCAATTTTGCATTTCAGACCGTCGCCGTCTTCGCTTGCGTGCTCGCCGCCGCACTTGCCGCCCCCGCCTACCCGACACCAGCTGCTTACCCAGCACCCGCTGCCGCCTACCCAGCACCCGCTGCATACCCCGCACCCGCTTACTCCGCACCCAAATCTTACGCCCCAGAGCCCGCCTACGCCCCAGCCCCGTACAACTTCGAATACAGCGTGCACGACGATGCCACATACGACATCAAAAGCCAATCCGAATACAGCGACGGTAACGGTTACGTCAAAGGATCCTACAGCCTGGTCGAGCCCGATGGCACCAAGAGAATCGTCGAATACACCGCTGACGACTACAACGGTTTCGTCGCCGAAGTGAAGAAAGAAGGCACACCGTCCTACAGCTCCGCCCCGGCCTACAAGCCAGCGTACAAAGCCCCAGCCTACCCAGCTGCCCCAGCCTACCCATCGGCCCCAGCCTACCCATCGGCCCCAGCCTACCCGTCGGCCCCAGCCTACCCATCGGCTCCAGCTTACCCAGCAGCCGCCCCAGCCTACAAGCCAGCTTACTCCGCCCCGGCTTACTCTGCACCGGCTTACTCCGCACCAGCTCCAGCTTACGGATACTCCACCCCCGCCTACAAGCAATCGTACGCCGCCCCGGCATACAAACAATACTAATTTATAATAAATTCTAGGAAAAAATTATTTATTGTATTATTATGTAAATAAAATTTCAAATTGCCAACTATACCAAAATGAGTTTTAAAACTGTTTTTATTTTTGAAACCTTTTACCTAATCCTCCTAATCACAACGCACTGTCCGATATCTCACATATAGGCAGGTACATTTAAATCGGGCGGACGGATAAAATGTACCTATATATTATATTTGGACTCAAGTGAAACCGAAATTGCGTGCGCAGAAGCGTTGGCCACCGTATACTGGTCATCAACATAGTGTTTGTAATGGTTAGTATTTTGCAAGATTTTATCTTTATGATATCATTATAATGTGTCGATTAACAGATTAACGTGGGTGCCCACATCATGGTGAGAAACAGAACGGATAGGTCTACAGGTCAGTCTATGTCATTTAATGAAAATCTATAAGAGTAAAATCCAAAATCAAATGCATTGCCCGTTAAAACTTTCAGGCTGTCCCCAAAATTAGCGCATGTCTCTACGAAAAACCGTATACCTGCAACGGCGTAAAGGTATAAACTTGATGCGATAGGAATATACGTAAAAGAAAATGCGTAATTCTGCTTGAAATAAAACAACTCTAAAGCAGTCGTCGATTGTTTGAACTGAATGTACCATACTGTTGACCTAGAGGCCTTTGACTCACCGCGAATATCGAGTCAGTACACTCTAAAGCCTCGAGCTGTGGTCTGATAAATTATTATTTATTATGTAATATAATATGTTGCATACGTAGGTACTGGTAGCCAGGTAAGTTTATCAGAAATTATAGGAGTGTCATATTTAATGTTTAATATATTATTATATATTATTATATCTTGTTTCACAAAGTAGTAAGTACATACACTTACTTATGTCTATGTGTTCTATTTTTCAATCGAATAGCAATTATAAATGATGATACTAGAAAAAAATAAAAATCAACAGCCATCGCACATTACTCGAAAATTATATGTTTGATACCTATTATCAAAGTGACATTGACACACATATTGTAAATATTTCACCATAGTGTATAATATATTAATATTAACTATCAATTATTATGGCCTATATGCCACTTATAGTTGTTGATAAATATTTAATTAAAAAAAGCGGGTAAGCCGTGGATGTCGCTCTGCTGTACAGTAGGTTACTGTAATGGATGGGATTAAATTTGAATGCGATGATAGGTATCATTGTATACGAAAAACTATTCTGAACGGAGATGATTTGTCAGTCTAGGATATATTATATTTAAATATTGTCATATATTCTATTTTGAAACAAATATTTTATTTTTCAATTAAGACGCATTTTGCATATGGAATGGTTAATCAATTAGTGTAGTTATCATGTAGTTATCATAATTCATAATACCTTATATATACGAATACCTGGTTTGAGGATAAATCATTACGCGATTTCATAAAAATTTAAAACTCAAACGCTCAAAACATTTTTCCTATAATGACGCTTCAAATTTTATCTATAGCTATTTGAAGCAAAACTTATGGAAAACTTGGTGTTAAATTTTATAACCTTAGATATAAATACAAACAATATTATGAATTTTGAACTACAAAATAATTTGCAAATTGTGATAAAGATTGACAAATTTGTAAGGAATCTTGTATTAAATTTTCAAAGCTTAGATTTAAAAAGAAAATTTTTTATGAATTTCTAGCTTATAATAATTTGCGAATTTTCGTAATTTTTACGTATTTAGACAAAATTTGAACTTTAAATGCTTAAAAAAAAAAAAATGTGACTATACATTTCTTGATTTTTCAACTGCTATTGTAATAATATTTTGGGAGCCTTGTATTCAATTTTAAAAACTTAGGTTTAAAAGGAAAATTTTTTATGAATTTCTAGAATAAAATAATTTACGAATTTTCGTGATTTTTACGTATGTTGTCAAAATTAAAATTTGAATGCATGTAAAAAAAAATGTGGCTATATATTTCTTTTATTTTTCAACTGCTATTGCAAAACTATATTATGAGCCTTGTATTAAATTTCTCAAATCTTAGAATTAAAAAGAAAAACTTTTATGAATTTCGATCTAAGATAATTTGAACATTGCCGTAATTTTTATGTATTTAGTCAAAATTTGAACTGTAAATGGTTATAAAAAAAATTTGTGACTATATATTTCTTTTATTTTTCAAATTCTATTGTAAAAATATATTATGAGCCTTGTATTAAATTCTCAAATCTTAGAATTAAAAAGAAAAACTTTTATGAATTTCGATCTAAGATAATTTGAAAATTGCCGTGATTTTTACGTATTAAGTCAATATTTGAACTTCAAATGCTAATAAAAAAAATCGTGCGTATGTATATTTATAATTTTTTAATCACTATAAAAATAATTTATGAGGAACTTTGTATTAAATTTTCAAGTATTTTGATACGGCCATAATAATTTTATCGACACTTCAAAAATAAATTTTCAGACAAATTGAAAATTTCAGTCGTCTATAAATATCTCAAAAAAAGTCAAAATATTTTGAAAATTAAATCATGTAAAGAAAATGCCAATTTAAATAACTGATAAAATTTTCAAGTATCTACAACTTATACTTTTTGAATAATAACAAATATTTAAAATTGTTTCAGGATAAATCGTTATCGTTACGCTATTTCGTAAAAATTTAAAATTCAAACGCACTTAAAATTTTTCCTATAATGATGTTTCGAGTTTTCTCTATAGCTACTTGAAGGAAAACTAATGGAAAACTTAGTGTTGCATTTTTAATCCTTAGTTTTAAACGCAAAAAATTTTATGATTTTTCAACTTCAAAATTACTTGCAAATTTTCGCGTTTTCGACAGATTTCATAAAATTTTGAACTATAAACGCTTATTAAAAAAAATTGTGACTTACGATTTTTAATTTTTTTTTAGCTATAATAAGAACAACTCAAAAGGAACCTTGTATTAAATTTTCAAGTTTTTTTGGTCGTCCAACATTTTGGACATGATGGACATTTTGGACATTTTAAAAAATAAACAAATAACATTTGTTTTTTCCATCACTTCGTTCAGAATCTAATATATATTCATTAAAAAACTCTGCTCGAAAAGCAGACAACTCCAATACAAGTGTAAAAAACTGCCACATACCTAGGTAATTACTAATTTATGAGGAACTTATTGAACATCTTCAATTACATATTTTATGACAACATCATAGTGCGTATTATTTTTATTTATTAGGTATAAACATTTTTCTCCGCGTTTTTGTTTGTCTTTAAGATTAACATTCTTACTAAAAAGCTACCAATTATGTGTTTGAGTAATAAATACATAAACTGAAGTTTTAAAATAAATAGCAGCAGCAAATATTTCGGTATCAGTACCCCAAACTCCTATTAAAATCAGACAAAAGTTGTATTAATAGTTGTTTACTCGTATCTAATTATTTTGAATAGGTAATATTTACATGCCTTCGTTTTCTATATTATTTTCTTTTAAATATGATTGTAGCTGTTCTTCTCCACCTACATATTTCATTATTTTTTGATTGGTATTTACAATCTATAATAAATAAAATTTGTTATTATTAATAGGTAGGTAGCTAGATCATTATTAATCATTAATTATTTATATTACAGTGGCTATGTTTTGTCTGATGATTGAATGCTGTTCTTCAGTACCAGTTACAATATAAAGAAAATGCTCGAAAAAGACAATTCCCATCGCCAATAATATTTTTTATTGCACATGGATAGTTCAATGTTTTTATTTTCAAATCAGTCTCCTCCAAACTTTTTTTAAAATCAAGCTTAAGTGCTCTACGCTTGGCCTGTTGCCAGTGTTTTCCAACTGGGTTGAAATTCCTTGTTTCACCTTGTACTCTTAATGTCTGTACATACTCAACATCCATAGGTATCGTTTCTAGAGAATTATTGGTTTCATTTCTTTCATAAAATTGTTTTATGTTTTTAAGTAAATGTTTAGTTTTCAATATTTTATCTCCGTTTTTCAATATACATAAATTGTCGTTAATAATTTCATGTATTGAATAGGGACCAATCCACGGAATTAGAGCCCATCCTCCTTTTCGGTCGTCACGTTTCAGATTTTCTAGAAAAACCTTATCTTATACTTTAAAGACACTATCTGCACGAGGGTGTCTTTTGGCATATAATGCTTTTTGTAAATCCTGTGCATGTTTTATGTTTTCTGACACACTGTCTTGAATTATGTCTAAATATTAAAAAGTTCAACTATTAAACTATTATTATGTAAGTACTAACATCATCAAATTATTAAATTACTTTTTTATCACCATAATTTTAGAATATTGTGTGTTGTGAAAATTAAAATTAATTTATTTGAATTGAGAGTAGGTACATATTATATTATAAATTATAATTAGGGTCCAGAATAATATGCACTAAAAATGTACTGATTTTCATTGAAATATGCACTTAAAATATTATGCATAAATATGTGAGTAAAAATGCATTTTAATCAATTTTTTTCAGTTTAAAAATGTATATAATTTAATTAATTAAATAATTAATATGGAACAAAAAAAATGTATTAAACGCCTAGTTGATATAATTTAATTGTATTTTGTATGATGTATTCAATTGCATGTTGTATTTTGAACATTCATTCATTTTAAAAAATACTCATGGTCAAAAATCAATTAAAACAAATTTAGTATATTTTTATAATACAATATTTCAAATTTACTCGGAGAGTTACAGCAGTTGGCTACTAAAGACTTGAATACATTTTCATATAAAAATGCATCTCGATTTTTAGCAAAGTTTTTTCTTTTCACATTCGCAGGTTTTACATAGGACATAGCATCAAGTATTAGTATTAATAACTTAATACTGTTTTATCATAAAATATTTTATAAAAATATAAAAATATACATAAAAATTAAAAATGTTCCAAATGTATGCAACATTTAACTTTGCAAACTAACACATTAGGTTAAGATTCAAATATGTTAGCTACTTATTTATTTAATAAATAAAAATATGCAAATGCATACAATTCCGGGCCCTAATTATAATAATAGAAAATAATTTAAGTTATTCTGATTTTTTTTTAAAGTGTTTTGGTTTTTATAATAATATGAAAAAGAGAGTCAATTTATTAAATGTCCTCTGGAATTTACTAACAACTGCATGTTAAAACCATTATTTCATCTAAGGTATATACATTTTGTAATATATAAATAACAAAACTTAAAATTTTAATTTATAATCTAACTTCTACCAATTTTTTAACAAATCTATTTTGAACAGACCTGCAAGTTAATTGTAATAATAAAATAACATCAATTAATAATATAGGGGGAGAGGTATTATTATGCTTTTATATTATCCTAAATATTTATATTTAATATAAAAATATTAATTATGCTATTGTGATAAAATAAAATAATATAAATATATTATACCTCTCATTGATATCATATACTCCAAAGTTTCTTTAAACTTGTCTTCATTAAATTCTCCAGTAAAAAAATTTCCTTCAATTACACTGCTATTTAATAATAATAATAATAATAAAAATATTCCCTCATTAAGGGAATATTTAATTTCGACTGGGAGTACTGGTTCTCTCTGGTAAACTCGAAAAATGGAGAATATTTTGTAGATGTATGTGGTACAGACCGATATGCAAAGAGAACTCCTTGTAAAACGTTGGGCCATTCAATTTTATTTTCATTGTGTATCTAAAATTAATGTTATTGTAGTTTTAATACATTACCTATTTAAATATTTATCATACTATAAGAGTAACATACTTTGAGCAAATAATTTTTAATGGTGCGATTAAATCGTTCCACAAGACCATTTGCTTGTGGGTGGTATGGCGAAGTAACTTTATGAATGGTTACGATTTTTGGACAGCCATGCCGACAAATAATTTTGTCATAAATAAAATGAGCTACTGTCATTGCTCTTTTATTGGACAATGGCCGTGCCTCACACCATTTACTAAAGTAGTCTATAGCAACTGCTGCATAACGATACCCACTAACTTCTGGCAATGTAATTAAGTCAATGCCAATTTGCTTGAAAACCTTAATAATATTATATTTCATTAGGTTAATTACTAATCAGATTAATAAGTTTTATAAATAATTACAAGTGATATACCATTTTTGGTACAGGAACTGGGTGTAGTTCAGGTATCACTTTTAATGTAGCTGGATTGATGCATTGACAAATATTACATTCTTTAATGTATTTCTTTGTATCTAACGTCATTGAAAGCCAATAATACCGCTGGCTTAATAGATTAAGTGTTGCATCCCTACCACAATGGCTAGAAAGTGAAACTGTTCATCCGTTCTTCGTGATTCAATATGACACGGGCACAATGTTTTTATGGTACAGAGTATCATTGTCCACATAAAATGATTTTGCCTGTCTTCTAAAATTGGACTTATCATTTTTGTGATGTACATTATTAGGGTATCCATGGCCCAATAAATATAATAACACAGCTCTCAAGTTAACAGGCTCCAAAGATTTTTGTCTATCAGGTATTTCTCCAAGTTTTGGTTGGATCTTGGTGTCCTCCCATGGCTGAAACATATTTACAATAACTACAAATTTAAAAGTTATTAAAATTCTTGTTCACTTAAAATAAATAATAGATTTGATTGAGGTTTTTAAAATAACAATGTTTTCCAATTAATTTGAAAAAATAAAATTTAAAGTAGTATTACATTTTATGCTTAATTATGCAAGTGTTGTGTTGTGGGGTCACTGTAATTGATGTTTTGAATTTGATTTAATTGATCTAAAACGATTGCATACAATTATACGAATAATAATTTTTAGCGAAAACTGTATGTCAGCCCATATTACCAATAAGCAATAGCATATTTTATGATGTATTTATGTTGCCATTGAGTTATTTTACAATATTAGTAATATTAAATTCATTTTTGCCCAAAACATTACATTTTAAATAATCATTGTTTTATATGAAATATAATAGCATACTTTAAAAGTTTCAAGTACCCCAAATAATATATTTAAATTAGCACAAAATAACTAAAACTGTTATTCGTCGTTTAATATTTAATTTTGTTCAAATTTAAGCTAAAATGTCTGTCACTGTGACTTGATAACCAATTAGGTATTAATCATTTTATTTATAAAATTATTTTTTTCATTACAGATCATAAAAATATTGGAATTTTGTACATCTTTTTTGGTATTTAATCATGCATGATAATTGAATCATCTGCACTTAGAATTGTAATTTGTCTAAATAGATAGATTTATTTTATTATTTCACAAAAAGTTTTTAAATAAAATAATTTGTTTCCAAAAGCAAGCATGAGTAGGAAATAAGAGTTTAAATTAGATAGCTAATATACATAATTGAATATGAATCAAAAGTGATAAAGTAACATTAACAGGTTTAATTATTAAAATATAAATAAATAATCGGTAGTATATTAAAATCTACATTAAAAATATAATAATCAATTTTAATTTAATATTAAAGTACAACATAGAAAAAACTATATTTATAGTTATTACGATATATTAAAGGACATATTTTATGTATAACATGATACCTAAATAATTTAAAATTAGGGAAACTCATAATATCAACTCCTAAATTATTAGGTACATAAAGTAATACAATAATATTTAAAGGATTTCTCTTACCAAATTCGGTAGTGCATTTATAAGTTCTAAATACATTTTTATTATTTTTGCATGTATTGTACCTAATTTTATTGTGATTAAACCTCAATTAATTTAAATCATATTGATATATACTCGTATTTAATAAGATTTGTTTAACATGTAATTGTTTCATGTTTAAAAGGTCATATTCATTATAAAGAGTTTTGGTGTAGATATGATGTTTTTTTTTTTTTTGAGTAATTCTTTATAATATATTTATAGTTGTATTAAGTAGTTTTAAATGCAATTATATGCACTTCTCAAGCCAGATGTTCCATAAGAGTATAGGTACCAATAGCGCGCAAGAGAAAATACATTGCAAAAACCACTCACAATAATGTATTTAGGTACCTAATGAAAAACTATTTAGGGTTTTGTATTTACAAAACAAACTCTTAATTTTCTTAACTGTTACTGAAATATGAATATTAGTAATTAAAGTTCGTAGTGCCTTAGAATATCTTTTATTTTTTTGGAAACCAAACTATCTTTCAGAATAAAATCAATATCATACAATAAAATTTGTATACACTTTCTAATATTTTTGATTGAGTATATTAAGTTGGTAAATTGGGCGATAGCTAGGACAAACCTTAGTACCCCGTTTAAACAGTGGAATTACACAAGTTTGTTTACATATTTCTGAAAAGCTACCTGATGGGAGCGAAAGGTTTTTAATATGTACTAAAGGAACAAGCATAAGTTTAGACATTTTTTTAAGAACATAATTATTGAAGCCATTTATATAAAAGGAAGTTACATATTTACAATGTATAGGTAGTGAAATTTTTTCAATTCTTTTTGATATAGGTTTTAGAAAAAAACAGTGAGGTTTAGTGTGAATTTTAGTAGGAAAGGTGTTGTCTAGAATTAAGACAAATTAATTAAATTATTAATAATAATCAATTCTATTTTCAATATAATGTACCTAATATTGTCACAATTCGTGCATTTATTAACTATAATAATTTTTTTATAGCAATAAAAATTGTAGTTAGTGGTTTTGGAAATTAATTAATTCCTATAATAATAATGAGACATCCAGATGTTTTGATAACATACATTTTTTTCACAAATCACAATTAAACAATAATAGACTTAAATTATTACAACCGTCATTAATAATAATTTGTGATTTTTTAATTAATAACGGAACAGGAACAGGAACAGAACAAAATATTTATTCACCATTATTAAATAATATTTACTTAACTATTGTCTATTTTCTCTTTACCTATATAAAGTAGGTATCTTAGGACTAATTAATTAAAGTTGTACAATTAAATAATAAATTGAGTTGTTTTAAAATTAAATTAAACAATAAAATATTAATAAAAGTATACGGTATATAATAAGGAAAAAAATTAAATCACCTGCATCCTTATTTATTTTAGATTATTCTGTTATATTTTTTCATCTTAAAGACAAAAGTTTTTCAATTTTTATATTATTTTCTTAACATACAAAAACAATACAATAATACAAATATAATTTCACATTTAATTCCACTTAATACACCAATTTATTTAATTATAACAATTACCTAGGTATTGAAACAAAAATAATAATTATTTGACCTTTATTTTTATCTATTTCTAAAACTGAATATTATGTTACTCATAAATATATTATTCTGTAATCAAAAAATCTATACATATGCCTTGATTTTTTCTATAGAAATTTAAACTTAAAATTATTGCATAATTATATATTTTTATTTTATTTTGTTGCAGTTTAAATACAATTATGTTTTATAGGTATAGCCAGACATTTTCAAATGCAATTTTTATGGCACAAATTAATTCAATATACCTACTTACAGTACTTATTACTTATTGTAAAATAACTTAATAGCAACATAAATATATCATAAAATAAAGCTACTACTGCCTGTTGGTATTATTGGCTGGCATATAGTTTTCGATTAGAATCGTTATTCTTATGCAATTAAATTAAAATTGAACACGCATAAGTACATTACAGTGATTCCCTCACTAGACACATAATGTACAGCAAGTACCCGATTGCTCACTGTTTTGTTAGTTAAATTTAATAAATTTTCAAAATTATTTTCAAGTATCAAGCAAATTTTAACTGTATTCATTTATAGTTATATGCAAGTATTATTATATAATTAAATTTCAACAAATGCTATAGTAATGAAGAAATACAAAATTTTCAAATTTTTTATTGAATACCTAGTTGAATTTTGAAATGATCGTTTACAATTTAAATGGTTTGAACTATAAAATAATTTTGTGTAACATAAAATATTGTATCCATGTTGTTTTATAATAACTTATAAATTAATATACAGAGTAAAACAGGAAGACCAGACAGATTAAATTTTTATAACTTTTGTTTAAATCAATATTTCGATTTCTTTTTTACATATAGTCACTTGCACTACACAAATGATATTGAAATTTTTTTTTTATATACTGAAAAAACAAAATTTTAAATTTGATAATTTAATTCAATTTTTAAATCTGATTCTAAAACCATTTATTTAAGTCAAGTAGTTTATTTTTTAGAATGTTTTAAAATACCTATTAATATTTTTTGAGTAAATTACTTTAGAATAGAAACTTTTTTCAAAATATTATTTTTTGGGAATTTCTTGACATGAGTTTAGTTTTTAAATTATTTATGACCCCTATATTTTTTACAATTTTTGCCATACGTTTGAGAAGTATATTTTTTTATTTTTTTTTGTCAGGTCTTTCTGTTACACTTTGTGCATACCATAAAGCATAAGTTTTTTTAATATATTATTAGGTATTCATTATATTAAATGATAAAAAAATAATTCATTTACCATTCAAATCATTCAATATTCATTAATAATTTTACATATTATAATTAAAACATTTTAATTTTGGTACTTACCTTTTACTGGGTCGTAGATTAAAGTGGAAATCTAAATGAAAAATTTAGTAAAAGTTGAATATTCAAATGAAAATAATAATCTGAAATAAGTCCAAATTCTTAAACGTAAGTATAGGTACCCATCTGGCTGCCAATATTATTTGTCCTATCCCTCTTCTCTTAGGTATTAACATTGTATATTCTTTTTTTTAAATTTTTACCAAGAATTTATCAGCTATCAGCTACTTATAGTTAATATGGGTTTAATATTTATCAACATTGTTTGGTACGTATCTTCATATATACATATACTAACCCATATGGATATACCTACTGTTTTGTCGCAAGATTATACTAGGAAGATCTTACCCCCTATGGAGGTATAAATGTCCTAGGATATTCTTACCGGGAGTAAAATAAGACTAGGAAAATCATACCCCCTCTCGGTATAGTATGCGTAGGATATTCTTACCCTCGGGGGTATGATTATCCTAGGATAATTTTACTGGGGGTAAAAATAACCTAGGAATATCTTACCGGGGGTACAATATTATCCTAGGAAAATCTTATCCCCCCCCCCCCCCCCGAGTAACATTATCCGAGGCTGCGACACCGGCACTGAGCGTATACGTCATACGACTATGGCTATGAATTATGATAGCGAAATT
Organism: Diuraphis noxia; assembly: GCF_037042655.1. Classification (NCBI taxonomy): domain Eukaryota; kingdom Metazoa; phylum Arthropoda; class Insecta; order Hemiptera; family Aphididae; genus Diuraphis; species Diuraphis noxia. The sequence continues at coordinate 67,552,021 of NW_028301711.1, forward strand.
GGTCGTTAAACCATATTATATTTAAACGCGCGGAGTCGGAGGTCAAGGACCCGGTACCTGTTCTACACGGATCGGACATCGGACGGTATCGTTATTAATTATATTATTGTAAATTTGTGATAACGTTGATAACAATCACGTTACGAGTATTATTATTTATTATTTATTGTGAATTACGTATAAACGTATTCCATATTATAATATATTTTTTTTGTCTTATTTGGGCGCCCACCGTCACTATACATTATTATTATTATTGTTTATACCGTATTGTATTATACTCACGTTAGTAGGTATATTATATTTATAATTAGTAGCACGGCGGTGCATTCAAAAGTTGAGTTATTTCTATATGTACCTATTAACGGTCACCCGGTCCTTTGCAGGTCACTTTGTATATTGGTTTTTTGTTAGATAATGTCTGTGTAAAATTTTTTTTAGTTTTTTATTTTTTTTATCACCATCTAAGGATAACCGCCATCCCCGTAGGAGCCTTTGTGGTACACAGGCTCAGTGGAATATTGATTAAGGATGCTCTACACAATTCCGAAGGAGGAAATAAAATTAATAAATTTTAATTTTCCAAAATTGCAAAAGGTACACATTTTTCTTATAAATGGATTAAACATTATGTAGAAACTAGGTACTTTAGTACATTATGTATGTTTTATTTATGATAATTGATAATTGATTATTATGCAAGTTGTTTTATAGTAATACAACCATTAATATTAAAAGTTTAAAACCTATAGAATAATTATTTAATTATTTTGTTGTTTAAATGTTTACTTAATAGGTATAGCAGAGTTATTTCCTTCGGAATCTGAATATGTTTATTTCATTCCATATTTTAGAGAAGGCATTAAAGTTAGCCCAAATCGAGGGGAATCGTACGATAAATATTGTAACATAAAAAAAGAAATTAATAGAATCAATACAGCAACTAAACAAAAAAAACTCTTGTAACAAAGACGATACAGTTTTTATAAACGAAGAAGGTACTTTCTAATAAACAAAATTTTAATGTATTTTGTAACAAATATTTTTATAAATTCTTAAAAACTGATAATTTAATATACTTTTTTATAACATTACTAATTTAGTATTACTAACATAATTATTAATTAAATAGACATTTTGGATTCAATAAATTGGCTAAAGCACAATATTGAACCTGAAATAACTTTGTATAAGCTGTGGGCAGAAACTGCAAGTTGTCGTTTGCAAAAACAAAGTATTGACAAATAACTCTTAAATACCCAGCTTTAAAAAAGTCAAAGAGTCATATACTTGTAAGTTTAACTACCTATATAAATTATGAAATGTGTTTTTAATTGATGCATATTGATAGGAGTTAATAATATTAATATTTTACTATTTACTTCTACACTAAATCCTAATTATACTTAATTTTATCATATTTTAAACATTATATTGAAAATAGTATAGAACTAGACATATTCTCTGTTTTAGATAGATATGGATTTTGATGATTTATATCCGCAAAAAAATCAAAATCTAATAGGTACAAAAGTTTGATATTTTTAAAGATAAATTAAAAAATTACCATCTTAAAAACAGAACATTCAACTTTAATTTAACACAACAGAATTTGGTTAAAAAAATTTCATCAGCTAATAATTTAGGCAAGTTTCTTAATTTAACTGCATAAAAAACTAGTGTAATATACACATATATATATTCTATACATATAATGTTTATAGTGTTTATACACCTAAAAATAATAACAAATAACTACAATATATTATACTATCTAATATACCTACTAATGTTTTAAATTACTTTAGGAGATGATGATTTAGCTGCCATTCAATTATTACCCTACCTATTTAATCCTGTTAACATTAAATTACCAAAAAAAAAACCACTGTCAACAATGTCACAAAATATTCAATGCGAAGACTAACAAAATTAGAACAAGCTAGTTCATAACAAGCTAGTTACATAACTGTAAGTTCTGAACTATAGAACAATAACTAATACATTAAAAAAATAAAATAAAGCATTTGAATACATTTATACATACCTAAGTAGCTAAAATAATTGTGTTTATATTTATTTTATTGTAGAATATCAATGATCTTAAAACAACGCACAAAGAAAAAGTGAACAGGGCATTTAATTGTGGGATTATTGTTCAACGATATATTGCCATTGTGGGTAATCTTGAAGGATAAATACTTCACTCAGCTACTATACAGTTTTTAATGACGTATATTATAAACTAGAAACTCCCATCAAGGCCTTAGATATATACTTTAAATCATTTCATTCATTCAATTTAGAATATCTTCAAGAGGCTAAACAGGTATGGTGGTTCATTCAGGATTATTTTTTTTTGAAATAAACAATAATTAAAAAAAAAAAAAATATAAGTGCCCAAAGCCTAATAAAGGATTTGCAGTAACAAGTTAGATTATATAGGGTTTATATAGGATAATAGGACTCATTTGTTTAATCATATTTTATATTTTATAGTTTGTTGTTCCTACTTAAAATATTTTCTTTGTTTTGTGTAAACATGCTACTTGTATAAATGTATTGACATAATAAATACATTCAATTAATAATTCAAATTTCTTCTAAAATATAATTTTTAAATGATGAGCTGATTTTTATGTAATTACGAGGCCCAATTCCTCAATCATTAATTTATACATTTTAATATTTACCATGATTTAAAATTAATTGAAAAATTTAATTGCCCATTAGATGATTGTTTACGGATTTTTAACAAAGTTGATACTTATAAAAGACATTTGAAACAACATGTATTTTATTCTAATCCTAAAATGAATAAAAAATACATTTAATTTGTTTGTACAAACTACTGACCAGTCTGATCATGAAAAATATCTTGATAATGAAGATATTGGTGAAAAAAATTGTGGTATCCCTCTGGCTGACGAGTTAATACAAATAAGATCAAATGCTATAAGCATGATCTGTAAATAGTATAGTGATACAGTTATTCCTAGAAACAAAATTGACGTTTTGATTAATGATGTTCAAGATTTTATCGATTTGATTGTATCAGTTTTTAGTTCTAAAATTAATATATGTTTAGATAAATGCATAGATACTAATTTCGAGGGTTAATTATCAGTAATACTTAATGAGATGAAAATTTTTTCAGATCCCTTTGTTAATATGAAAACCAAGTATATGAGATTTGAAACACTTCGTCGGCTACACAGCAAAACCTCTTAAGTCACTTTAATCAAATTTTTCAGGAGAAACGAAAAACTCTGACACGTATTAATATTTGATAATCATTAATAGTTTTAACTGAATACTCCTTTTATAATTATTCCACATTCTTGAAAACCAAAAAAATTAACATTTTGATAAAATAATGTTAATAATTTGACTTACGAGTTTTTGACTTTTAAAAAACTTAACTTACGAGTTCTTGTAATTAATTAAATTTACTTAAGAGGTTTTGATTTTAAGTAAATTTGACTTACGAGTTTTTGATTAAACTTTAAAATCCTTTTATTTATAATAACTTATAGAAATATCATTCTACATTACAATACAATATTATAAAAAATACAAATTTCATAAAATTATAAAAAAAACTACTAATATATTTGTTAAAACATTAAATAAAAATTAAATTTTATTGAAAAAAAAAATAAAAATATGAAAACTTTCAAAAACTTTTACAGTAATTTGTGCAAATAGTTATCTTTTAATAAAAACAATGTTGATTTAATTATTAAAACATTAACAAATTAAAAATAAGTTGATTTAATTATTAAAACACGAACAAATTAAAAATAATTAACATGGTAAAAATAATACAATTTTCACTTTTTTTTATTTTTGGTGTATTGTATAGAATCATAAAATTGCCAAGTATGCTTAGGTAAGACTAATTTAAGCTGTTGAAGGTGCAGAAATTTATCTTCTTTAATTTTAATTGGTTCATGATATAAATTTGTTATGGTATAGTTTTGTTCTCTCCTGTTCTTGTTTGGTAAATTAATCCATTGGTCATCATAATTAATTTTATATTGAATAGTAGAGTCTGGATTGTACTTGAGGCATCTTATGTCAGTAACTGTAGGGTCCCCTTTCTTATAACCTGGTCTTATAGATGTATAATATTTTAATGATGAATAATCACTGAAACAACTAAAATTTAAATATTTATCTCTGTATGGATTTTTACTTCTAGCATCTTTGCATACATTTATATAATCTGTAGGCAAGTAAATCTCTCTCTTTTTAAGTTTCATTTCAATAGTGTGATGCACACTATCTACTTCCATTTGTGTATGGCCTTTCTCTAAATAATTTTGTATAACTGTCACCTTTTGATCAATTGCAAACTTTAATATTGCATTGGATACAGTTGTATTACGATTTTGATATCCACAACCGTCACTATAAATCGATATATTGCTAACAGTAGGTTTCCTTTGAATGATGTTGTCTAAATAGTCAAGTATCAAGGTAGCAAAAACAGAAGCCTCCAATCCTGCATTTGTCTCATCCCATAGATAACAACATACATCAGCTGTAGCTTGGTTGAAAACTGTAAAGTTATGGACACAAAGTTTTGTTTTATAGTACATTGAAGATGCTCTGATGAAAGGAGCTAATTTAACAGCTTGTACATCCATCGTTACAGATACATATTCAGTAGGATTATTCATTGCAAGTTGTTTGTCCAAATTTTTTGCATCTCTAGCATCTTTCTTCCTTTGTTGATGATGATCATACACCTCTTGACTTATGTGGCCATACTTGTATCCTTCACATAAATCGCACAGATCCTTTTTTGGTGAATACAGAGCAAGCTTTCTCCTATGAAATTCTTTAAAGAAATTAGTTTTATTAACTGCATTATCTTTATTATGTAATGTGGCTACATAAGCATTAAACAAAGATATTTTTGTTTCAAAAAATGACTCTAAATACATTTTGTTTGAATTTGATCGGCAGTAATGTGATGGTAGCGCAGGTAAATTATCAAAAAAACTTGTCATTTCTTTATTTGTAACAACTTTTCTACCAACTTTGCTTGTTTTCTTGTCATAATCAGGACTAACATTTATTCCTGAACCTGAAGAAGACTTTAATAACCAGTTCCTTACTGACCACTCCTTTAGTCCAAGTGTTTGAAGAAACATATTTTTGCAGACTTGTAAGGGTTCATTATTTATTTTCAAAAAATATTTTATTGTACTGCATCGCCGAGAACTATTTGTACCAGTTTTGTTAACTGTAGTGGGCTGTAAATGACATAACGTTGATACATAAGTTCTCCTATCACTCCAAGTCATAATGTTCCAAAATGTGGAAAACAGTTGTTCTCGATCTTCATCTTTAATAAAAAAACATTTTCTGGAACTTGAATTTTTTTTACAAAAAGTAGAATCACATCTTTTTCCTAACTGTCTTGCAGACCTACTTTCTGTAAATGAGAAATTCCCTTTTTCATTTTTTTTCAGTCCTTTATAGTCTTTACCCTGCATTCTAAGTATTTTATTTTTGTTTTTTATCCATTCTAGTTCATCACCTTCTTCATACTTCAGTTTTCTTTTCGCCTTTACTACATACTCTGATGAACCACCATCATCTATTTCTATTTCTAAAATTTAAACCATTATTTTGACCATAAATATGAATAATAATAAATGCCATATTATTTAGTTGTATAAATAAATTTAATACTATAATTTACCTTTAACAGTAGGTAAATTATTTAATTCAGCCATATCACTATACATTTCTACATCAGGATCAGTCTCAAGTCCTGATGCCATATCAAATACATTAATTTGAGTATTACAGTCTTCATTAATTACAATATCAGTCTCCAGCTCTAATGAGTTATATTAATAAATTTATACAATATTATGAGTAAAATAAAATGTAATAACATAAAAAAACACCTAATATGTTTTACCTTTAATTACAGCAAGTGGATCATCAATATTAACCATTTTATTACTATACATTTCTATATTAGGATCTGTCTCAAGTCCTGATGCCATATAAAATACATCAATTTGAGTATTACAGACTTCATTAATTACAATATCAGTCTCCAGCTCTAATGAGTTATATTAATAAATTTATACAATATTATAAGTAAGTAAATTAAATGTAATTTTATAAAAAAAAAACACCTGACATGTTTTACCTTTAATTACAGCAAGTGAATCATCAATATTAACCATTCTATCACTATATATTTCTATATTATGATCTGTCTCAAGTCCTGATGCCATATCTAATACATCAATTTGAGTATTACAGACTTCATTAATTACAATATCAGTCTCCAGCTCTAATGAGTTATATTAATAAATTTATACAATATTATAAGTAGGTAAATTAAATGTAATTTTATAAAAAAAAAACACCTGACATGTTTTACCTTTAATTACAGCAAGTGAATCATCAATATTAACCATTCTATCACTATATATTTCTATATTATGATCTGTCTCAAGTCCTGATGCCATATCTAATACATCAATTTGAGTATTACAGCCTTCATTAATTACAATATCAGTCTCCAGCTCTAATGAGTTATATTAATAAATTTATACAATTTTATGAGTAAATTAAATGTAATTTTATAAAAAAAAACACCTGACATGTTTTACCTTTAATTACAGCAAGTGAATCATCAATATTAACCATTCTATCACTATATATTTCTATATTATGATCTGTCTCAAGTCCTGATGCCATATCTAATACATCAATTTGAGTATTACAGACTTCATTAATTACAATATCAGTCTCCAGCTCTAATGAGTTATATTAATAAATTTATACAATAGGTATTATGAGTAAAATAATATTTAAAGACATAAAAAAAAACACCTTATATGTTTTACCTTCAATTATAGCAAGTGAATTTTAGCCGACGAGTCTTGCAGAATTAGGGGTATTAAATATTAATCCATCCTAAAGAAATAGTTATTGGTCACAGATTAGGTGACAACAAATTAGTAAATGGAAGAGTTTTAGTAGAGCCTATAGATGTTAAAATATGCTTAATTCCACTTCGAGATATATTTAATAAAAATTTAGAGCACTAAAATTTATTAGATGTAATATTAAAATATACAGAAAACATGAAATCCAGAAAATTAACTTATAACTTTATGCAGTCCCAACTGTGGCAAGAAAAATGTCCAAGTAATTCAAATAAACTTATTTTCCCATTATAATTATATTATGACGATTTTGAAGTCAATAATCCACTCGGAAAACATGCTGGTTCACAAATATTAAGTGCAGTATATTATGTATCCTTGGTATGTTTACCTCCTGAATTATCTTCATCTTTAGATCAACTATTTTTGGTATCTCTTTTTAAAACCAACGACAAGAAATATTTTGGAAATACAGTAGTAGTAGTATTATTTTTAAAGACTTAATTAATTTCCGATTTAAATTATTTAGAAAATACTGGTATTTTTGTTACGGTTAATAATAAAGTTCATCATATATTTTTCTCTTTGGATTTGATTATAGGAGACAATTTGGGCTTACATTCCATATTGGAATTTACTGAAAGTTTTGTTTCCAGATATCAATGCAGGTTTTGTAAAACCATTAAAAATTAATTCCATGTACAAACCACAGAGGTAGATAGAAATCTTAGAAACAGTATAACTTATGTTGATGATCTTGAATTAAATGAAGTATTATTAACTGGAGTAAAAAAATCATGTGTGTGGAATAATATAATTTCTTTTTATGTAACACAGAATTATTGTGTTGACATAATGCACGACATGCTTGAGGGTGTATGTAATTGTGATATAGGTTTGATGCTAAAAATAATGATTTTTGATTTAAAATATTTTACAATTGATAAACTAAATAATAGAATTAGTAGCCAATGGCCTAGATGTCGAGGCTTTTATTAATAATAAAAAAAAAAAAAAAAAAAAAAAAATAGAATTGAGTTATTTGATTATGGGTCAGTAGATATCCGAAATCGATCAACGTTAATTGCTAGTGAAACTTTGAAAAGTAAAGGAAAAAAACTAAAAATTTCAGCTGGTGAAATGTTATGTTTTGTTAAAAACCTGGGACTTATTATTGAAGATTTAGTTCCTATTAATTCAGAAATTTGGTCAATCTACATTATACTTGATAACATTTTAAATATAATTTTATCGAAGTGGATTTAATTTGAAGACTCAATACTCTTTGAAAATCTTATTACCGAACACCACACTACATGCCTTAAAATATTTTGTGTCAGTTTAAAACTAAAACATCATTATATGGTTCACTATCCTTTAATCATTAAAAAATCTGGCCCTTTATCGTTATTTTGGGCAATACGATTTGTAGGTAAGCACAGAGAATTAAAAATTACTGCTCATTTAATAACATTGAGAAAAAATATTTAAAAACATTATGTCTAAAACAACAATTAAGACTTTCTTATAGATTATTATCAAATAAAATTGATTTTTATAGCATTCATATGGGAATAGGGCCAATAATAAAATTAAGTCCAATGGAAATTGAATTATATAATAGATATTCAGGTGATTATGATTTAAATAATGTATTCTTTGTTAACTGGGTAAAAATTAAAGGAATATTGTTCAATACCAAAAATATGTCAGTTATTATGTGATGGAAATGACATGTTACCTTTATTTGGATTAATTAAATGTATTTTTATCATAGAAAATGAACCATTTATTATAAATAATATGTTTAAAACAATTCATTGTGATGAACATTTTGATTAGGTTTTATTGTTATGTTAACTTCTAATTTACATTAATTTACAATGCATAAAATTAAATGAATTAGATAATAGTTTCCCTGTTCACCGCACAAGTATGCCCAATGGAACTATATTCATAAAAATGTATAGGTAGGTACCTAAATTTAAAAATAATATTTATATAATAGGTTAGATTAGATTAGGTATAAATTTTTTTTTTCTGTACAGTTTCAGAAATTTACTGTAGGTGCGTTACACTGAATACTATAATTTATTATAATATAATAGGTATTTAATGTATTAAGTATAATATTTATAGTAATCCTATTACTTATCTCTAATGTTCATATTATATTAAAATTACATTATTATTATAACTTTATATTGTGTATACTGTAATTAATTACATTGTTTATTGTTTTGTAAGATATATTTTGTACTTAATATATCAAAAAAATTGATTTGTATTAAATTTATTACATATTATAATATATTATGTCAATATATGTAATAAAATTCTAATAAAATGATTTGTTAAGCATAATTCTTACACATTATATCTTTTAAATTGTATATGTGCAAAAAAATATGAACAATTAATATTCAAATTAAAATTAAAATTGAAAACTGCCATACTGTCCAATAAAAATAGTTTGTATAACTATAACCATTTTAAATAATAAAACTTAAATGCATCAATACTTCAGTTTATAGGTATGTCAGCTATGATGCTTATTACTAGATGATGGAGGTCAGACAAAAAATTGTTATAGGTAGTTAACGAGTTTTACTATAGTAAATTTGACTTGGGTTTAAAGTGGTCACCACTCACCACTATAAGTTTTATTTTAACATTACCATAAAATTATGTTAAAATTACTATAAACATTGTAAAATAACTAAATTTAAAAGTACACATTACTATATATATATATATATATATGTTCAAAATACTATAAACAATAAACATTGTTCAAATTACTAAATTAAAAAGTACAAATTACCATAAAATTATGTTAAAATTACTATAAACATTGTATAAATTACTAAATTATAAAGTAAAGAGTACTAAAAATGTACAGTACATAATACTATAATTTTAGTCTGGATAACTATAAAATCATAACTACATATTTTTAGTAAATCTGGTTAACTTTATAGCTGTCCCTATAGCAATTGTATAACTCAGTCAATCTTACTATTTTTATGGTGAAAATAACTGTTTTGTTTTTTCCGTGCAACTTAAGTTAGAATAATGTTATTGAAATTATAATGTTATTAAATATAGACCTAAGCTATCTAAAAAATAATGTATTACCTACATTTATTGTTATGTAATTATATTCTAAAGTGAAGTTTGAAGTTTGAATAATTTTATTGTAATTATGATGTTATTAAATAAATCTAAACCATCTTAACAAATAACAGTTTACCTAACCTATATAGGGCAATGTAGAGTATTTGATATTAGGTATTATATTTAGGTGATATTAGGTACTAGATAAAATACTAATAATACTATGACATTTTACTTAATTTGGTCGAAGGTACAACCGTAATTATATAAATAAAACATAATAATTTACAAATATTATAAGCGTTAGGTACTTTACCTTCATATACATTCTTCCTTCAAGATTCAAATGTTTGGACCAACTAATGCTAATAAGATATCAAAACATGCATTATCCATCCCTAAATAATTTTTAAAATCGATTGGGTAATTTTCTCGTAGTTCCTATATTAATGGCAAATGACCAAAACGCCTCCTATATTTCTTCACCACGAACTGCGAACTCGTTTCAATTTTGATCGATTTTGATCCAATATTGAAAACAATCCAACAAACACAATAGTACCAATTTTACAATTTTTTTCTCGTATTTTCATCATTAAAAAAAAAATATTTAAAAAAGCTAATATAAAGCTTATTAAGACAACTATATGCCGACTGAATCATAATCTCTTATAAAAAACTTCCACGTGACTCCAAAACTGTTGGAATTTCGAATACTCCACGTGCCTCGCTTTCATGCGTTCAAAACGTCGAAAATATACTTAAGACGAACGTTTTTGAACGAAGGACGAATGAAAAGAAGGAAAGCGCGCAATAAGAATTTTACAACAAATTGACTAGAGAGGATTACCAGAGTAGGTATTGCACGCATTCAAGTCCTCGCTCAAACCCGTACGTTCCTTTTAAATATTATCTACTGTTGTCTAAAAGTAAGAAAATTGTTAAACAAAGTCTGAACTCTGAATAAAAAAGAAAAACAAGATATACAAATTTAGATTATAATATAATACCTAGGTACCTGTTAATAATATATATTATGTATTTATTTTATACATCTACTAAAAAATATAGCGATTTAAATGTTGTCGTTATTATTTGTTTATATAAAATACATTATCCATCCTGTTATTTGTTAATAAAATAAAGCTATTGACTTTAATTCATAAAATATAAATTATAATTAAATGAATAAATTTATAAAACAAAATTATTTAATTTAACTGAAGATATGATCATAGACCTTTTTCCGAAAATTGGGAAAAGATCAAAATTTTTCAATAAACTGAAGGAATATAAAAGGACAAATCAAGAGAGTTGAATAATTTTGGTTAAGAGGACGCTACACCCGCATGTGTTGTCTCCGTCTTACAAGTGCGTAACATTGCAAAAACTGTTTCACGCGGGAAAGAACCGAGAAAGCTACAGTTATAACTAAGAAACGAAATTTTCACCACATAAAAAGGAGAATTTTGTCTGTGCAATATCGTTTTTATTTTTTCGATATCAGAACTACAAACAAAGTTATTCATGCTTATAAAACACAAAATTAATATATTATAAAACAATAAGAATTTTTTTTGTATAAGTGATAACGAAAAAATAAAAACGATATTGCACAGACAAAATTCTCCTTTTTATGTGGTGAAAATTTCGTTTCTTAGTTATAACTGTAGCTTTCTCGGTTCTTTCCCGCGTGAAACAGTTTTTGCAATGTTACGCACTTGTAAGACGGAGACAACACATGCGGGTGTAGCGTTCTCTTAAATGCCTGGTTTATTAATTTATTATATATTGTTGATTTAATTGTAATTTAATGTACTGTGTAATTATGTGAATTTCCAAATGATAAAATTCTTACATTTACAAATTTCATTCTTCATTCAACATTGTACTTAATTATGTATTCTACATTAGGGAGTTTCCAAAGGGTTAACATACATTTCTACATTACAACCACAGGACGATGGTATGGACGTATGGTGTTAAGTTGTCTGTTATTCATTATATATTCAAATTCAAATTTTATTTTATAAATTAATTTCTACTAAACGAATAGTAACTTACAATGAAGACATTGATCGGATATTAATTGAAATTTAAGAACCTATTGCAAGTGCAGATTTGTTTTCTGAAGGAACATCAAACAGACTAGATTCAATTAGTATTATTACCGACATCTCTGGGTATATGTTAAGTTATTTTGTAGATGAAAAAAAAGTAATTTAATGTAATAACTTGATACAGGTATTGGATCAAAATTGTATTAGATCATAAACTTGATGTATTTACTATATTTATATTTAATATTTAGATTAAACAATTATCATAAAATAAAAAAAACTTTTTCAGCCGTTGATTTACCTAGTATCAAAATATATATACATATATATTAAAATAGTCTTATTACATATTATTACTGTAACTTGTTATATAATAAACTATTTAAAACCAATATATACATTTTCATTCCAAACATAATTTTTACCCCAAATATATTCATTGTTGATGCATAAACGCGTATTTGTTTTTTAAAAATATAGGTACTCGTACTATTCATGATTTTTAGTTCATTTATAGTACCTACTACACTACTACCCATGTTATATTATTTTGTATGTGTTTTTTGGTTCGCCGCTTACGACACCATTCAATTATACATGTAGATCACGGTCATTATAATTATAATTATAATTATGTTTTTTTTAAATTATCATAGATTACATAAATAAAATAATATATCGATTATTTTAACTGTGTATTCATTTGTTTAGTAAAGTCACTTTAATGGATGTGTGATATATTACATTTGGATTCTATTATATAAAATCGTATACGAAAAACAGTCCGTTAGCGCGTTAGCCTGTATGATATTATATTATACGTAAGTACCTATGCTGAAAAAAAATAATGCAGATTTACACTCAACTTTATTTCTAATTTACTCTAATCACAATTTATGATTAGTATTAACTTTTTCATATTTTCTGACCGAAGGAATTTTTTTTTATGATAAAATTTGATAAAAATTGAAAATTAAATATACCTATAAATAGCTCAACCTGAGTCAAATTATTAAAATAATTTGGTGACGTATAGAAAATGGTAATAAAAATCGCATGTATGTACATTGATTATTTTAGGTATTATATACCAAATACCAAAATGGATTTTCATTTTTCTCTAAAACCGATTTTGCATAAAAATTCCGGTTTTCCCTTAATTTTTTTTTCGTTTTTCCCAGCATTTCTTTCTAAAAACTACTGGCAATTTTGAAATAATGAATGCACTAACTGGATTTTCTTAACCACCAGAAAAGATTCTTTATTTGAAGCTCGAAACATTATTTCGAGTACCTACTTATTGTGTACACAGACAAATAATATTAAAAAAGAAACACTCTTTATTGTTCCACGCAGAAACTAAATAATAATTGATCATCTATTTTATTTTGAACATTTGGTGTAGTACAATTTTATAATTTGATTGTCATATTAGACATTTAGAATTATTCATAAGTGGGCGTGTGGCTGGTGTCTCCTTGGTTTCATGAGAAAATCGTAGCCCCCATCCAACTTTTTCAATGGATTTCCACCTATGATCTCTTTTAAGCTAATAGCTTGTGTTAAAGATAGAGAGTAATACATTTTTAAAGACATATGTTATATACTTATATTATTCATATCGTTATGTATCAATTTAAACAAGATAGGTTATTGCTTATTACTTTCTTATTAGTATACCTACCCACACAGTGAAAAAACTAAAAATGTTAGTTCTTTCGATATTAAAATCATTTCCCTTCCCGTTTTATTCATACTTAATAATGACAACTTTTAGTGTGATTAATATTAATTTTATTTTTATACTTGAATATGTATAAAATTAATAATTTAAAAATTAAATCAATATAAATACATTTAGGTTGACTTTGAGGCATGCACTTTAAAATAAATTATATTTTTAAAAAGGAATAACAGACCAATAAAAATTGTAAAACGGCTATAAAAAAAAACATCGAAATAATTCAAAATATTTTTATCATATTAATATATTGGTTTTATATATCCCATGATTAGGAAATTGCCATTTACCATTACCGATTTCCGAAAGGTATAATTTAGATAACTTTTCTGTTAACTTAATTTCAAACCCTGCTCACCCAATTTACTATAATCCATAACTGGTTTTGACGGGTAAACCGATTTCTGTGTATAGGTAGGCCGCGTAGTAGGTATACAATTTACCCACACGCGACTGTCGCTATCAAGTCGAGTAAAAGTAAATACCCACCTATATAGTATTTCGCAATGCATTATGCATCCATCATTCTGTATTCCAAATGTCGTTAGTTGTATGTAGGTACTAACATTGCCAAATAATAATAATTGTTATAACGTATTAGGTATTTACTATTTAGGTACCTACCTAATGAATAATAACATCGACATACGACGTTAGCTTTCAGCTGAATCATTTCCATTTGACATTTTTACCATAATTACCGATTAAAAAACGAAATCAGAGTTGCACGAACTGCTTAGATCGTTTTTCTAATAGAGTTCAATGCATTTTGTATAGGTAGGTATTATTGCAGTTCCCACTCAATATTTTAATTTTTAGGCATTTTTACGCATGTGTACAAGGTTGTACAATAACTCTCCCAGTTTTGGGGAGTGTATTTGAATGATCCCCTTTGCCATAGATGAACGACAAATTATTTTAGATAACTTTTAAAACGTTATTTTAGCATCTTGTCGTAGATAAAATTAGTCGATATAACAATAATTGCTATACTAGGGTAGGTAGTGCACGCGCACGAGCCGCCAGTGATTGTTCTGCAATAATAAAAATAATCAATAGTTACTTAATAAATCATCAAACCTAAAAAAGACGAACACGTTTGGAGAAAAATGTCACTGACAAAATCATAATTAAAATATAGGTACACTGTTTTCAAACAAAGATTTTGTTCTTTCCAAAAAACCATGAAAAATGCATTATAAAAATTTACTTCAATTTAGAAACACAGCAGATAAAGTTCTGAATTAAAATAACAAATGATTCAAATGTAGCTGCAAAAATACTGGGTACAAATTAATTGAATAAACCTACGAACATGTTGCGTTCAAAAAAAAATATTCTTCTTATTATATACATATATACAAAAAAAAAACAGCTGGAAATCATAAAAATGAAGTTACCTTTATACTATAAACTTTCTGGTAAAATTAAAGTATGCATTTAAAATTACATACATTATTTAAAATTTTTTTTATTAAACAGAAAAAATTGTCAAAATGCTAAAGGAAAACTCTAAACACTAAACAATGTTCGGGGGTTTAAAGTACACCTATTTTTGAGTGGATCGATTTTGATTAATCTGTTGTAAATCAGAATGACAGAAAGTCTAACAATAATAATAATAATAATAATAATAATTATTATTATTATTATAAAATAATCTCAGCGACATGATGCAATTTTTATACACCAATCTAATACAATTATACGGTAGCAATAATATAACATAATATACAAAATATGACTCCTATATAATACGACTATACATTATACAATTTACGCTATATTCAGATTGTAAGTATATCGAGACTTATTACGATTAGTGTTATAAGGTTAATTTTATTAAATTTCAACAGCATCAAAACAATTTTTAATTGTTATTTTTTGATAAATCTCAATAACGTTATTTAAATTATGGCGATATTATTTTTGGGTTTAATTGAATATCATCGAGCACACACTTATTGACGATAATCAGGCAATTAGTTTAGATTTATTTTAAATACAGTTGGTTAGTTTTGTGAATATTCGAATGCAAGGTTACGATTGTTACGATACCGGGAAAACGCCCCGCTATGCGCCTACTAAATTGTTGTGAATGGTCGCGGTACCACCAAACACCGAGTCACCTGCCGTCGGCGGTGAATTCAACGCTCGGATATAAAGTGTATATAAAGCCAGTCTTCGTCGATAAACTTTACATTCAGTCAACGTTTAGTGAATCAAACACATTCAACAACCAAAAAAATTTATTTATTTACCATGGCATTCCAAGTAAGTTTTTTTAATGTTATTGCATATTATTCTTTACTATACAGATAATAAATTAGATATTTTTACTATATAGAATCTATATTATAGATAATAAATTAGATATTTTTTTCAAAATTATTTACCTAAGTACGTTTCTTTAAGTCGCTCGATCATAAAAACACAAATTAGACTTAATAATAAGTCCAACGCATTAATTCGCATGTGTTTATGAAAGTGACTTTGGATTTAAGATCTAATACACATCATTTTAGACTATATTTGGTCTTTTTTATTTTATTTCTTTAAAGTCATTCAACAGTATTCCTAATAACAATTTTTTTTAAAGTAAATTATACAGAATATAACTCCGTCGGAGATAAATAACAATTGTATTTAGTGTTTGATTCAGTTCGTGCTTATTTTGAAATATTTTTTTGATAAAACCTTTAAACCAACAATAGTTATTTGAAATTAAATTGTTGGTACGGGTATATCATATTCATAAGATACATATTACCAATATATATGTTTTATGATAGGTAGTATTAGTCTGTTCTCGAAAAACCATTTACAAGTTTTATCGAGCTATTAAAAAATTTATACGCAAGTATGAATACCTTATTTCAGAAACGATCGTTTACCATAATTGAATTTGATATTACGGCTCAATTTTTAATTAGAGGGCTGCGGCTCACGTTACACAGTCATTGCTATACATTCTTAATATTTAGAACGCCATTTAACCTTGTACCCTAAAATTTAAAACTATAACCTATAGTATATCATATAAAGTTTAGACAACTCAAATATAATTATTAATAATATTCTGCAATACTGCATTTACCATAACAGACAGGACAACGATCAATATCTATTATACCACGGTAGATTCGGTACATAATATAGCTTATAATAACATCAGCGTCCGTTAAGTCAAGAAGCAGACAAAAAATATCTATCTGTGCATTAGAATAGAATAAGATAACTATATTCATAATATATTGTATAAACTAATTATTGTGTGCAAAATAACTAATAATATCATATTATATTAACTTGTGCTGTTCTCCTGTTGCAGACCGTCGCCGTCTTCGCTTGCGTGCTCGCCGCCGCACTTGCCGCCCCCGCCTACCCGACACCAGCTGCTTACCCAGCACCCGCTGCCGCCTACCCAGCACCCGCTGCATACCCCGCACCCGCTTACTCCGCACCCAAATCTTACGCCCCAGAGCCCGCCTACGCCCCAGCCCCGTACAACTTCGAATACAGCGTGCACGACGATGCCACATACGACATCAAAAGCCAATCCGAATACAGCGACGGTAACGGTTACGTCAAAGGATCCTACAGCCTGGTCGAGCCCGATGGCACCAAGAGAATCGTCGAATACACCGCTGACGACTACAACGGTTTCGTCGCCGAAGTGAAGAAAGAAGGCACACCGTCCTACAGCTCCGCCCCGGCCTACAAGCCAGCGTACAAAGCCCCAGCCTACCCAGCTGCCCCAGCCTACCCATCGGCCCCAGCCTACCCGTCGGCCCCAGCCTACCCATCGGCTCCAGCTTACCAAGCAGCCGCCCCAGCCTACAAGCCAGCTTACTCCGCCCCGGCTTACTCTGCACCGGCTTACTCCGCACCAGCTCCAGCTTACGGATACTCAACCCCCGCCCCAGCTTACGGATACTCCACCCCCGCCCCCGCTTACGGACACGCCGCTCCAGCCTACAAGCAATCGTACGCCGCCCCAGCGTACAAACAATACTAATTTATAATAAATTCTAAGAAAACATAATTTATTGTATGTTCTTGTAAATAAAATTTAAAATTTCCAATACAAAGTTTTATTTATTTTGATTTTGATAATTGGTCTTATCCTCAACATCTCAATGTTTGAAATCTAGGTTTCTTTGAAATAAATTATGTGAATTGTAAACATTTGTTTTTAGATTTTCACGGACTTTGATGTAGATGAATGTAATAATGAACAATAGTGTCGATATCGTGACAAAAATTAGACAATAATAATCACTATGGAATTTCATCAACAGCAGTTTTGATCATTATTATAACTATAGAATATAACTTATTATTGCAAACGTCAACACCCGGAATATAATGACTAAAGACCGTATTTAATTGATATTGCAAATTTTTTTTCCTTTAAGATAAACCAAATCTGATCAAATGTATAATCGATGTATACTTTTTGCATTATTACGACCATTTAATTTTATAATGTCATTTCTTCCAATTGTCTACGTTTTTGCAATTTTTTACAATTTTGTGTGTTTAAATGAACAATATATTAAATTCAACTAAATTTATTACATAAAACGAATGCTATAACGACATAGGTACCGAGTTTTCTTTCTGATTGAAAGTTTAAAAGACGATGCTATATCAGCGTGGAAAAGCTGAAACATCTTGTACAAAATAATGCTTTAAAATATGATTTGCATTCAAAAATTACACTTATCTGAATTATTCATTAATTTTACAAACTTGGAAGCATCGAATTGTGAACTATTTGACATTTTAACAAATATTCCTGGTCCAGATGGAAATAAATTAAAGATAAATAATTTATGTTTGTAATTGAAAAAAAATGTAGGGTATAAAACTATTAAATCTTATTAGTTATTATAAAGTCATATCAGGTAAAAAATATGTTAATTTAATAACGCCTACCTTATTGAATTATTTTAAATATGCACTAATAACTAGTGTAGACGTAGCACGTAGTTTTTCTTTGTATTGTTGTGAATGCTAAGAACCCCTGGCTAGGCTGGCTACATATTATATGTAGAATAAATGTTATTAGTATTAGTAATATTGTACACCACCTCCGGCCAAAACGGAATGTGCTGAGCAAACCCTTTCGGCCGGACGGAGCAACGACTCGCTGTGTATAACACAAGCGAGTCAGTCTTGGTTTAGAATCAGAGCCTTATGATTGTCAGAACCTCACATAACATTCGGAACATTTTATATTAATCATACTTATTTAGAAGCATCTGCCGTTATTAATGACATCCAATAAAGTTAATTTAGTTCTTTTCAATTTGTGTTGTGACTATATTATTTGTGACTGAACACCTAAGTGCGTTCATAACAGTATAAACATATTTTAAGTATAATAGAAGATTTAATTTTAATGAACATAATTTGGAAATGTCTATAACTATCAATTTTAATTCAAAAAAGTAACATTTATCTAATTTTTTTATATAATTTGAATTTTTATAGTGCAATTTATTATGCACTTCTTACGTATTAATTGGTGCAATTATATAATATTTCAATAGGTAATTTTTGTGTATTTCCAATGAAATTAAATCCGGTCTTTAATAATGACTGAATTATGTTACATAAATTTGTCTCTGTATAATATGAACAAATCTTAAACAAGATACTAAGGATAAATTGATAAAAGATAAACATAACGAATATATAAAATATATTTTATCTCCTTAATTACTTTTGAAAAGTAGCTTGTCTATTCACTAACTATTAATCGTTTTTCGGATTTCGATTCTTTCTTGTACAATAATGCTAAGTCACCTATTTCCCATTGGGCACTTTGGGCACATGACCGGAGCCCTGCGATCCATAAGGCCCCTAGCTCCTGCCAAATCAACAACCAACAGTGGCGCAAACTGGGGGTCACAAAGGTATTGTATTGCGACCCTAGAAATTTCATTTATAATAAAATTATAAATGAAAAGTTTTTTGATGTAATAATTAGTAACTATATATAATTTGGTTTCAGTTAAAATTGTTGAGATTAACTCATATTTTGAGAATCCATGAGAACAGTATTTTACGTATTCGAATAATCGGATTTCACGCCATAGCCGGCATATTATTGTCTATTTTTAGTTATTCTTTGTGGACTATGATTACTGGTTGTGCACTAATATAAATATAATATAATCAATGATAAAATATGTAATCCTAATATCGTATTAACTATAAAAATATCGTATTAACTTAATATAATGCAGTTGCGCAAGTTTGCACTTGCAATAAACTGGCCACGATGTCCATATACTATAAGTTGTACCCCTACAACTCCGTGCTGTGGACACTCCCCCCTACCATTTAAAGGTGTTGCTTGAGTAACACCTTGACCATAGGATAGCCGCCACTAGGACTTATTCCAAGAAGATACCGCGCGATCGACGTCTAATTATGGTTCGGTTGGGTGGGGAGTGGTAAGTGAAATATTGTACTCTGCGGGTTACTACTACTAATAATCATTTACGACTATACAATATATACTATATATACAACGACAAGGCTGATTACCGAATGTATAAGAAGTTGCCTATAAATGTTCCTTTGAATCCAGTAGTATGGAGGCCCCTTAAGAGGACGCCGCACATCTATATTTCTAATGTAAAAACACGTTTCGCGGGGACAGACACCAATCCGTATACATTGAAAGTAGAATGTTCAAACTTTCAGAGTTTATAAATGAGAATTTTATCTATGATGTAGTGTTCGTATTTTGTCGATAGTGTAATTATATATGAATATATAAATCTGTAAAAATGTATCAAATTTTTAAATTTTTATTAAATTTTATTAAACTATTGAGTTGAGCTACCAAAAAAATAAAAACGCTACATCACAGATAAAATTCTCATTTATGAACTCTGAAAATTTTAATATTTTACCATAAATGTATACTGAATGGTATCAGTCCCCGCAAAACCTTTTTTTTTTTGATCTGAAAAATTACGAAAATAATTAATTATATTTCTTTTACGCGCCTCCAGTGGGAGACCTACAGTATTACTAACCATCGCCCGTATAGCTAGTATGCTATTATAGTGTACCAAATTACCAACACCGGTTTAATTCATGACTATCACAATTCTTAGAATATTATGTATAAACTGGTGATAGCCGATAGGTGGCATATTATTCAATTATTGACAAAAATATCATAATTGAATATTCAATACTGTTTTTACCTACTGTTTATAATATTACTACATATTTTAAATGTACAATATCAATGACAAATCAAAAAAAAATTATAAAAAATAAGTTTCTTATAGATTTTTACTATTTAGTAATATAATATAAGATCAAAATATATGAAAAAGTAAAGCAGTGAATTTCTTAAAAATACATTTGGAATAAAATTCTACTATCCTACTTGTCTAGTGTTTATACATTACATTACTTATTAATTACAAACTAATAAATATATTATTAAATGAATGCGTTATTCATATTCATATCTTTGTTGTTACTTATTATTAGTTATTACTCACTTTATTAGTTATTATAGAAAATCGTAGGTAGGTTTCAAATTATTATAAGTAAGATAGGTAGAAAGGTAAGACAATATAGATGACTCAATGCCTGATGTGTAAAAATTATAATGTTTAGAAATACGCAAAAATGTAATTTAAAAAATAAACCTATGTGGTAGCAGTATAACGTAAAATAATATGTTCAATTAATTAACCTACTAAAAAAGCGGGAAAGTGGGTATCGCTCTGCTGTACATTAGGTGGTGAGGTGGACCTCTGACTAGAGTAGGTTAGATTTGAATGCCATTCATATGATAGGTATCATTGTATACGAAAAATGATTCTGAACGGAGATGATTTGTCAGTCTAGGATATATTATATTTAAATATTGTCATATATTCGATTTTGAAACAAATATATTATTTTTCAATTAGGACGCATTTTGAATAAGGCATGGTTAATCAATTTTTCCAAAAACATTGCACATAGTTATCATAATTCATAATACCTTATATTATCATAGATATACATATGTCGGGTTTGAGGATAAATCGTTATCATTACGCGATTTCATAAAAATTTAAAACTCGAACGCTCAAAACATTTTTCCTATAATGACGCTTCAAATTTTCTCTATAGCTATTTGAAGCAAAACTTATGGAAAACTTAGGGCCGTATTTATAATCGATTCTTAAGAATAAGTATTGCTTATGACTTAAATGAGATTCATAAATAGTACTCGAGCTTAAGAAAATGAAAAGTATGACTTATTCAGAAGATTTTAAAAAGACTGGTCTTGACCATGCTTAAGAAATTCTTTTAATAATAATGATATTGTATACGAGGTACGTTCATGATTTTTTTTTGTTTTTGATCATATCACATTGATTAGTTTTATAAAAATTGAAAATATGGATATAATACACTTTGTAGAATTAGTTAATTTTTACAACCGTGCTGAAGAAAATAATGAACGTGTTCCTAAACGATATATTAGAGACATGCAAAATCCAATTGATTTTTATGACGATAAAGAATTTTTTAACAGATTCAGGTAAGTGAAATAATTTTCAATAGAAATCACAATATTATATGGTCATATGGAGGTCATTTATTTTATTTTTATTTATGCCTAAAGCCTAAGTTAAAATAAAAATATTCCAAATGGTAATTTATTATCATGTGAGTAAATTTATTATAAATAAATAAAAATCAAATGATAACCTACCTAGGTATTAATAAAACAATATTTTTTTTTAATATTCACTTTTTACAGTTTAATTTGTTGAACACATTTTATTAATACGAAAATATTCATAGTATGAAAAAAAAATTGTAGAGTAATAAAGTGCTTATCCTAACTACCACATAAGCATGCTTATGAATAGCATATATTATAATATAATATCCAAAAAATAATTAAAATGCATTTATACAGACCGATTATTTTTAGCTATGGACATAATTCTACCTATATAAATTAAAATATTTACAACAGAAATTATAATTCATAATTTCATCTCACTAAAATGCAATTTAAATTTAAATTTAATAGATTTTCTAAAACTACAGTATTGCAAAGTTTAATGCTCCTCGTATTTAATGACATTGAAGCCGAATTCAATGACTATTCAATGAGAGGCCTTCCAATTCCACCATTATTGAAACTACTTGCAGTGTTACGGTATTATGGAACTGGAAATTTCCAAGTGAGTAGGTAAATTGAGTGAGTAATGATAGTGATCTACTCTATTTTTCATTACAGATAGTTACTGGTGATTTGGTTGGTATTAGCCAACCAACTATAAGTAGATGTGTAAAAGATATTTCAAGAATAATAGCAAGTAAGTTACCGACTTTTGTAAAGTTTCCTGCTACCCTAGAAGGAAAAATACATAATCAAGTGTTATTTTCAAATATTGCTGGTAATTTCAAAATAATTTGTTTATTATGCTTTAAATAAGTATATACACAGTTGAAAAATTATTTTTATTCAGGATTTGTTGGTGTTGATGGTGCAATAGACTGTACCCATATACCAATACTAAATCCTGGAGGTGACCAAGGGGAAAATTTCAGGAACAGAAAAGGGATATTTTCAATAAATGTACAGATTGTGAGTGGACCTAGATGTGAAATACTGGATATTGTAGCTAGGTGGCCAGGATCTGTTCATGATAGTCGTATTTTTAGGTACAAACATGTTTTGTTATAATAATTCTGGGTATATTTTTTTAACTCTAGACTTTTTTAGAATAAAGAATGTATTTAAGTTGTAAAAACTGAAATACTCAAAATATATAAAATATATTCCTTAAGTAATCACATATTATATGTTGTTTATTTATAGCAACAGTAATATCAATATAATTTATGAACAAAAACAATTACCAGGACGTCTCTTAGGTGATGGTGGTTATCCACAATTGGGATATTTGTTTACTCCTGTGCGCAATCCACAAAATAGAGCTGAAGAAAGATACAATAAAGCTCATATAGCCACAAGAAATACCGTAGAACGACTAAATGGAATAATCAAAAGAAGATTTAGTTGTTTATCGAGGAAGTTAGCTACTAAACTAAGTACAACATTGTTAATAATATCAGCATGTGCAGTGTTACACAACATTGCAATATTTAGATATGAAAACCTACCACACATAGATGAAGTTTTGAATAACAACCAAATGTTTCATCAAGAATATAATGGACCACCTAATTTGTATGGAAATATAGTTAGATCAGAATTCATAAATATGCATTTTTCTTAGAATATTATTTAATGATATAATTTGTGAAAATCAACAGAAATACAGCTAATAAACAAATTATAAAACTTATTGAACAAGTATTATATTATATATCAGTCTCATAAAAAAGTATATTAAAAAAAAATGGTTACCTTTTAAAAAATTGACTGAAAAGCTTAAAAAATAATTATATAATAATAGTCATAACTAATGCTAAAATACAATTTAATATAGTATCATAACTTTTGATACTAGAGAAAACAAATTTTAACAATTGACTGTAAAGCATAACAAATATGAAATATTTATATAATAATAGTCATACCTAATTAATAAAATATAATTTATACTTTATACTTTATAGTATCATAACTTTTGATAATAGAGAAAACAAATTTTAACAAATTAAATATTTAAAAATTGATTGTAAAGCACAACAAATATTTATGTAATAATAGTCATACCTAATTAATAAAATACAATTTAATACAGTATCATAACTTTTGTTACTAGAGAAAACAAATTTTAACAAATTAAACAATCTTATCAAGTTTAACAATATACAAAATATATTAGGTATATATTATTTTTAATAGTTCTTTTTAATAATTCCATTTCTGTTAAATGTTTCTCTTTACGAAAAATTAAATCATTAGAAGCGACTTCAGTTTCAATTTTTCTTCGTTTCAGAAGTTCTCTCTCATTTTCTATTTTTAAAAGTAATTCTTCCTTTAACAAGTTATGTATCTCTTCATCATTAATTTTTTGAATCTCAACTCGTTCAACACGGCTTGTCGCTTCAGCTGACAAGTTTGATCTTTTGTTTTTTAAATACTGCCTTGGTAATTCCACTTGTTTTTCTATAGATTTACTTGGGACAGCATTTGTAAAATTTGCATCAGTATCATTAATATTTGAATCTATAAAATAATTTTGTTTTTGAATTTTTACATCTAATTTTAACATTAATTTTGTTATTACCAGATAAATTATCATCACTAGGTTGGATATTAAACTCCAAATATCCATCAGATGTAGTTACACATGTAATATTGTGACTAGCGATTGTATCACTGTCAATGGCCCCAGGAATTTCACATGCTATGTTAGCAAATTCATCGATCAATGGATTCTCTACTAATTTTTCAACTGCTGGTCCACCTCCAGTTCTCAAAACCGCTTGTTTATGAGAAGTTATTTCAGATTTTCTTTTTGTTTTGATGTTGTGCCAGCATTTTTTAACTTGACTTACAGTTCTCTATAAAATTAGTAAATAGTAAAAAAATTGAAAATATGCTAATTTTACTATAGTAGACTACTAACATATAAAATGTAACAAAAATGTTGGAAGTTCCTAAAATAATGTATTATTTGTATATGCAGTTTGCAAGATTGATTCCAAAAAAATTATAAATAAATAATAAATTGTTAAAATCAAATAAATTAATAATATAATTGTTTTAAAATAATGATGGGGTGTGAAATTAATTTTAACAAATTGTTCGTATCACTAATAGAAAACTACCATGGTTTACCATATTATATTATATAAATAATTGGTAACAAATTAATCTTAGAAGTAGATACAACAATTATATAATACCATCAATAGGAACTTAGCAAGCTGACTAAATATTATTTTTGATAATCAAAATAGGTATAGTCCCTATCTAATACACGTCTTCTACTTCAGAATACTAAAAACGTTAAACAATGATTAAACATAAAATATAATATTTAAAATTCAACTCACTTTTGGATGATCACCACTCGCATTGAAAGTTTTGGTAATACTTTCCCATGCTTTGTTTTTATCGTGAATGCTAAATGCATCGGTTTTCTTATTTTCCACCACTTTATTTAATTGTATCAATTCAATAATTAAAGATTTTTCGGATGCTGAATAGGCAAGTCCTTTACCCATTTTGACTAGTCGTATTTAAAAAAATGATATTTTTTTGAAAATGTATTTACATAAAAACGAATATCGTATAATAATATACAATTCGTGAGTGATAACAGTGATAATGAGTGATAACAATCTATAACCATGTGTGACCATGACTTTGGTTATCAAAATAAGAATAAGAATTACTTTTGCTTATAACTTTTAAAAGTATGACTTAAGCCTGTTTATGAATACTTATGATTAAGCATTACTTTTAAAAGTAAAAGATAAGAATAGACTTGGGAATTGATTATAAATACGGCCCTTAGTGTTGTATTTTTAATCTTTAGTTATAAACACAAATATTTTTATGATTTTATATTTTAATTATTTTTTTTCGCCGTGCTGGCTTAAAATTTTATCTACATTCTACAACCGGTTATTAGGTACGTTGTTTCCTTAGAAACACAGTTACATTCATATTTACGTATTTACATATATAATATTACCAAAATAAATATTAACACGTTGACTGCCACGAGCCCGCCGGCGTCCTAACACGGATATGTATAAAGAATAAAGATTACACTGTTTATTTTTTATTTATAATAATCAGGGATCGAAACCGGTTTTTCAAAAACCGGTTAAAACTGGTTAGAACCGTGGTTTGTTCATTATTGAACACCGGAACCGAAACCGACACCAAAAGCTTTAAAACACCGGTTAAAAAACCAAAACCATAACATATAATATAACATAAAATAATATAATGTTGGAATTTATTAATAAAAATCCCGATGCTCTTAGGTAATCACTAACCAGTATTACGAAATATTAATATCTATTTGTAATACGAATATTGTTCTATTTATATTTTATGTTATTCCTATACTTATTGTATTGGTTCTAAATTAAAATATAATACAACTACTATTATTTTGTCCGCCTCTATGCGGTTAAACATGTTTGTAATCACTAATCAGTAATCTGTATTGTTGTTATATTATATTAATTGTAATGTTATTATTTATTGCCTATTGAGTATTGGTAATAAAAACGACAAATGTTATTAAAAAATAGAAATATGTAAATTTCTAACAATCTCTTGGATTAAAAATGTGTGTTAAACGTGTATTATACCTTTTTAAATAACAGAATTGTCAATACTCCAATAACCTTTTTTAGCAACTATCCATTTAAATTTAAATTTAATATTTTGTTCAAATATCATAAGCATAACATGAGATGAGATTTAACATGACATATCATGAGATTTATTATACTGTAGTCTGTAATATAATGCAATATTATTGTAAATTACAATTCAATATTAATGTAATGTAATCGAATAATGATCTCTATAATATTATGTTGTATGCAAAAGCAGGTAGGTACCTACTACCTGGGTCCATTTCTACGGCCCCCCCGATTTGGAATTTTTGAATTCTGTTTTGACAGATCGTTTGTGCATCGTTTGTGCACGAAGTCCCGTCGTTTGTGCACAAATACAGGGGGGATTATCCCTAAATCAAATTCGGGGGGCCGTAGAAACGACAGCCCCCCCGATTTGGAATTTCGAAATTCTGTTTGGACAGATCGTTTGTGCATCGTTTGTGCACGAATGTGCACGAAGTCCGGTCGTTTGTGCACAATTATTCCTGGAGATATCACAAAAACAAAATCGGGGGGCCGTAGAAACGAGAGCCCCCCGATTTGGAATTTTGAAATTCTGTTTGGACAGATTGTTTGTGCATCGTTTGTGCACGAATGTGCACCAAGTCCCGTCGTTTGTGCACAAATACAGGGGGGATTATCCCTAAATCAAATTCGGGAGGCCGTAGAAACGGCAGCCCCCCCGATTTAGAATTTTTGAATTCTGTTTGGACAGATCGTTTGTGCATCGTTTGTGCACGAATTTGCATGAAGTCCGGTCGTTTGTGCACAATTATTCCCGGAGATATCGCAAAAACAAAATCCGGGGGGGGGGCATAGAAACGGCAGCCCCCTGATTCAGCAGATTGCTCAGTGGCAGCGCAATTTGTGAATATCCAGGTATAAACCTTCGGAAGTACCCGGTAAGACCTAAGAAGCTCTGTACGGCTTTGGCAGTTCTTGGTAGCGGGAACTTCTGTACTGCGATGGTCTTTGCCTCTGATGGACTCACTTCATTGTGCCGGATACGATAGCCTAAGTAGTCTATTGAGTCCTTTAGAAATTGACATTTGGACCATTTAATGTCCAATCCATTTTCAGCTGCAACCTGCAACACAGCCCTTAATCGCACCATGCCTTCCTCCACATTTGCCGCTACAATAATCAGGTCGTCCATGTAGGCCAACAAGTGACCAAGTCGGATGAAGTCACGAAAAATGAAATTCACATATCTCTGAAACACAGGTGGTGATATACATAATCCAAATGGTGTGCGTAGGAACTCATACTGACCGTTGGGTACCACGAACGACGTATACTTGACGCTAGCTTCATCTACTGGAACATGGAAAAATCCATTTCTCAAATCTAGTGTTGAGAAAATCACTGCGCCTCGTAGCCTTTCAATCTGGTCGTCAATTAATGGCAATGGATAACGGTCCCTCACAATTTTTTTATTTAGCTCGCGGAAATCAATACAGAGTCTGAGTGTGTCATCTTTTTTCTTCACCAACACGACGGGACTGGCATACTCCGAGCAACTGGCCCGAATGATACCTTCGGACAACCATTCCTGAATTTGCTTATCCACTGCTATCCTCTCACGCGGTGCCAGCCTCCTAGGTCGCTGGAATACTGGAGTCTCATCAAATAGAACAATGGCTGTTTTCATTGGCGCTGTAACACCTTGGACTGGACAGTATGTATCGACCAATTCCTGCACCATGACTGACTGGGCTCTCACGCCTATATCCAATTCGTTGACATTGGTATTGATGTTCATTAACTGCTGGGCGGTATTGACATGGGTAATGGTCACAGACTGAGGACTTACTCTAAGCACAGCGTTAGTTTGGAATAATGGCCGACCTAGAATAACGTCATACCCTATGGCGCCATCGGGCACAGAGTGAACCTCAACATGGTAGCTTTCCCCATCTACAGTTAGCTTACATTCGAAACGACAATTGGTTTGAAAGCACGTGTTGGCTGGTCCATTCAACTGCGTACGGCTTGGGATGCTATGCATGCCACTCAACTTTTTCAAAAACGATTCACGGCACAGATGTATATCACATCCGGTGTCAACAAGGGCCAACGCCTCCTGGCCCAGAATATATACAGGTTTTACAATTCTACCATCAGCGTTGTAGGTGTTGACCTGGTAGACATTGGCAGGTCCACCCGAGCGGCCAGTCGCACCAGCATGCTGGTTCTCCGACTTAGTTGGACAAGCAAACGATTTATGCCCATACGCGCGACAAGCAAAGCATTTGGGTCCTTTACCCGCGTCGGGACACTCCCGCGACTGGTGTCCTCGATCACCACAATTGTAGCACCTTATTTCTACCGGCCCATTACGCGCGGGCGCGGGGGGCGCATTCCTGGATTCGGCATTCCGCCTTTCACACATCCTGTCATACAACTCCAACTTTATTTTAAATTCAGGGATGGACGTTGCACCATATAGTATACTTTTGTTGGTAACCGCATCTGGAATTCCACAAATGATGTAGTCCATCAGCGAGTCATCAGGGACACCTCCTTGCATAGCCAATTCACGCATGCGATAGAGGTATTGCAACAACGTTTCATTTTGCTGCTTAAAATCGGTGGAAAGCAATCGGTGAACATCTGCTGTTGTTAGCCGACTACGGAACTCACTGAGCAGCCGAGCGCGTAACACACTCCATGAGTTCAAGCCATCTTCCGACCTAACAAAAGCCTGTGCCGTTCCCAACAGCAAGCGTTTGCAGTAAACAAACTTGTGTAGGTCTGACCAAGCGCACAACAACGCCATTTCTTCGAAGTCATTGAGCCATTTCACTACCGAACAATGACCATCGCCCGTGAAGGGTGACAACGCGTCCTGGACATCATGGAATTTCATCGCACTTGTAGCTTCAGTCTCGACATGAACACTACTGATGCTCGGCGACTGCTTCCTAGTCGCTGATTTCCGTTTACGAGGAGGCATTATGCGCACTCAACTCTCACACAACAATTAACCGTAATCACGGTTCACGCTCTATCAATGATAACAGCCCACAACAACTCACGCAATCACGTCGGCTGATGCAAATACCAAAGTAGGTAAGTTAATAACCACGGTACTGATACCATAAACTTCGTCGCTGATAAGCGGCAATTTGAGGTTATGTAAACGGCGATGTCCAACAACACAATACGTTTTTCCCGCGTGAAACAACAAAGGCGTACGGTGTACAGTGTACACGTATACGTCGTACGACAGTTTAAGACACGGGTAACCACTAAACGGCGAATTTCGAATAACGCACAATTACATAAACGAACAATAACTCGCAAACGGAACAATCGGTACAGGTTTCTCCGCACAGGCTACACAATTCGGAATAACAGTTTCCGATTACGATCCCGGACAGGCCCCCAAAATGTGGGATCGGTAGGAATAATGTTAAACGAATAACTATAATGACTCGATATATTACAACGTAGCAACAAATTACAAAGTACAACAAACAAATAAGGAAAACAACAACGGTACGACACTATGACTCGTCGGGCGTCACAACATCACTGGTCTCTTCAGGCAGGCCCTCACACTGCTTTGGCTCGACTTGGTCGACACCAGTGTTACCATCCCATATATTATATATATATAATTTATATGTTTTAATTATTAAAAAAATAATTAAAAATGTATGCGGCCCGCAAATAATTTTCAAAAATTACATTTGGCCCATTCCACAATCCTAGCGAGGACCACTGGTATAAACTATAAATTTCTATGAATTGTTGGTTATAACTTTTAAAAGATTCATCAAAAAATAAATGTTTATAAGTAGATGCAGCTTTTCTTTGAACACTACTTGAAAATGCAATAATTCTTTCTTCGTCCTCATCGTCAAATAATAAACATTGGCAATTGGTAAAATGTGATCGCGTAGGTTTAATTCTTCTTTTGGATTTTTATCTAATGTACCTATTACCGTGTAGTTTTTTTTTTATCAAATTTAAAGTTGTTTTTGTAAAAGCGTATGTCAGAATATTAGTAACGAAGCCATTGTCTTTATTATGTGAAACCAGTTCATAGGAATAAAAAAATGAGTGACCGCAAGTGCCACCAAAAAATAAAGCGGGTAAGTCGTGTATGTCGCTCTGCAGTACAGTAGGTTACAAGTGGGTTACTGTAATGGATGGAATTAAATTTGAATCCAATGATATTATATCATTGTATACAAAAAACGACTCTGAGCGAAGATGGTTTATCTGCCTAGGATATATTATAGATTATTAAAAATTTTCAAATCTTAGATTTAAAAAGGAAAATTTTTATGAATTTCTACTTTGAAATAATTTGCGAATTTTCGTGATTTTTACATATGTTGTCAAAATTCAAACTTTGAATGCTTGTATAAAAAAAATTGTGACTACGCATTTCTTTTATTTTTCTATTTTTATTGTAAAAATATATTATGAGCCTTGTATTAAATTTTCAAATCTTAGAATTAAAAAGGAAAACTTTTATGAATTTCTATCTAAGATCATTTGAACATTGCCGTAATTTTTATGTATTTAGTCAAAATTTGAACTTTAAATGCTTATAAAAAAAAATTGTGACTATATATTTCTTTTATTTTTCAATTGCTATTGTAAAAATATATAATGAGCCTTGTATTAAATTTTCAAATCTTAGATATAAAAGAAAAAATTTTTATGAATTTCTAGCATAAAATAATTTACGAATTTTCCTGATTTTTACATAATATGTTGTAAAAATTAAAAATTTGAATGCTTATAAAAAAAAATTGTGACTATGTATTTCTTTTATTTTTCAACTTCTATTGTAAAAATATGTTAGGAGCCTTGTATTAAATTTTCAAATCTTAGAATTAAAAAGAAAAACTTTTATGAATTTCTATCTAAGATAATTTGAACATTGCCGTAATTTTTACGTATTTAGTCAAAATTTGAACTTTAAATGCTTATAAAAAATAATCGTGCCTACGAATTTTTAATATTTTTTAACTTCTATTGTTACAATGTGTTAGAAGCCTTGTATTATATTTTCAAGCTTTTCTACCGAACAAATAAATTTTTATCGATATTTATAGAAAAAAAAACTAAAAAAGTTGAAAAATTAAAATTCAGTAAACAGCTCAAAACAAATCTAAATATTTTGAAAATTTTATCAAATATATAAAACGCCTATATAAACATTCAGTCAAAATTTCAAGTATCTGCGGTAATTTGTTTTAGAGTTACACCAAAATAAGGAAATCGCTAAAAGTGAAAATCCAATGTTGTAAAAATTTAAATTTCAAATGCTCATAAAAATTTAATTTGAATTTCCGGTGGAATTTTTATTTGTGATAAAGATTGAAAAACATGTAAGGAATCTTGTATTAAATTTTTAAATCTTAGATTTAAAAAGAAAATTTTTTATGAATTTCTACCTTAAAATAATTTGTGAATTTTCGTGATTTTTACGTATTTTGTCAAAATTCAAACTTTGAATGCTTATAAAAAAAAATTGTGACTATGAATTTCTTTTATTTTTCAACTGCTATTGTAACAATATGTTAAGAGCCTTGTATAAAATTTTCAAGCTTTTCTGCCAAACAAATAAATTTTTATCGATAGTAATTTAAAAAAAACTAATAATGATCGAAAATTTGATATGCCTATGAATAGTTCAACTTAAGTCGAAATTTTTTGAAAATTGCATGGTGGATAGAATATACTTATATAAACATTAGGTGAAAATTTCATGTATTTATGGTCATTTGTTTAGTTACATCAAAAACCAAAATCGATTTTGTCGAAAAATGAGTGTGCGTAAAATTTCCCGTTTATCCCTTAATTTTTAGTTTGTTTTTCTCAATTATTTAGAAAAGTATTAAAGAATTTTTTACTTTTGACCCCCCAAAGTACCAACTAGATTCACTTTCTGATCGAACGAGGTACTGAAGTCAAAAATCGAAGCATTTTTACAGCCCCAAAACGTGATGACAGACACAAAAAAAAAAAAAAAAACACACATCATGGTAAAATCAATACATTCATCGCTCCGCTCAGAATCTAAAAATGACTGTCACTGTGCTGATACCTTTTGGTTATAAATAATAAGCCGTATAAATAAATTATAAATAGGTGAGTAGGTATAGTTTTAAACGTATTTAATACTTATGAACTATTATTTATAACCAAAAGGTATCGGCACAGTGGCAGTCATTTCTTTGGCTGTAACACGATTGCGCTCCATGAAATATTAGTCTACACTATTTAAAATACAGTCGAAATGGTAAACTTAAAATTATAATTTGTAACTTTATTGAGTTTTTTTTAATGTATATTTGGACGAATGATATTAGTATATAAAAAAAAAAATTAAATGGTTTTCGTAATTTTATTGAGTTTCTTTTATATAATACCTAAATGTATTGTGTCTTAATTTTTAATCGTGTAATTGTATTAAAGTATTAATAGTGATACTAATGTGTACGTATGTATTTTATTATATAAATGTAAATTAAACTTTTAACTTCAACAATGAGTTTTTGAACAATGTATACCTATATTTCATGGAGCGCAATCGTGTTGCGTTTTTTTAATATAAAAAAGTAGGACGGGCGCAATCGTGTTTCGCCGATTTATATATTTATATTTTGTTGAAGTATTGTATTTTTTTTTTTTATGAAGTATAAATTAGAATCTATAACATTTCCATTGGTTATAAAATTATTTTTTAAATCTAGTAATGTAGTAGGTATAGCTATTGTTTTATATACCTACCTAAAACTATAGATGCCTACAGCTACGCAAAACTACAATAATATTATGGCATACTATTATAGAATACGCTCTATTGCTATGTATAAAGATTTTAGATTCTCAGCGGGTTTATGAATTTATAGATTTATGTTTTTTTAGTCTATAAATACTTTTAAAAATTATAATTATATGTGTAGGTGTCTAAAATATGCGTGTATTTTATATTTGTAGAACCTTAAAAATGCCGAGAAAAATGAAAGTCCCGTTTGTTGAAATTGTTGAGGCCATAAAAAAGTATGAGGAGACAATTTTCCAGGGACCTAACATAGTCGGTCCTACACATCCAATCTGGAGTGAAGTTCAAAACAATTCGAATGGAGAAATATCCGCTAAATCTCTATACACAATAGTGAAATGTGACAGAAATGATATTTTAAGCAAATTAAATATTAATAACCCACGTGGACCTAGTTCAGAAGAAGTAGACGGTGATAATATTACAGACAATGAATGTTCTCACAGCGAAAACATTGAAAATATAGAATTTAAGATAACTTTGAGTAAAGAAGAGTGGAATTCATTGGAATGTGAAAAAAAAGTATTACGAACAAAACTCTCAATACTTAACGCGATTCTACAAAGTACTAAGTCCTGGTAGTTGGACTGACATAGTTCACAGTCATTTTTGGGAACAGACGAAAATTGCTTGTCCAGTTACCTACAAAAGAGCAAAGATTTATGAATCTGGGATAAATTATTGTGAATTTTACGGAAAATGCAAATCATGCCATAGTAAACTTAAAGGTATACTCCAGGAAAAACCTTCAAATAATAGTAGAGCGATTTTTCATTGTACCTATAGTGGCAATTTTCGACAATGCGTTGATAAAACAAAACGTAAAACAACGTTTGAAAAAAAACAATATTATGTCGAAAAATTAGTAAATGAAAAGATGTCTGCAAGTATGTTAAGGAAGACTGAAGCTAATGATTTGATGGATTTTGATGATCTAGAACCAAGTAATTTGCCAACAGCAAACTCACTAAGAATAATAAAATGTAGAGCTCTAAAAGATCAAAGAGAAGAGGACGACCCAATATTATCAATTTGCAAAATGAAATATTTGCATCCATATATTAACGTAATTAAAGATATTGGATATGACAGATTTTATGTCCACTATTGGAGTGCTTCTGAAATGAATGTTTACAGAAAATATGTACAGCATAATAACATTTCAACATTATGCATAGATGCAACTGGTAGTTTAGTTAAAAAACCAACTTTAATATCCAAGAAGAAAACAAGAAATATTCTGCTCTATGA
This sequence comes from Diuraphis noxia, assembly GCF_037042655.1. Classification (NCBI taxonomy): domain Eukaryota; kingdom Metazoa; phylum Arthropoda; class Insecta; order Hemiptera; family Aphididae; genus Diuraphis; species Diuraphis noxia. Next base: position 67,587,259 of record NW_028301711.1, read on the forward strand.
AATCGCTATATATGACAAAACCATTAAGGCTCAATATTCAATAAGTCACATGTTATCTGAGAAACATGATAATAATTCAATTTACAATTGGTTAATAGAATGGATTAGAGACGGAGCTCCAAATCCAAAACAAGTTATTACAGACATGTCGTTAGCATTATTAGCTGCTGTCGTAAGAGCGTTTACACAGTATAATAATTTAACTAATTACTTAAGTGCTTGTTTTCAATTGTTATCTGGTTCGCAACAAGATCCTCCGACATGTTTTGTTAGATGTGATGTAGCCCATATTATAAAGCTGGTGACTACATGGAAGCCACTCCAGTCAGTTGATAAAAGAGTTAAAGATTTTATTATTCGTTCAATAGCTCAAATGATCTTATCAGACGATATAGACGATATAAAACAATTATTAAGAAGTTTCTTTTGGCTAATTTATAGTAAAACTGACGGTTATTTGGAAAATGGTCATAAAACCTTCAGTGAAAATGGAAGACATTTCTTAAAACAAAGGATTGCCACTGGAGTGATGGAATCAAATTTAAATGAAAATAATGGAGAAATTAATAGTGAAGAGCTGGAGGGTTTTGAAGACATAAATTTAACAAACACGAGAGGACCATTTTATGAAATGTCTAAAAACATCGCTGAACAATGTCAAATTGAAGTAAACGATCAAGTGGGAGATCATGATAATATGTATTTTATTCCAAATATTGCGAATCTGGTATTAAACTTGTGTACATACATGCCTTTGTGGTCTGGAATCATGTGTAAGGCATTCAAATATGGCGACATTCCTGCATCAAGTGCTTCAATTGAGAGCCAGTTCAATGATCTAAAAAATCGGGTCCTTAAACACGTCAATAGTATGCCAATGAGAGTCGACGATTTCTTAAAAATACACATTCAATCTATCAACGGTACAATGAAATTAATGAATGCTAAAATCAATCAAATTCCAATTAAAGTCAGCGAAGTCAACCAATCTCCTCATAATTGTACACCTCCATCAATAAATGACGAAGTAATAAACTATGAAGCAATAAATGAAATAGACACCATTAGAATAAATGACGATTTGAGCAATCTTAACGAAATTTTAGATTTCAATACTCCATTGATAGAAAAAGTACCAAATCAATATATAATGTGTAACAAACCAGTACGTACAATAACATCATCTGATATACATACAATACCACTACTAGAAGCCGAGGATACAGCCGAAGAGAATTGGGGTAATATATTAAATAATCCAAGAAAAAAGAAACCAATATATTTGACACCAAATCGTGAAATTTTACTGAGAAATTTAGATTCAAGAGCAAAGACAAAAATTATCGGACTTATAAAAAATGGCAATGATTCGAGATTTAAGTCCATACAACTCGATGGTGAAAGCATTGTGATTTCAAATACTTGTGCTTTTGATTCGGTTATACAAATTTTAGCAGTAGCATATTGTGATAGTAATGAATATACATCATTTGTAATGAAACGAAAAGATGAAAGTACACTATGGCATCTAATGTATGCGTTACTTCGAGATGGTGTAACTATACAAACATATAAAAAACGAGCCAACATTTTAAAACAGTTTTATCCAGGAGAGCCGATGGCAAATAATATAACGTTCTTATCAGTCGAACAAGCTGTAGACAGTATGCTCATAAAATTATTAAAAGATGATGAAACTGTAAAAATCATAGGAAAATGTGGTTCGTGTATTCATGAAAGAGTGGAAAAAAAACCATTTATCACTGTTTGTGTATCGGAGAAGAATCCAACAAAAAGGCAAATAGAAAAAATTTTAAATTTTGAAATTAAATCGCTCTATCATTCTGACCGTTGTAAATCATGTTTAAAAATGTTCGACTTAATACCTACATTTGGTCATCACATATTTTTTAATATGTTAAACTTGAATAATAGCATGGATGCACCGTTTACAGACACCAACTTACAGCTAAGCCACATTCCGAAATATCTCTCAATATCAGATACCAAATATTATTTCAGAGGATCGGTAACAACACCTGATAATCAGCAGCAAGTAATATCACATGATATGTTAGGCCATTACCATGCCCATGTATATAGACACCCAATCGATGTGTGGCAAATGTATGATGACACCAAAGAAAACGTATTCACAGTAAGTGAAGGTAGAAAAGTAAATGTACAAATTTTAATATTTTCTAAGTAGTGTTTAAAATTGATAATTAGATAGATGCATGCATATAAATTAATTAATAAAAAAATAAAAAATTTTATTTTATGACAAGTTATTGAATTCTCTCTTCACATAAATATTTATTATAAGTTAATTATGATTTAAAATGTATTGTACATAATGCATGTTTTTAGTTTTGTAGTAATTACATGAATTTTGGTTATAATAATTTTTATATAAGTATATTATGATTATTTTAAATTATTTTTATTCACAATATTTGTATACGTTATACGATCGTTTGCTATTATTTATATTTACTATATTTATATTACCTATTGTTATTAATGATTATATATATATATATATATATATTTCAAATATTTTGTTCAAACATTTTACCTTTATAATATTGCATTTTTGTTTTTTTTTTTATTTTTTAAATGTTTTTAAATTTTTAATACATTTACATTAGTTTTGTACTAACGAGGTATATCAATTTTATTTTTGGAGTAGTTATTAAATATTTATAGTTTATTAAACAATATGGTTTATTATTACTTTAATTAAAAAATTTTCATGGCTTAATAGCTACATCATCGAAAAGTTGTTTATGACGAAGCATGAAAGATATATATATAAAATATTTTGTTTTGGGTTCTTGAATAAATTATTCATAAATGAACATATCATTATATCAATAGTATGGAAAATTTGAGGTTTCCTAAAATAAAAATTTATTTTTATTTATCATTAGCTATTGACAACTAAAAACAAAATATATTTTATTCAAATAATGTTATTTGAAATATTGTACACATATCCACAACAAGAAGATTGTTTCTGTTGGCCATATAGTGAGTAAAAGTGGCATGTGCAAATTTAGTCATTATTTTTTATTGGATTCCAATAAATTTTCCACACATCACATTCGAAGTCATAATAATAGATATATGTTATTCAATATTAATGAACAACTGGCCCAAAATTTGTATAATATTATAATTTTATTCTGTTATCTGTTTAAAAGTATGATATTGTCGGTTTAATATTTTTAGATGGCTATTTATTGTAAAATTATTTATTTTAGAGGGGGTTGGTGGGTTAGCACTCTCCGATCTCCGCCTATGTGATTAATCGTTGTTGATTTCACAGTTATGTGAGTTACGAGATAGGTATACTTACTATTCATTTGAAACCAAGAAAGAACTTTTATTTATCAAAATATAATAGTGAAAAAATAAATAATTATAATAAAAAAGTTAAGTGGGTAAATGAATAAAGTTTTGCACAGTAAGTGAATAGGTAGTAAAAAAATATGTTTAATAAAAGTTTTTATTAGGCATCATATACTATTATAGAATAACACAAAAATGTACCTACAACAGATATTTAAATATTTTAAATGTTTTAGTACTAAAAAATAAGTTAACACAAAAAAAAAACAATCAGCCAATAAATAATTTCAAAAATTTTTTTGGGATAAGTTATAGAGTTATACCTACCTCTTATATAGCAAACTTTGTTTTTGAGATGTATCCGGAAATAATTGTGCACAAACGACCGGACTTCGTGCACATTCGTGCACAAACGATGCACAAACGATCTGTCCAAACAGAATTTCAAAATTCCAAATCGGGGGGCTCTCGTTTCTACGGCCCCCCGATTTTGTTTTTGTGATATCTCCGGGAATAATTGTGCACAAACGACCGGACTTCGTGCACATTCGTGCACAAACGATGCACAAACGATCTGCCCAAACAGAATTCAAAAATTCCAAATCGGGGGGGCTGCCGTTTCTACGGCCCCCCGAATTTGATTTAGGGATAATCCCCCCTGTATTTGTGCACAAACGACGGGACTTCGTGCACATTCGTGCACAAACGATCTGTCCAAACAGAATTCAAAAATTCCAAATCGGGGGGGCTGCCGTTTCTACGGCCCCCCGAATTTGATTTAGGGATAATCCCCCCTGTATTTGTGCACAAACGACGGGACTTCGTGCACATTCGTGCACAAACGATGCACAAACGATCTGTCAAAACAGAATTCAAAAATTCCAAATCGGGGGGGCCGTAGAAATGTACCCCTACTACCTACGTTGTTGAGAACACGAAATTAGTTCTGTTGGTCATAACTTAGCATATTGTATGTACATTCTACACAAAGTGTACAAATCGGATACCTATATTTTAATTTTTAGGGCTTTAGGCTCAGCCCTTAATAGTTAATAGATAGATAATAAAAATTGGGTCAACGGTTTTTAGATGTAGGAAAATATAATAACAATTTAAAACACCGTTCCAAAAACCAAAACCAAACATTTTCAAAAACCGTCCTTGAAACCGATAAATTTTTTTAAAAACCTTTTTTGAAACCGAAACCAAAACAACCAAAAAGTTTGAAAAACCGATCTTAAAACCTAAACCAAAACCAGAAAATTTAGAAAACCGTTCTCAAAAACCGAAACCGAAACCGTTAGAATATGAAACGGTTTCGATCCCTGATAATAATTCATTTAACATTTTTAAATTGTATGTAAACATCGTAAATATTTGATTTATAATCAATTTGAAAAATAATTATTAAAATCAAGAAGTTACAAATTTCAGTAAAATAATTACACGACAAATGTACATAGAGGTACACTTAGGGTCCCAACTCACTGCGGTATATTCGCCGTCGGGTCGAAACAACCGTTCGCGGATTTTACGACCCGCACCGCACTGAGTTTTTTTGTGGCTGATACAATTGGTGTTAACACTCGATTTTTGCGCCTAAACTGGTTAAACATTAATTTCTAATTTAAAAAATATTGACAATTGTATAAATTGTTAGTAAAGTTGTTGGTTAACTACAATTACTATGGTCTGTGATCTCATTTGATCTACTGTATTTACTATATTTCACTGTATCTAATACTGTAAATTTAAATTTTCTATAACTACCTAGGTACGCACCACGATTTTTTACACAAACATCTAAATACATGTAAGTAAATTATAAATTAAATTAATAGTTAATTTAATGCATATGCGTACTTATTAAATTACATTTAATTTATTTAGGACGGAGTTAAATGATTATGACAATTTAACTTAAAGTGATTGCTGTCGCCGAAGCATTTGGTGAATTGAATCCACCAAAACCAATAGTAAAATATTGGGTTCATCCAATTAACCACGATAGAGAAGAATTGAACCAATTTGATACTTTTTATACAAATTTGAGATTGTACAGTGATAAGTTTTTTGAGTATTATAGGATGTCTATAACATCTTTTGATGAATTATTAGAGAAGTTATGCCCTTACATAACAAAAGAAAATACCCAGTTTCGTAACTCTATTAGTGCTGAACAAAGACTAACAATTACATTAAGGTAATATATTAACTTGATTAAAAAAAAAACTACTGGTAGGTATTGTAAATTATAGCTATTTTATAATATCAAGTGATTTGAAAACTTAGTAGAGTTTAAATTGGTTAGTCACCAAGTTAAAACTAGATGAATTAAAACCAAAAATCATACCTACTAAGTTTAAACAATTTTGTAATTTTAAAATAAAAATAAAACAATAGGTATGTATTTAACCACCTTTTTGATAGTAAAACTTGTTTATGTAATAAATTTAAATATAAAATAAAATAACTTATAACCATTTGTCAAATTTAATAACTTAATTATAACCAGAAAAATGTATAAGTATAACATTAATTATAAAATAAAACAAAACAAAATAGGTACCTATGAATTAAAAAAAAGAAAAATTATAAAATAAAATCAGCCTTTTGATAGTAACTTGTTAAGGGGATTCGATATCAATATAAATATTAACTCAAAAGCAGAATAACACTTTAGAAGTTAGGAAAGTCTGATTTAAATTCTGAAAAAAATTTTGAAATCGTCAAGTTGTCTACTAGGAATCGATAGAAGTGATTTTTTGTGAATACATTATTTACCAAGTAATTAAACATTACAAACCTGTAATTTTAAACGTTAATAATAAATTGGTTTTGAATAATTTAAAAAAAGTATACGATCATTCCCTTGTAGACAGACCGGAAAATTCGAATCTTTTTACAGGTTTTAAATATGATTTTTCAAAGTCCAACAATTGTATGCTGCTTATGAGCCTTTTGAGACGGAAACAATAATTAATTTATAAAAAACACCGCTTTCTTGGCGTTGCGGCCGACATTGAAACTATATACAATTCATGCGATGCCGTTTCCCGCTGCTCACCACCACTCCCCACGTTATTCGCAATCGCAATACTAAATATTATACTGTAGCGACGCGGCAGCGGTATCGATAAGAGAATATTTTTAGAATCGTAATAATAATAATAATATTAAACAAACGATATTATCGTCTGTCAGTTGTCACTTGTCACCCACAATATTGCACGCTATAATTATTATAGGCATATCGTTGTTATTGTAATAAATAATAATATAATATACATATATTAGATACCTATTATTATTCTGCATTTCTGTCATTACTCCTTACCAATCGAGGTGTGAGACATCGACTGTGTTTCGGATTTTTATTATTATTATATGTATATTATTCTAATGAGTAATGGATAATTCAGCTAATTGGAGAAAAAGTAAAAAACATAAGGTTCTTTTATCTAGGCGTAAAAACACCCTGGAAATATATCTGCGTTGATGAAAACTACAGGAAAAGTAAGAAAGTTGAACAAAATCAAAGTATAAGGCCTTCTTCACACGAGGCAATTCCCTAACGACGCGACGGCTACTCGAGTATTGTCTGTTAGTCTGTTTGTCTTGAGTTGCTTGTTAGTAAGATACCCATAAGCAACGCATTGCCACACACTGAGCTACTCTGAAGTTACTGCAAAGCGACGATATCTTTCAGTCTACCTCTAGCCACCAATCGCTTATAACCTTGTTGCTGAGTTTTTAATTAAAAAAATTTAATTATGTCATCAAATGAAGATTCGTCAAGTGATGATGATGTAATAGTCGCCTATTATTACAACTATTATAGACATAGGAAAATCAAAAGAATGTGGTGTCATGCTTATATTGAAAAGAACATTCACTGTCGTTTATTTGTTGCTGCTAAAGAGCTAGAAAAGTCTGATTATAAGTTTATAGCATTTTACCGCATGTCAAAAGAATCATACCAACTTTTGATCAACATAGTTTCTCCATTTATACGACAGAGGGATACAGTAATGCGGGAATGTGTTAGTGCGGTAGGAAGGATTTTGATAACTTTGAGGTAAGTAATTTTATTTATAAATTTAGTATTATATTTAATAACTATTTAAAAGTTTAAGATCAAAACAAAAAATTAACATTACATAGGTACAAGATAAAACATGTTGATTTCATCTCTATTTCATCATCTATCTTCTTCTGTAGCCATAGATACCAACTGTGGGTAACTAACTATTTGATTCGCTTGTGGAATTACTTCTGTCTTCGATGTTCGTAGGCGTTTCCATTTGATGCAGCGTGATAGGAGACATAGGAGAAAATGATGAGTTTGAAAAATCGTATGACAAAATACTCGTTGTTTGAGGTGTTGGTTGATATATTTCATCTATGAGTTGAAATATTTTACGCCTGAATGTTTTGAGTTGTTGGTCGGTCAATGGCTCCAATTCTGGGACCAAACTGTCAAGAAACGATTTTATCGATGCAGTTTTTGGATTATCTCTTTCTTTTGGTGTACTCAATCTGGTCGTTTTTCCCTGAAGAAAATCCATAAACTTAGTATCAACGTCAGTGTTTGAAATTCCACGTTTAAAACCTTATTTCTTTTTATTCATATCAGAGGCTTTTGGGGGTCTCGTTGGTGATTGAGATAGTGGTGACTGCTGGGCATCGATTGATAGTGGTTGAAATGAATCCTTTCGGGGAGCCGGTTGTGATATTTGAGTTAGAGACAAAAGTGGTACTTCAGCAGAAAAGCCCCGAGATGGCCCTGAATTTTCTTGCATGTCACCGTAATTTTGGTCGATTAGAGACTGAGAATCACATTGTTCGTTAACTGGTGGCATATTTCCAGGAGCAGTAGGCATGTTGGTCTTCACAAACGACAGGGCAAACTGCATCGCTTGCATTAGGTAATATGGTTTCTTTTTTTTTGAGCTTGAGCCACTAGGGGGAGGTTTCAAGTTCCGAACAAAAACTGACCTCAAATTTTTCCAACGTTCTTTACATTCGGATGCTGCGAAAAAAAAAGAAAAACTAACTTAAAAAACAAAAAAAACTATAATTATAATAATATTAATAATAGTTAAAACTCCCATAACTATCATACTTTTATTAAATTTCTAATCTTAATAATAATGATCTTAATAAATAATATAAAAATTATTTTATTTCAGATATTTGGCAACTGGGTGTACATTTGTCTCACTTTCATTCTACTTTGCTAGAGGTGAGAGCACCATTGGGTATGTCGTGTACGAGACTACTAAGATATTCTGTGATGTGCTTAGAGAATCTTACATTCCAATACCAACCAAACAAGAATGGAAGCAAATTGCTGAACGATTTTATTCTTTGTGGAATATCCCGAATTGTATAGGAGCAGTTGATGGCAAACATGTGCGCATTGAAAAGTTTCCGAACAGTGGTTCGAGTAACTTCAACTACAAAGGTTACCATTCTATCGTATTAATGGCTTGTTGTGACGCGGACGGGTTGTTTACAATGATTGAATGTGGATATGCAGGAAGAAACAGCGATGGTGGTATATTTCGTGCTTCAGCAATTAAATATTGGTTGACGCACAGTGGACTTGATATTCCGTCACCTGCTTGGCTTCCGAATGACATAAATGAATCCCTTTGTCCTTTCTACTTAGTTGGAGATGAAGCCTTCCCATTATCCCCTTATTTAATGAGACCATATTCGAAAAGAATTCTTGATAATACAAAAAGAATTTTCAATTATCGCTTAAGTCGTGGTCGAAAAACTATAGAGTGCGCGTTTGGAATGATGTGCGAGAAATTCCAGGTACTAAATAGTCCAATCCGTTGCCGAGATATAGAGAAAATTAATAATATAATAAAAAGTGTTTGTGTTCTTCACAATTTCGTTAGAAAAAGAGAAGGTATACAATACCGCATTTCACAACATGACGAAAATGTCACAGGCGGAGTCGCAGTCTTACCTTTACAAAACGATAATAATATTCCAAATATCGTAATAAATAGTTGTTCTTCCGCAAGCGATATAAGAAATTATTTAGCATCCTACTTTATCACCCCTCAAGCGTCTCTTCCTTGGCAGTGGAAATATTGTATTTGATATTGTATAATAATATATTTTATTGATGATTTATAATATTTTACATTACTTATTATTATTATTATTTTTTTTTTTATAATAAATTGTTTTTGTTATTACACGCTTTTTTTTAAATATAGAATAAGTATGATACAATAAAATAGTTCGTATCGTTCAGATGTACCAAATACGAATAATAATAGAACGATAAGGGCAATTCACAAATGTCATTTTGAAATACGACTATTTTTATAATGGTTCATGATAGTATAATATTGTAGATAATTTATAACTTGAAAAAAATAAACACGCGTTTAAATTAAATTATTAATATGAATCGTATAGAATTAAATAATTGAACTAAAAATAAAAATAATAGATTAGCCCGAATTAAACATTTGAATATAGTCTATAGCAGGTATTATATAATAATTAAAAATAATAATTAATATTAATATAATATACATAATATGTAATTATATAACCATTATCAACTATATTTTCATTCAATTAAACATTTTTTTTTACCTGGCAAGTTCATTTCCTTCCCGACTTCCATCCAGCCCTTCTCCGCAACATTTTTACGGGAATATTGAGGCAAAGTGTAATTATAAAGTTCTGGCCTTTTTTCAACTTCACCCACAAACTTTATGTTGAAAGCGTGTTCAGCCATAGTTGTTTGATTCAAAAACTGGTAAACACTCGAAAACACTTGTATATTAATATAATATTCGGGAGACGCAGGCGGCGCAGACGACGGGCGACCTTCCTTGCAAGTCGCGAGAGACTGGTAGAATACGCGTAGGATACGCGTCGCTTGGGAGTAGCGTCGTTTGTGCCTTTCAAGTACTAAATATAGGAAGTGATTTACAAGATACTCGAGTATCCGTCGCGTCGTCTAGGAATTGCCTCGTGTGAAGAAGACCTTAATGGTATTAAGTAGTTAACATTTTTTTTAATACTTCTATAATTTATAGAATGATTCGTCTTCTGTCGATACAGCGATTAGTGAAAATGAAAAGCAAGTGTAAAAATTATTTATTTATTTTTTTAGATTCCAAACGTAGCAAGGAATTATTGATTTTAGACTTTAGTGTAAAGGCTCAAGTTAAAATTTTGACAAAATTCGTGAAAATCAAGAAAATATGCAAATTATTTTTTGAATTAGAAAATCATAAAAAAATAGTCTGTCTGTATCTAGGATTTGAAAATTTAATACAAGATTCCTCAAAAGTTTTTTTTATCTTTATACGCGTAAGAAAAAATCTATTGGGAAGTCAAACTAATTTTTGATAAGAATTTAAATTTTAAATTTTTTAGATATTCCAAGATTTCTTATGGAACGTTTTTATTATTTTGAATGTAAACCAAAAACTTAACCTTTGATATTTGAAGTTTTAACATATTTTGAGCAATTTATAGACATTTTCAATTGTGATGGATTAATCATATAATTTACATAAAACATTACTAAAACGAAGTCCAGGTATAAAAAATCCATCATCAATTCTTGAAATGCGTCGACTGATGGAACGTATTCGTCAAAATGAATTAAGATCTAATTCTTATAGGAAAAAAATAAAATTTCAAAGCCATAATATCGACCCGGCATATGGTGTCAAATCTCAAAAACCAGACATGAATGATGAACAATATTACGAAGAAAAAGATAGAATATTAAAATCAATTCAGGATATGGCAGTTGATCGAAAACAAATAGAAAAAGAAACTTCCGAACAAAGTGCATCTAGAAAATGGTTTGAATGTAGAAGGAATATTATAACGACGTCAAATTTCGGTCGTATAATTTGTTTACGTGAAGATACTGAATGTGAGGGAGTTTTGAAAAGTATGCTATATTCGCCTGACTTTGACACAAAATCAGTGGCGTATTTAAGGGTTTTCCGCCTATAGGCACTTTCCAATTTGCCGCCTCCCCCCTCCATCATTCCTAAAATTATTTATAAAACATATTTAAATATACAATTTATTATATTATAATATTATATTAAAAAATATACATTGTTAATGAACATTAAATTACAAATATTAGAACTTAAAATTTTTTCTTCTACTTTTTGCCTCGGCAAATGCATCAATTAAATCATCGCAATTTAAAGTCGACAGTAAATCCGCTTCGATATTCAATATAGCCAAACTATTGAGTTTTTCACTGCCCATAGTCGATCTTAAATAATTTTTGATTCGTTTAAGACATGAAAAAGAACGCTCAGTAGTACAGTTAGAAATTGGAGTACAAACATATATTCTAAGTGCTATATCTATATTAGGATACACGTCCGTAAGAGAATCTTCTCGTAATAATTTACACATTTGTAGAGGAGAAATGCAATTAATTTGTTTATTTGAAGATTCCAAATAGGATTTAAAATGTATACATTCTGTTGAAAATGCTTTTTCAATATCACCTTTGTAACATTCTTGTAACTTATTGGCAAATTCTATTATTTCCGAAACACTTAAAGAAATAAGCTTGTGGAGTACGATAAATTTTGTGTAGTAAAAATCATAAGCCTGTCGCCGTTTTTCTAATTCACTTGCTATTCGATCAATAACCACATAAAATGTAAATATTTTAAACTTTTCACGGCCATTCATTGATGTATCAGTATCGCTTTTTTCATCATAAAATACTTTCCTTTTTTTTAGACGGGACTTTACATCTTGATATAATTCAATTCCTGACATAGTTTTTGCTTGTTCTTCAAAATAGTCAAATCTATCCCGAGTTTCTTGAATAAGATTAATAAGCGATGTATATAACTTTGAAGCAGTACCAATATCAATTGCAGTACCTTGTAAAGTTTTGTTAGTTATATTAAACTGTTCTAATACATATGTCCAAAACACGGTCAAAAATGCGGTTTCCAAAGATTGTAAACTTTTAAAAAGACCTTTGGCTTCGTTTCTGGTAATGCATTTTTCGTTTTCATTATTCTTAATAAGTGATAATGAGTTTATTATTTCTGACCATGATGCATTTAAAGCTCTACATGCATCCGCGCGAGCCGACCAACTAGTTATTGATAAGGATTTAAGTGTGTATGAATTTTGCTTCATATTGTCGTGTAAAATATTCCATCTATGAGTAGATGCTGTGAAAAAATTGTAAAGTTGTTGAATAAGTCAAAAAAATGAAGATGCATCACTACAACATTCTGCGGCAGATGTTCCTACTAGATTTAAAGAGTGTGCAGCGCATGGTACAAAATAAGCTAAGGGGTTTAATACTTTTATTCGGACCTGCAAACCTGTATAAATGCCGGACATATTGCTGGCGTTATCGTATGCCTGTCTTCGACAATTAGCAATATCAATGTTATGAACCTTTAAAATATTTAAAATAGCATCTACTAATTGTTCAGCTTTGTGTCCTGTATTAGGAGTGAAACATAAAAAACGTTCAATAGGTTCGCCGTTATGCTGTACATATCTCACCATAAAAGAAAGTTGGTCGACATGAGAGATATCTGGGGTAGAATCTACGCTTATTGAAAAGTATTTAGATTTCATTAACTCTTGTATTATAGTATTTTTCTTTTTTTTCGTAATTAATTGTATAAACTCATCACAAATACCGTGTGATAAATAAGAAGTTGTACCGCTTCCTATATTACTAAAACGTGCAATATTATCTGCTAAAAATGAATCGAATTGAGCTAATAATTCTAAAGACATCATATAGTTTCCATTGTGATTAGAACCAAAAATAGAATTATGACCACGTAACGGTAATCCACGACAAGTTAGTGATTTTATTGTAACAACTACCCTTTTCAAAACATTTCTCCAGTATATAGTCTCTTCCTGTAGTTGTAGTACTAAACTGTTATCAATTTTTCCGAGTTCTCTACCTCGCAATTTTAATGTTATAATTGAATTTTTATGTTCTTGACTATTTTCATGCCAATTGAAACGCTGATTGGCATTTTTCCAGTCATTATAACCCACTCTGTTACAAGTTGAATTTTGTTTAAACTTTTTTCAAATAAACGACAAGACCCACAAAATACTACACCTTTACTTTTAGAATATACAAGCCATGAACGTAATGCAAGTTCACCATTTAACATTTTCCTCTGAAATAACTGTTTTGTTAAATACCGTGTTTTGTCATTATATTTTCGACCGGAATAAGAAAAATCATCGGTTAGATTTTGATTTAAGCCATGTTTTGCTACATAGTTACGAAAAGATTCATTAATTAACCATTTATCGGGATCGGTTTCAAAAAAAATTGGAAGTAAATGTTCGGATTTATTGAAATTTTTTTCTGTGTCTACATTTTTTTCAGAATTATTATCAATAATTGTATTTATTTAAACTTGTTGGGTTTCTACTTCTATGCTTTCACCACTATTTGAATCAGGATTTTTTTTAAAATACGTATGTAATTGAGTTTTATTTAAAATATTTTTATTTTTTTGTTTTTTAATTTCGACAATCTTTTGTACTCATGTCCACTTAATCTTTTCCTACCATCAGCCATTGTTACAACTTATAACCTAGTTTAATTAAAATAAAATCTCTAAGAAAATTTACGTACAAAATAATTTTATAATAATTAAGTTATAAATTCACAAATTACCTGTCGTCAAGATTTAAAAATTATACTGCCCGTGTATCGTCCGTGTGTACCGTGTGTCCACTGTCAAACAATTCAGTAATGACTCAGCGTTGCCAGAAACCTTCGTTGCAATGTCGCCACTAGAAAGCACTTAATATCGCCCAAATCGCTTTTCCCTTTTGAATGTTCAAAATCGCCTTTTTCGCGTTATCATAATATAACATCCATAGATAACAGATAAATTTTATATTATAATTAAATATTAGAAAATGTCGATTCTAAATTAAATTAAAATGTAGTAATTATTATATTCTGTGGTAGTATGTTAGATAATTAATTGTAGTGACATCCTTCAGGCTTGATGCAGGCGAATAGGTGATATATTTTTGATTTATAAATTGTAACACTGAGGTTTTCCATATCCTGATATGACACATTTTACGAATTTGACTTAATCATCATTTTCATAGGCCTAAATAATAAGTGTTCAAGATTTTTATTTTAACATTTTTGTGAGGACTTTGTGCCTATATATTATAAAATAAAAAAACAATAAAATACATTATAAAAACATTTATATTAACAAAACATTAAAAAAAAACAAGTTATCTGTTTAACAACAAATAAAAAATAAAATGTTTAACTAAGACTTTTTAGATCAAACAAAAGGAACATATACTATTACAAAATAATATTAATAGTCACTCATCTTCTTCAACTGAATTTAAAATTGTAATGGTTGTAAACAGATCATCAGAATCATCAAAGTTGGCAATTTTCAGTGATTTGTCAGAATCATACATTTTTGAATCAAATAAATTTAACATTTGCTTTGACGGAATAAACGAAGTACAACATTGTTTTTTTACACTGTTATGTACTTTTATTCTAATCAATGCTACCAACATTGATTGGCTCATCCTATTCCTAACTTTGGTTTTTGTAGCATTCATTACACTAAATATTCTCTCAACCACTGCATTTGAAATTGGTAATGACAATAATCGTAATGCAAACTCACTAAGTTCTTTAAAAGTATGATCTCCTGCAGCATTACCTGTACTTGGGATAACGTAGCCCAACAGTTAATTAGTGTAATATCATGAACCGATTTGCCTGGAAATATATCATTAAAACTGATTGATCCTAACGTCCTCCATTGAATTTCCAACAGATCTTTATCAACATTAACTTCTATTAACAAAAAAAAAAAATAATACATTTTAATATTGCATATACTATGTACTGGTATTTACATATTTATATACCTGCCAAGTTTGGGAAAAAATCCTTAAATGTTACTATTGGTTGTAAACCAAAATCAAAACAAAATGAAGGTGATAAGTACTTAAGTTTTTCTATAACTTTTAAATTTTGTGGAAGTCTTTCTACTATTTCATGACACAAACGTAACAGAAATCTTGCTGCTCTTTCCATGATTAAATTTAACTTTAGTTGATCTATGGACTGTTTTTGTAAACTTATTTTTGACTGTTCTTTAAACTGATGACCAAAATCAACAGAATTACATGGTAAATGTGTTTCAGGTAACCTTAAACTATTCTGTAAAACTTCAATATCAATTACATTAATAATATTTTTATTTGAAATGTCATCAAATATTTTTTTCATATAGTATGGTTTCAGTATACGTTTTAAAAGTGATATAAGCAGTATTTTTAAGTCATTATAAGCCTTGTAAATATCAACGTTGGTTCCTTGAAAAACTATGTTGACTTGAGTAACTTCATATAATACTGGTTTAAGAAATAGTAAGTACAGTAAATGTGTATCATCATTTATCATATCTGATAAAGTACGAGAAGTATAACACCCTTCTTTACTTTTAGAAATCAAATTAAAGTGCGTTTTTAAAAGTAGCCATTGGTCTAGGACAGATTTTATACAACCATACCATGCCAACCAACGAGTGGTTGACAGTTGAACAATACGAGGTGGTTGTTTTCCTTCATATAATGTTTGAAACAAATCCCTATACCTTAACTGTCTTAATGAACTATGCGAAAACCAACTTCTAATTTCTCTGACCAAAAATTCCAAACTACTTGGTAATTCATCACACGCATTTGAAGCACATATGTTTAGTGAATGACAGACGCATTTAATTAACTGAAGATGTGGAATTATTTCTTTTAATAGTGTAAATAATGATTTATTTTTACGGCATAAATTACTGGCACCATCTGTTCCAATACCTATTAGATTTTGTATGTTCAACTTTGATTTTTCTAAAAATTCTAGAAAAATAGTCTTTAAAATTTCAGAAGTTGCCTTTTCAATTTCAACAAACCCTAGGAAGTCTGTAATTATATCTAATTATGAACAGCTATAATACCGCACACAAAAGGCCATATATTTATTTGTGCCGATATCTGAGGATTCATCAAGAATGATAGAATATGAACTGGTACCTATATCTTCTATCAGTTCATTTAAAAATTTGATTGGGGCTTTAAGGTGTGCGAGAAAAAATGTTCATCAAATTTGGGATAATTCTAGAGGTAGTGGAGTTGAAGCATGTTATTTAGCAATGAGTGAAAAACGTTACAGATTTTTAGTTAGATGCATCCGTTTTGATGACATAAATAATAGAAATGAAAGAAGAGAAATCGACAAATTAGCACCTATAAGAGAAGTATTTGAATATTTTATTGCGAATTTTCAAAATAATTTTATAGCAAGTGAATATCTAACAGTTGATGAACAATTATTAGCGTTTCGAGGTCGTTGTTCATTCAAACAATACATTCCTAGCAAACCGGCCAAGTATGGATTAAAAATGTTTGCGTTAGTTAATGCCAAAACAGCTTATACATTTAATCTTGAAGCTTATGTAGGTACTCAACCTGAAGGGCCATATAAATGTAAAAATTCTGGTGAAGATATTGTTTTTAGACTTGTACAACCAGTAGAAGGAAGTAACAGAAATATTACAGCTGATAACTGGTTCACAAGTTTTCCACTAATCCACTTTCTTTAAATACAACCATAACATGTGTAAATAACACAAGTACTTTTAAAGAATCTGTTGTGAGTGAAGTAAGTAAAACGTCATCTCATATTAGATTTTATAATAATGTATGCTAATCATATAGTTTTTTGCTAGGTATCTAAAGCTTATTCGGATAATGTTTCATTAAATAGTACCACAGCATGTGTAAATAATACAGGTACTTTTAAAGAATCTGTTGTGAGTGAAGTAAGTAAAACATCATCTCCTTCTTCCCTTTGGCCTTTTCTCGGCGATAAGATCTTAATAGACTTAATGCTTTTTTTTTAACTTCTTCGGGATTTTTGTTGAGCTTTTTACCTATTTCTTCCCACGCATCTTATTTTTTCGTTTTAGAGAAATATAATGCATGTTTTGGATTCCTCAATACTTCTTCTTGTTGATACTCTTGGATCAACTGAATGCAGTCTACGTTGCACCACTCCATTTCAATTATTTTGTTTAAAAATGTAATTAAATTATCTCTCAGAAGGGGACAAGTAATATTATCATCGTGGCATAAACACAATATCTATTTTTGTCATGAGTCAAATTATTATTATTTTTAAAACATCTTATTTACGTTCAACGTTGTTATTAATTTACTTTGTTTTCCTACGATATTCGTACAAAATATATTATACTATGTCTAAAAGAACATGTTACATGGTTAATTTGGCTAATAGCAGTTAGTAGGTATGATGTAAAAATTAATAGCTTATTATCTATATTAATACAATCACATAAAAAATAAGACAATAATATGAAGTAGGTAAAAAGTATACAATAAAACCATTATTGATTTCCATTTCCATTTTAATTTAGATACAAATACAAAAGAAAGTACCATACCTGCAGTCATGAGAAAACTGCTCTTTACAGTAGATAATAAGAAAAATGTAAATACTGTAAAACAACATGTACAGGGGTCACTCGGGTCGCTGAGGTGATTAAAATCAAAAATGATCTATTTTCGTTATCAGTCGCTGTGGAGGTAAATATTGATGTTGTGGCGTTAGTGGAGGAAAAACCGTCTCTCACTAACGACCAACTTTTATTACTCTGTTCAGAAGGTAAGACAAATAAAAACATTGAACAACGTGCGCGTGGTTCACTTTAAGGCGTTGAATCGCCGGTATATTTATAAAAAAATAAAACACAAAACGGTGATTAAATGTACGGCGTCGCGTAAGGTTAGGTGCGGCGTAGCGATCGGCGATCGTGCGCGTAGACCGTAGGGAAAAAGACTGTGTCGCGAGCGATTGTCGCGAGACGTACCAGAGCGTTGTTAGCCGCCGTCGAAATGCGCGCGAGCGGTGGGGTGCGGTACCCACGCGCGAAATAATTGCACGGGTGAAAACATAATACAATAAAAATGGGTACGGTATAAATGGTACAAGTTTACAATAAATACAAATAAGACACAATAAATACAATAAGCATATTATAATATTACTACAAACAGTACGGTAGAACCGTGACCGCGGTCAACACGCGACGGGCGCGCTATGCTGGTGATAGAACCGTATCACTACATTACTCCCCCTCGGCGAAAAGAAAAAACAACCGAGCGTTGTTTTTTATACGGAATTACGCGAGTAGGAATGGACGGCGATCGGATCCTCGCGTAAGACAAATGCTGGCTTGAGACGTTCGATGGAAATCCAGGTCGTCGATGATTGCCCGCGCTGCACCTTGAATATTTTTTCGCGGCGTTCCAAAACTGCGGACGGTCCCTCGTAACGTGGCTGGAGCGGCGACTTGGCGGCATCTATCCTGATGAAAACGTGGCTCGTACGGTTGAGGTCGTCTGGTACGAAGTGGGTGCGTCGGGTTTCGTGGTTAGCACCGGGCGTGAAACATAGTTGTCCCATCGATTGACGTAAGGCAGCTACCAGCTCAGGCGGTTGTAGCTCGGGTGGCGCGTGGTGAAAGTATTCGCCTGGTAGTCGGAGCGTGGTGCAGTATACCAACTCGGCTGGAGTATGATCGACGTCTGCTTTCACGGTGCTGCGTAGTGCGAGTAAAACGATCGGTAGCTTGACCGACCACTGCGGCGTTTCGTGCGCGGTAAGCGCGGATTTAAAGGCGCGTCCACACGAGAGCACGTACAAGCTGAGCATGTCAAGCTAACGCGATCCGATTGTTGTCGGTAAATTGTGATTGCTCAAAGACATAATTGCCCGACGCACTGCTCCGTTTGGACGCGTACGTAGAAAAAGTTAACTTGCTCATGCGTGCTACTGTGCTAGCTACTTAACTCTTTAGTTTTTTAATTGCATTTTTAAACTAAATAATTGAAATGGAGTGGTGCAACGTAGACTGAATTCAGCTGATCCAAGAGTATCAACAAGAAGAAGTATTGTGGAATCCAAAACATGCATTATATTTCTCTAAAACGAAAAAACAAGATGCGTGGGAAGAAATAGGTAAAAAGCTCAACAAAAATCCCGAAGAACTTAAAAAAAAGCATTAAGTCTATTAGGATCTTATTGCCGAGAAAAGGCCAAAGGGAAGAAGACCATGGGGACTGGTACAGGTACGTTAAATCATATATATTAATATTGTATGGTAATAATTCCATTGATTATAAACACTGCATTAGCATATAAGTAAAGTATATTAGTATGATAATTAATGATATTATAAATTAAAATATACTTAATATATAATGGGCGTCAAAAGAAGAGATAAATAAGTAGTTTTTTTACCTTTTAACAAGGACTTTTTATTTCTTTACTGTATATAAATAAATTTTTAACAGCCCAAGTTATGAAAAACCCTAAAATTAAATTTTTAAAATAACAAATTAATAAAGGAATATAAATAATTTAATTGTCCTGTATTAATAGCTTATAATACAAAAAAAAAAAAATAACAGAAATGACTAATGACTGACAAGTGGTTAACTATTCTATATTTTATATTATTGAAAACAATACAAACTATTTGTTACATATTAGTATTATATTAGTTTAATATTATAATATAAAGAAAATATAAGGGAACTGGATCATCGTATAAACATTGTACTTACCTATATACGTGTAGAATTATTTACAATTTTAAATAGAATTTACAATTTACAAAGTGGTAAAATATAAATTAATTGATTATTATTTAGGACGAAAAGACGTTTATGTTTCCAAGTGGTTTGCCTTTGAGGCTTTTCAGTTTTTGCTAGATCGAGATGATCCTCGACCATAGTTATGGCTATAGCATAGTTATTTTGCCAAGGCAGTGCTCCGTTTTCACTAAAATATGTTGCAAACTCGTTTCTTATTTCATGTGCAGTAGTTTTTGATTAACGGGGAATATTTCGAAGGGGTTGTAATGGTTGATCATTTTGTCTACAATGTCCTTCGTCCTCTCTATCAAAACAACCGGGAGGAGTATAAGTGTTTCGAGAGAAACTACTTCACCTTAAAAAATTATGCAAATAAACAATAGTCATCATAACAATTTCTGCTTTTTCTGGCTCTAACAATAACGGTTTACGTAAAACACGAAAAATTGAGGAACAAATTCCAAAGACATTTTCAACTACTCTCCTACATCTGCTTAAACGGTAGTTAAAAACACGCTCTTTTGAATTCGTAGGGTGGGTGCCAGAAAAAGGTTTCATTATTATTTCGGTTAGTGGGAATGCTTCGTCAGCTACAAAAACAAATGGTATATGTATACTTCTTTGAGGTTGTGGCAGTGCTTTTGGTACATTTAAACTATTAGTTTCTATTTTTTTGTTAAGATCACAATTTTTGAAAACACCCCATCGGAAATTCTACCTTAGCAACCTACATTTGCATAAATAAAATTATAATTCGCGTCGACCAGTGCGAACAGAACGATACTAAAAAATGATTTGTAATTATAATAATCACTACCACTTTTAATCGGGCTTTGCAAAGTTATGTGTTTCCCGTCCATTGACCCTAAACAATGAGGGAAATTCCATTGCTTATCAAATTGATCCGCTACATCAGTCCATTCTTTGGGAGAGGAAGGCATCTAAATAAAAAATAAATATATTGAAATACTTTATATTTTTTAAAAAATATTTATAAAAATGATAAATTATTTAAAATATGCATCTAAAAATATAAAATAGAAGAAATATGTATTAATATGCAAAATAAAATTTCAAAACTAGCTTTGTGAAAGCATGCAACGTATTTGGTTTCGTACTCTGCTATTTTTGTGATAGTGCTAAACAAGTATGCATATGCTACAGGTTCTCTGCTCTACAGTCATAATTCTTAAGTTCTTACTTTTATAAAAAAATAAGTAGCGGAAAGTTTCATTGATTCGTATGTTTGTTTGATGTTATGAATAATCTAAATTTGTCTTATTTATATAACATATTTTATTTTAGGAAGATGTTTTAAACGAGTCGGGAGATGTGCATGACGGTGACGACTTACCAGAATGTGAGTTAACTCAACAAGAACAAGAAATTAACCCTGAATCGTTCTCTATTCCTGAACAACTAACAAGAAAAAAAAAAGACTCAAATATCGGATAAATGCACAGAGGATGCTATTGAGATTTTAAAACGACCTTATCCAACTCTCTCTACACCTGATGATTGGTCAGTTTATGGACAGCATCTTGCGAATAAACTTCGCAAATATACCTCCACGCTAGTTGCATTGTCCAACATTATTTTAATAATATATTATTTGAAGCCGACATGGGAAAATTTGATCTACCTAATAGCCATGTACTTCAACAACCTCAATATCCAAATTTCAACGCCTATTCAACACCATCTGCAACATTTTCTCAAAGCTCTCCATTGTCATCCACGGCCTCTCCTTATCACTATACGCCCGTCACTTCATTGTCTCCAAATGAACCACTTCACGAGTTTCTTTCACCAGTACTTCAAACGGCTCAAACTCATGACTTAGGACTGTACAACCATACTGAAACTCAGCCAAACTCATTTGATAATTTTTTTATTTTATTTTATTTTAAAAGTATTATGAAAAAGATTTTCATAAATTTTGTTAAATTTTTTGTTAAACGCGATATTATAAAGGTTTAATATGTTTTTTATCTTAGTTATTTGTTTCTCTATTTGACAAAAGAATGTCATTTTAATTTTTATGCAATAAAATACTTTTTTTGCTGTACTTATTGTCTGTTTTTATTTAGAATTTCCTCATTATTTTAGTTTTTATATTACCTTAATATATTGCTTCAGAACTTCAACAATAGCTTGACAAACTTCCGGTACTATGAGTGATATAAGTTGTTTTGATATCAAAAACGTATACTGGAGACTAGTGTAAAAGTCTGCTGTAGCAAGGAATCTCAATGTAATTGCTAACCTTTTGTCAACTGGAACTGCGTTTCTCATGTTAATGTCATTTTTCATAATTTTTGGTCCAATTTTGCACAGCGAAAATTCATAGTCTTCTGATTCCATTCGAATAAAGTTTTTAAACTGCCAGTAGTTTTGTCAAATTTTAAATGATCCAATAAATTTGTCCCAGTTTATCGTGGTCCACCATCTTCTATTTCGTCGACTCGTCTTTTTTTTGTTTTTTAAAACAGAATGTAACACTATTAACGCGGCATTTTTAACTTAAAGCTCATGTTCCAGCAAAACTAAATTATTTTCATGAAGAGACATGATTAATTATTATTTTAATAATACAGGGTGGGGCACTGAAACGGCCGATTTTAAAAATAGATTTTCTCAGTAGTAATTAAGATAAGAATTCTCACTAAATATTATTAGTTCAAAGACAACATGCCATTTAGTAAACATGGAACAGTGGAGTGGTAATCAACGTGCTTATGCGATAAAATCGTTTTACAAAAATAATAACAGTTACGAACAGCGTGAATTTCGTCTTCATTTTAATATTAAACGGCATGATTCGGTACCATCGGCTAAGGCTATTAAAATATGGATAACCAACTTTGAAGAAACGGGTTCAGCATTAAAAAAGAAGCCTGTACGACAAAAAACCATTCGCACACCTGAAAACGTCGTTGCTGTCAGAGCCGCTCTCATAAAGAGTCCGAGACGTTCTGCACGAAAACATGCGTTATCGTTTAATTTATCCAGTAGAAGAGATGGCCATCATCTTGAGGACATAATTTTTAAAAAATAAATGGCATGTTATAAACTTCATTATAATAAATAATAATTAATTTTTATTTGGTTTTTTTATTTTATAATTTATCTATAGTTCCGTTGCGGCAGCCGTCCGATACACACGTATGTTATCAACGTCGTCGTGCCTCGCCTGCCAATTAGTGCTTAATTAAACAACGCGTTTAATATTTAAATATTAACGTAATATAGCAATTTCTTTAATGTCTCTCGTACATATAAATAAACAAAAATAACCTATTTTTTATTATTTATTATTTTGTTTTACCACGCATTCGTACAGTCGTACGAATGAATATTATTTTATACAGTTTTAAAATAATTATATTCATAAATAGTCCAACTGCTGTTCTATTACGTAACACACCGATCGGCGTTTCCTTATCTGCGGACCGTCTTCGACGGATCGGTTAATCTAATTAATTAATCACCTCCGCATCGACCACAATGTCAACAACTACGAACAAAAACAACAAAGCTGATACGCCTCCAATCAACAAACTCGCAAAACCAAAATTCAATGTAAATACAAATCTAAATGATTCAAATCACAAGGCTTCTTCGTCTAACATCACACCAACGAGTGACTGGTCAACTCAAAAGAAAAGGAATCACTCCAATTCCTCTTATTCTAATCCGGAATCACCAACCTCTCCACAAATACGCCGTTCTAAAACTAAAAAAAAATTATTCATTACGAATAATCGTTACGAAGTTCTCAGTTCATTGGAACAATCGGTAGAACCTCCTGATGAAGACTCGCAGGATACAAATTTTGAACCAGACGTTCCCTCATCTATCAAACCTCCCCCTCCTATATTCATAAAACACGTTCGCGATTTCCCTGAATTATGCACCGTACTCTGCGAGTTAATTGGTGTTGATAATTTACAGTGTAAGTCAACGCCAGATCAACTAAAAATCCAAACAACAAATCCTGAAGCATACAGAACGCTAGTCAAATTCTTAAGAAATGAAAAAGCACTATTTCACACGTTTCAATTAAAAGAGGATAAACCAACTCGCGTGGTGATCCGTAATTTACATCCTACCACACCAACTAGTTTAGTAAAAAGTGAACTGGAAACACGTCTTTTTGAAGTCCGTCAAGTCTCTCAGGTACTCCACAGACTAAACAAAAAACAGCTCCCACTGTTCTTTGTAGATTTAGAACCAACGACCCACTCAAATGAAATTTTCGAACTCAATTCTCTTCTTCATACAAAAGTAAAGGTTGAAGAACCCCACAAATTCAAAACGATCGCCCAATGTACTAATTGTCAGGACTATGGACACACAAAGGCGTATTGTGGTCACCCACCTCGCTGCGCCCGCTGCGGAAAAGATCACCACTCTTCTTCCTGCCCGAAATCTCGAGATGAACCTCCTTGCTGTGCACTCTGTCACGGAAACCACTCGGCGAGCTACAAGGGTTGTTCTACAAACAAAGAGCTCCAACACCGTAAGAAATCAAACTCCAATAATAACAAATTCTTTTTCGATACTAAAGATACTAATTTTAAGTCTAATTTTGTACAAGATAATCACCCTTTAGGTCCCACTCCTACTAATTCTCCCAAGGGGCAAAACCAATCCTACGCAGAGGCAGTAGCCAATCAGACAGCTCGGCATACATTACCACCTTCAACACCTCCTTCAGAAACCAATATCACACTCTTAATGACAAGTTTCCTGAATGATTTCAAAACCTTAATAATCCTCTAATCTCTCTACTAACAAAAGTAATCTCAAGTTTATTAGATAAAAAAAATGAATAACAATGCCACAAATAACTCACTCCTAATCCTCCTCTTCAATGCCAACGGTCTCAAAAATCATATCAATGAATTACAAACAGTTTTATATAATAAACGGGTAGACATAGCACTAATAACAGAAACCCATTTCACAAAATACTCCTTTATAAATATCCCAGGTTACTTTTCATTAAAATCGAACCACCCAGACAATACCGCACACGGTGGTGTAGCAATTCTAGTTAAAATTTCCTTATTTTATCAACCACTTCATAACTATAGTTTTGATCATATACAATCCTGCTCTATCCAAATCAAATTAAACAACATACCACTTACTATTGGCGCATTTTACTCTCCCCCTCGTCACAACATCACTAAATAAATACTTTCAAATTACTTTAATACAATAAAAAATAATTTTATTGTCGGCGGTGATTACAACGCCAAGCGCCAGAGTTGGGGTTGTCGTGCCAACAACCCTCGCGGCACCGTACTTTACAACTTAGCCAACGAAAGACATTTCCAAATTTTATCACCACCTGGACCTACTTATTGGCCTACCTCTCCTAAAAAAAGCCCAGATATATTAGATATCTTCTCAGCTAAAATTCCGGGCAACTTATATTGCTCTACCTATAATATTTTAGACTTAAACTCAGACCACTCCTCCGTATTACTTTCGATTTCTGCAACACCGTCAGTTCGCATAGTGCCTCCTAAACTATTCTCCCCCTTGACTAATCGTAAACAATTCCACGATCTAATTAATGATAAAATAAACTTAAATATTAAACTTAAGTCCAACACAGATATAGATGTAGCAGTCTATAATCTAACAAATCTCATTCAATCGACAGCATGGTCAACCATCAAGCCCGACAATAATAGAAACTTAAAACCCAAGCCACACCTTTTCCCAGAAGAAATCCGTAATCTGATTGTCGAAAAACGCAGGGCAAGAGCAAGGTACCAGGCCTCCCATCTCCCATCGCATAAAATAAAATATAATAAACTTGCAAATTCATTAAAAAAAGTTCTTGCAAAACATAAATCAAATACTTTCGAACAGAAATTACACAGATTGTCGGCTGCAGATGGCAGTCTCTGGCGAGAAACCAAAAGGTTACTAAATTATAAATCTATCTCAACCCCTCTCAGAAAACAAGATAACTCCTTAGCTATTAGTGACCCAGAAAAAGCTGCAGTGTTTCAATCACACCTTTCAAATATTTTCCAACCCCATGCTGATATTGTTGATAACCTACACATGAGTAACGTTAAAAAATTTTTAGATTCCCCCTTATCAATAGGACCTCCTACAAAATACTACACTCCTAACGAGGTGAAAAACATAATTTTAAAATACTCTAACAAAAAATCTCCTGGCTTCGACCTAATAACCGCAGAAGTCGTTAAGTGTCTACCGAAAAAAGCAATCATACTATTAACGTACATTTACAACGCAATTCTAAGACTCTCTTACTTCCCCTTACTATGGAAATTCTTCCACATCGTTATGTTCTCCAAACCCAATAAACCACCTGACTCTCCTGGTTCCTACAGGCCTATAAGCCTTTTACCGTTCCTTTCAAAAATTTGTGAAAGACTCATACTTCAGCGCATTTCCCCATATATTATCACCAATAACATCCTTCCTCCATCTCAGTTTGGCTTCCGTACTAACCATAGTACAATCCATCATACACATCGACTAGTTGATGCTATTTCAACAACTCTCGAACGCAAACAATACTGTACCTGTGCATTCCTAGACATATCCCAGGCATTCGATCGTGTCTGGCATGATGGCCTTTTATTCAAGCTTCGTAATTTTCTCCCCTCGTCACTTTTTCTTCTTATTAAATCGTACTTAACAGATAGATATTTCCAAATTCGCCTCGGGTCTTGCACTTCTGATTTAGCCCCAATCGATGCAGGAGTACCCCAAGGAGCCATTTTATCGCCTATTCTTTTCAATATATACTCCTCCGATCAACCCATTTCGCAAGACACCCTAGTCGCCGATTATGCCGATGACAAAGCTATAATGTCGATCCATGAAAATCCAGTTACAGCCTCAGCCAATTTGCAATCCCATCTTGATCTTCTCTCACAATGGTATACCAAATGGAGAATTAAACTCAACCACAGTAAATCAGTTCACACTACCTTCTCTCTTAAACATGATTTTTGTCCGCCTGTCACAGTTGACAATATACCAATTTCTATGTCCAACTCGGTAAAATATCTTGGCATCATACTAGATAAAAGAATAACTTGGAACCAATATATCAAATCAAAAAGATTAATTTTAAACTCTCGCTCCCGTTCACTTAAAAATTTAATTACAAATAATATAATATAATAAATGTTCAAGTTTAAAAACTAAATTATTAATATACAAATCACTGTTAAAGCCAATTTGGTCATACGGACTACAATTTTGGGGTACAGCCAAAAAAACGAACCTAAACAAAATTCAAGCATATCAAAATATAACACTAAGAAAAATCACAAACGCCCAACCCTACATATCTAATCTTACCCTTCATAACGACCTACGTATGAAATCTGTAGAAGAAGAATCTGTAATCTTTTACAAACGATTTTTCTCACGTCTAAACAATCACGAAAATCCACTGATTCAAAGCCTAAATTCCTTAACGTTCCCGGAAAACCCTCGTAGGAGGCTAAAAATAAGATGGTGCAGAGACCTCTTAAATTAAAAAAAAAAAATGTGTACCTTACCTACTGCTTAATAAATTTCCTGCCTTCTTACTCCCACCTTCCAATCTTTTCAATTTTATAGGGTTACCATAGGGTGATTTCTTAATCAAGTCTTTTCATGTATAACTACTCTTTTCACATATACTTATTATGCTATATTGTATAGATTGTATATTATCTCTTAAAAAAAAAAAAAATAAAAAAATAAAAAAAAAATAATTTATCTATGAAAATCGGCCGTTCCAGTGCCCCACCCTGTATATAATCAAATACAATAATTAAAATGTATATTTTTATTAGTAACTAAATTGTACTACAACTGCTGTACTTTGTTGTAAACGTCATTCATTCATACTCGCTGAATAATAACTAAAAATCCGGAACGCGTATTTGACGCACAGATATCAAATTGTGCAACGCAGCGTCCAAACAGAGCATACACAAGAATTCGTGTTCGCACACAGCGAGCACACATGCTCATCTTGTACGTGCTCTCGTGTGGACGCGCCTTAAGCGTGTGATGGAAACGCTCGACCATGCCATTGGACTGCGGGTGGTACGGCGACGTCCGTATATGCTGAATGCGGAAGGTGATCAAAAGAGATGTGAACAAGTCCGATTCGAACTGCCTGCCTTGATCAGTGGTGATAACGTCGGGTACGCCAAATCGACGTGTATATGTCCGAAACGTCGCTCGGGCGGCGAGAAAGGCATGACGGTAGACGAAATGTGTTTGTTTACCTTTGCACGTGGACATGGTTCACAACATCGGGTCCACTGCGTGATCTGACGGTTCATGTCCGGCCAGCAGTAACGCGACTTGATGAGTCGTAGTAGTGTTGCGCGACATCCTCCGTGTGCTTGTCCGACAAATCGAAAATCTTTTTTTGAATGAAACTGAGGCATAATTCTACGAGATTCAATCCTCGATCTGATAAATCCGTCCCTTCTAGTTTGTCCACAAACGGCTTCAGATGCTTCTGTCACAAGTTTCACACTTCTTTCGACAGCTTGAGTATAACAAGGAAAATTAAAAAGATCAAAATATTTCTTCTTATTTTGACCTCCAATAATCTATTACAAAAACCGAAGTTAATATAATGAAAATAAATAAAAAACATTTTATTTTACCTGTTTCAATATTTCTTGATCAATTTTCGATGTAATTGGAGGCTCAGTAACTTGATTGTTTTCCCAATTAATTAGTTCGAAGTAATCATTAGCATTAAAATTCAATGGAGGAATTTGAAAACAACGAATCTTGCCTGCCTCATTATTTTTTCGCGCTTCTATAATTTTTGTTACAGCTATTTTTCTAATGTCTTCGCGATCATCAAATAACATACATATAAGTATATTTTCAATTGAACCAAAATATGCATTTCGTTTAATTACAGGGTCAATAATTTGTTTTAAATTATCAGGTAAATACCGTGAAAATTGTATGGTTTTCCAAAGGTGTTTTGATGCAGATGTACAAAAAGGATTCATTTTTATATAGAACCACATGGGACCATATACTTTTAATATAAACTCAATTAAAATTTTTAAATTTTCTGTTGGAGATTGCATACTAATATATAAACGTAAAATGCGATTAGCAGTGGTAAGCCATCTAGAGTGTGCTTGCTTCCCTGGATTCCTTCTCGATAAATCAATACTACAATTACCATTAGAAATACTTAGACACATCTCATATAAATATTTTTGATCAGTACTTAATTCAACTTCAATTTTTAAATAAGGTAAGTTACTTTCAATACGAGCAAATTCAACAATTGGTAGTTTATGACATATTTCAAACTGTTTTCCTAATGAACCGGAAAATCTATTGGGCCCAGAAGTTTTTCCGT
Source organism: Diuraphis noxia (assembly GCF_037042655.1). NCBI lineage: Eukaryota > Metazoa > Arthropoda > Insecta > Hemiptera > Aphididae > Diuraphis > Diuraphis noxia. The sequence continues at coordinate 67,616,777 of NW_028301711.1, forward strand.
CTAGGTGTTGAAACAAATGACGTAATGGAAGCTCGTTAGCATGAAGTTGACAAATAAACCACTGGATTGGTTTTTTTAAATGTTTTTCTATTTGTCGAATAACTCCTGTTTTAAAACCCGTGTTTAAAACTGTACCAACACAGCCAATCGCAACAATTTCTGAAGTAACAATATTATTTGTTTCCAAAAAATTAATAATACTATTTTTAATTTGTAAGGCAGATCCGTTAGTTGGTGTTGCGTGACCTATGTATTTAGATCCTGGTTCTTGAATAAGCGATATATGTTCTTCAGTTGCCTGTAATATTTAGTTCCTTCCTTATGGTTTACCATAGTCTTATCTTTTCGCCCATCGAAGTATAGTCCCAGTATTTTTTTTATTTTTTACTTTCTGTAGATCTAAACGTTTGCTCTCCCTTGCTCTGCGAACTTTCATTCTATCTATTACATTTTTTTTAGTATCAATCGAAATAATACCAACATCTTGAAGTATTGCACTTGCAATAGTGGTAGCAGATCTGTCCGATATTCCCCAGTTCGATCACAGCCCATTGCTAAAGCTGGTAACTTGAGTCTCATCTGTGAGATTTTTATACTAGGTGACGTCGAAGTATTCAAAACAAATCTAAAATCTTCGTCGGAATCATCAATTTCGGTACTGATTTCATCTGAATCGAAATTAATTTCGTCAACTACTGACAGACTTTTTATTTCAATTCGCTTTGCATCGGTTTCTTTTCTCATTATTTTTTTTTGGAGCTTTTTAGTAGTTGAAATATCAATTGAAGTCATAATCATTTTTCTCGTTTTTCTTTGATCTATAATAAATGCCTGCTCGACAATTGGTACTTTTCTAGATTTTTCACAATTGCATAATATATATTAAACTCAACACATTTACATGCCGCAATATCAAAAAGACTGTTTTTTGATTCATTTTGGAAATTTTCAATTTTTTTTTTTAAATTATCATTATTTATTCTACTCTTTGCCGACTTCAGTATATTACAATATTTATCATGGTACGTTTCTATCATTTGCAACACACGTGTATGAGATACTATTGGAATTTATGCTTTTAGCCATACCTTTTCTATATCAACCGCTACAATTTCTGCAATTGAACTTACACTAGGTTCTTTAGAGGTAATTTCTGGTTTTAGTTTATGTTTCACAAACAGATAATATTGCATAACATCTTTAAAAGTTGGAAGTACATTGTTACCAAGTTCTTTAGCATCTCCAAAAATTAAACATTTTAATTTATTTCTGGTCAAAACACAAGTCATTTTGAACGAATATTTAACGAACAAACTCAAACACTATAAACTTTACACGAATGTCGACTAGTGACTACGTACGAATATACAGCGGTACTAAATGTAAAATCGAGTTTGTGTATTCAACTAATGCTGAAAACTAAGATAAGATAAGATAGGACAACTTGTTAATAGAATAACCCAATAAAACCAGCAAAATAATTGTACTATATTTAAAATGTCTTGCGGCACTTCTTAATCTCATCCTATAGGCATATTGAAATTTATATATAGCGTATAGCGACCAAAACACATATTTCCCCAACTATTAGAAAGTTAATATTTAAGATTCATTTTTTTGATCCACCCTAATGAGTACCCTACCACATCAAAAATTCTAGGCGAGTATCAAAAAAGAACTGAGTACAAAGGTTCTGTTACTTCAATGTGTCGTATTTTAAAAAGTCTTAATTTTAAATGTAAAAAATGCAATGACGGACTCGCGCGTCAAAATTACATATAACGTGTATACAATTTACAGTATGACCAACATTTGATACAACAACCAGGCATATTCGGACATGTCTGGTTGTTGCATCAAATAATAAACCAGACATCTCCATTTGTTTAATACCTATCTCAGTATCTAAGGTTTTTCATATATATTATGACACATTTTTCTGGATGTACTAGTTCGATTCACTCTAATTTTTAAACTAACAGAGCTAAACGTGATCTGCTGAGCGTAAATTTGCAATGTTATGCACTTGTTAGACGGAAAAAACAAATGATTGTGTATCGTCCTCTTATAGCTAAATGTGAATTAACAATAAGTTCTAAGGAACAACTAACCCACTTCATACTCAATCAAGATATTTTGTTGTATCAGAATCAAAAAAATATCATAATTCTCTAATTAAGAATCAACTTTGAGCGTAAATAAAATTACGAAAGTAATAACATTTTGAAATTAAACATAAATATAGGCAATATAATTAAATTGAAATATGAAAACAAATGCATAATATTTTTTAATAATTTTTAAGAAGAGAGTTAGGTACTCCATAAGAATAAATGCAACGAAACTGATTTATATGAATATATTAAATTAAACCGTAAATGAAATTTGTTTATCTTACTGAAAATTACTTTAATCATTTTTAACTACACTTCACTTTAATAGTTAAATTACAATAATATTGATTTTTTGTGTCCAATTTTCGATTATTGAAAATTATTTGATCAGATGTGCTCGAAAAATATTTAAAATATATGTGAAAATAAACTAATAATATTATTTACTGCATATTTATTTCAGAAATAATCAATAGAGAAGTAGTCTCAAGTATTTAGATAAAACTAATAACTGATGAGAACATTATCACAATGCTCTCTATTTATTTATTTGTGTCAAGTGTTGTGTGGCGTTCAAATTAAATGTGAACACTGTACGTCATTTCACATTACAACATTAAATTTCAAGCAGTGCCATGCAAACTCATTGTCATGACATTAGTGTCGTCGTGTAAACTAGTATTAGCGGTGGCTGTCGATGTACGCCCCCGTTCTCGACACTATTGAGTCCATCGTGAAATATATATCTAGTGAATCAGCCATCGGGTTGTACGTGCCCAGACCAACAATGTTGCGTAATATTTGCTGGCCATCTGAAAAGTACGTGACGCACAGGATCACCAGCTGCACGTGTACCACCAGCACTAGAAGTAACGTATCGACGGCGCCTCTACTACCAGAATTAAGCCAATTGTGGCACGCACTTGTCACCAGTCCGTATACCAGTGAACACCGTTTCCAAGTGAGCATATCGGTGAACACCAGCCTTTGATACGTATTTGTTGGGGTCATCTGTGTGTGATGATATTATTATTAGATATATATATATATATATATATATATAATATGGTTAAGGTAATGGTATGACAACAAGGAAGATTGAATTAGTAATAACAATAATAAAAACAGTTCTGCTTTACGGATCATATTTTTCTTGTTTCTACGTATGTAGTTAAGCTTGCTGAAAATCATGGAGTAATCAGAATTTTGAGCTAGGATTTAGTTTAAACACGTTGATGAACAGAAGTACTTTGGCAGTAATTTCAAAAATTCATGTTGGGGGACACATAGTATTATTTTCAGGTAGGTACACATTAAGAAATGGGATTTTATTTGTGTTTTTATATTATATGAATTAATTTTACTTTTAAGCTTGGTGTCAAGAGTCACGCGAGACTCACGAGCAGGGGCGTATTTAGAAATGTCTTAAGGGGGGGGGGGCACAAACAAAAAGTTCAAATTTGCGTAGATGGGGCGTAGAGTTGTAAAATTTCTCATTTAATAAAAATAAGAATAAAATACGGTGAATGGGGGAGGCACGGTCCTCATGTGCCCCTCCCTTAAATACGACCCTGCTCACGAGTAGCATGGAGCCTTGTTGTGGCCACTACAGTGCTATACATATAATGTGACTATGTATCAGTGTTTGAGTGTATTATAAAACTAAAAATTATTAATATTTTTAAATATATGATATTTGATTTTTTTTTTTTAAATTATTATGTTATGTAGGTACGTAATAATAATAATCAATACAGTTTAATTTTAATTATTTTCAACGTATCAATAATTAAAAAATATAGTTTTGGCTCATGAAAAAAAAAAATTTTGTTATTACTGCTATAACTGTATTTTAAATATATTGACATACGTAATTCACATATTATGAAGTGTAGAGGATCTCCTGTCTTCTGCTATAGCAGTAAATACTTAAATGGTAATATTATATTATAAAGACAATACACATTATATATTTGTTTGTATAACATTGCAAAAATAAAAATATGATGAAGACGTATATAAAACTATATCTAATTACTATAATCAAACATTTTAAAAGATAAATTACATTTTTCTAATTAGTTTACTATTCAAGTAAAATTAACAATATCTGCCTTGAGATGACGGGAGGGCCTAATGTTATTTTGTTTTCAAAAATACACTCTACGGTAATAGTATTGTACTATAACATTGACCAAATTAGATTTTTTTATCAATATATGTAGATATTTACAGTTTGTACTGTGCTACCTACGTATCTCCAGTGGCGCCTAGACAGGTTAGCAAGGAATGCAACTGCACGTGTTCTCGAGGGGGCTGGGTGTGCACTAATGCAGGTTTCACAGGGAAATTAAAAAATTTATAACATAAACTAAAGTCTATACTAATTGATTTTTTTGAATTACAGTGAATAATAAATGAAAATATTTGTTATAAATAAAAATTGGGTGGGTGGGTGGCTAACTTTGTTTAACTGCATGTGCTCTTAAAATACCTCTGTGCGCAACAGCGTATCTCAACATTTTATTACCATATCTAATAATATATCTTTAAAAAAGAAAATGTAATGTTTTTTTTACAACTTATTCGATATGCAATAAAAATCGGAATTCATTACGAGAATGTGGAAGTCTTCTTGCTTTTAATTCAAAACAAGATTCCATTCTTTTAGAATTGAGAGTTATTCGTTCGAAGTAACTTTTGTCAATACGTTAATATAATTCACAATACGGCTCCATATTAATAGGTATCGGGAAATAGGTGAAGTGGTAAGTATTACGTATACTTATAAGGTATGAAGTATACTCATGAGTAAGGCTCAGATTTTGTAGCAAAATAAATCCTTAAAAAAACATTTTAAGTAGCCAAAAAAGCATTTATCAATTTAATTCTAAAAAAGCAAATTTCAATTACACATAAAATTAAATATTTAAAAAGAAATTTACAATCATTTATTTCATTAAAACTCATTATATTGGGTGCTAATATATTTTTATACATAGAAAAAGACAACTACTAATATTGTAAATAAAACTTTTTCGGCACAATTACGACAGTTATTTTATCAGTCATATATTTATTACTGGTTTTTTCATCGGTTTTATAATTTCTGGTAATAATAATATAGTCCAAGACGTATAGTATGCATAAAAATAAGCTAAGTTTTCAAGAAAAATATGTAAAAATCAAGAAAAAACAACCAAATAGGGGGAAAAGCAATAAAAAGCAGATTTTGTGGAAAAAAGCAAAAAAAGCAAAAAAAAGTTTACTTCATTAAAATCTGAACGATTCAAAACTTATTTATATATAAGAATTATCTATCTATCACACTCCCCTCAAAAGAAGCATTTGCTACAAAATCCGAGCCCTACGTCATGAAAATAAGGTTTATGCGTATATTTAATTATTAAGGCAACAACTAAAATATAAAATATAATTTGCAAATTGTACACAACTGTGGGCGATTTAGAAAATAATTGGTATCAGACTTCATAATCATTATTGACAAGCCATTAAGCTGTAGAGTATGTATGTTTTTAGATTGCATTCGTATAATATAATATTGAACCTATACCTATTATTTAACCATTAAAAGTTATTATGTTCTTTTTTTAAATTATAGTAATATAGTGCCGCAAAGGCGAAAACTTTAAAATAATTATCATTTTTTTACATTTATTTTGTAATTTGATTTTATAATTATTTAATTTATTTGTATTATGTACCTATGATATAAAAACTATTCATAGATAAAACTGATAAAGATTGAAATATTAGTATTATGCGTGCAATGTATGATACTATAACTATTTAGAATAAAAACTTTAGTATGACTGGTTATTATATTACTTATACGAAACTTCTTTGACCAAAACAACGAGTTTGTAACGCCCCACCCTCTCTAAAACGAAACAAATAAATTATCTGTCTAGTATAATTCGCGCCTCACCAATATGAGAGTGGTCAGACAGAGCAACAGTAATATAGCGACTTGTATTGTCGTTTTTTCATATTTTTCATAGCACATGGCTTCTGACGTGGCTATCAGCACCAAGTGGCTGATGAACAACATCTCTTTGTAGAATAAATTGGATCTTGTCCAAAACAGATGGTGCTTGATGACGAACGCGGCAACATTCAAAGTTATTTTTGATGTCAGGTAGTACCTGGATGTTAATTCTACGATGCGGGTGGACAGGATCAGCCTCTCTAAAGCTAACAGCAGATGCCAGCACACCATAAAATTGATTGCGTAGGGCGCCGCGTACATGGCGAATGACCAGACGTTGGCCGTCACCAATTGAATGGCGCATGGATGTCTGGCTAATAAGAAATATAAGAGTACGGTTATTCCAGCTACCATGGACGTGCATACCAAAAGCTCCCCTGCAAACAGTATAGTTCTGGACGTTAGGACTGTGTCGACGGTAACGTTATTCATGTTAAAACAATTTTTTTTTAATTTAAAAATTTTATTGCAAGGTTGTATACTTTTATAAATAAATAAATAAATAAATAATAATGCATAATTTATAATTTATACATACTGGTGTGTAAACAAGTTAAAAAAACCAATGGTGACAGACTTCATCGCATTGTACCAAGCACATGATAATAACGTACCTATAAGTATCAAAGTTATATTCAGTTTTTACGTTTTAGGCATAACCTATTGTATCATTATCATAAATAGTATAGAATAGAAAGGTCCGACACAGCTACCCTAGCTAACCTAACCGGCCCTTGGGGAAATATCCCATACTATTTTTGATCAAATTATTAAATCGAGAATTCCTATAGTTAAAACTAGGTTTAAGATGAAACTAAAACTACTTAAAACATGTTGGTGAACTTTTTTGCCAGTAAACAGCGTCTAAAAATGGAAATTTTGCATTTTGAGTTCCTACTCAGTACTCTCAGGTCTATGTTTTATAGTTATGAATCTGTAACTTTGATGTCTAATCTAGACATGCTTTTTGGTATACTACCGTTGGCTGAACTCAACGGTAGTATTCAGGTATTACTATTACGAATCAGTATCATTTTTCAGATCAAAATTCTTTTAAATTATTGAGTGAAAAGAACTGAGTTTTGACGTTTTCAATGTTGTTGGCTCCTCCTCTAATACCTGAGGCACGCACGCCAATGCGCACGCAGTCTAAAATCAGTCTCCGCGGAACCGCGCCACCGCCGGTCATCTGGCCAATGGGTCATCCGGTCGCTGCGGTTGTCACTTCAGACGTCTGGTGCCAATGAATTTTGTATACAAAAACACGGTATACGGAAATAATGAACCTGTTTTGTAGAGTTAATCAAATTTGATAATTTTTTTTTAAACTCATAGAGGGTAATATTCTACAGGCCGCATTGAACTTTGTTTTTAAATATTTTAATCTCAAACTTGATAATATGTCTTAAAAAATAATAAGATTTAAGCATTTTTTTTATAAATTCTATTATAACATTATTAAAAATAAAATAAAAATCGGTTAATTAATTAAACGTAAAAAAGCAATAGGCTTTTGAATATGAAACAAAATAAATAGGTATAATAGAAATTGTAATAAAAAATTGTATTACCTATAATATAATGGTTGTCAATATTTACTATGGTAAATTTGAACGCTGTAAAAATCTAGATCACAACGATGTATTTTATATAGGTTTAAATTAGGGTATTAAGCTATTGCCGAAACATTGGTATTTAAAATATGTGGATAGCTATTATTTTTTTTTATTAGAAATTGAGCTTTCGTGATATTGACCGGGTTTCGTATTCGCAGCGTTGGAACTCGTGGATCTACAATTTCAAGCAACATACAGTGCATGTAGTACGAAATTAATTTTGGAAGCATCCATTTCATTTTTAATTTATTCAAAGATATTTATCCCTGTTGATTTCTTGAATATATACCCTAATAACATTCAAAGTTTCATTAAGATAAATGTAACCTATCGTAACATTGTATCATTGCAAAACGAAATTCATAACTTAGAACTAGTGTCGATAACGTTGCTGCAACTATCGATTTATTTCTAACATATCGCAAATTACTAACATATGTTATTACTATAACAAGATGTAGTAGTATAACAGTAACGACTCATTTGAAACCATGAATGTTGCGATTGCTACAGCAACATAACAAGACTGCAACCTACTACTGTAATAATAAAATATTATATATATATATATATGTAAGCAGCTATATAGCTATTACGATAATACACATCATATTATATATAATTATTTTAATATTATTTGCGTATAACTATAATATCATACTACCTAAATAGGTATCTATATATATATATATAATAATAGTTTTAAATACCTATATAGTTATTTAATTATTTAATATTAATAATAAATATATAATGCGTAAGTATACTTTATAGTACGATTAATCTTTTTAGTAGTCTATATTTATAATATTATGTTATTAATTTAACATTTTGTTTGGCGGCATCACTGATACATTTTTAATATTTTTTAATAATTTTTAATATTATATTTCATTATTTAAATAAATACAATTTATATTTTACGCTGTGTCTAGATACCCGGGTGGCGAAATTTTAAAACATGTCACGGCGCATTTACCATCCGACTATCTTATCACATACAAGATATATGATAACAAGTTGACATTGATAACAAATTTGAATTTTGTTAATTACAGTGCTAATACTGCTAATTATTGTTAATTAATAATTTTATTTTCCCTTTACAATTATTAGTTATTACAATACAATTAATAATAACAATATATTAATATTATATCAATCACTTAATAATTAATATATATTATATAGGTAAAAATTAAATTTGATGTCTATAAATATGTACCTACACGGAACGTTAACATTTCCACGAATATCTTTGGCGTGGATTTATTTAATTAAATTCTATATAAATACGGGGTGCTATTTATAAACTATTCACTATTATTTAATTATTTAATATCACGATTACACGATTGTGTAATAGGTACAAATGAGTATATTTTAAGTGCTGTTCTGCTATTATTAATTATTATTTATTTGATTTTGTTCTTTAGTCGTTATAGACAATTAGACATTGGTAGTTTAGTCAGTTTAGTGTCAGTCCGTAGTACTCTGTCAGTCATGGCTAAATAATATTATAGCAATTAAAGCATTTAAAAGTAAGTAAAACCTATAATAATTTATAATAATATTCAAAATATAACAGTTATTTAAGGGATTGAATTAACAAAATACTTTTACACATATTATTATAAAAATGTTAAAATAATATAAAGGTAAATATAAATATATTTTTTTTATATAAATAGTAAAATTAAAATTTAAAGCTAGTTATTACATATTAATTACAGTCACAGTAATTTAATGCTATAGATTAAATTAGCACAAACCAAAAAAATTACTTGCAAATTTTCGTGATTTTGACATAGTTCGTAAAAAAGGTTAGGTTTAAAAATTTAAAAATAAAATAATAAAATACAATAATTGTTAGATATAAAAAAATAATGGTATATAAATATTAAATATAAGTTAGTGACCTAGTGTGTCAATACATGTAATTTGGCATATAAGTAAAAAGCTTAGTTTAATATTATAATATTTCAAAAATTCAGTATAATAATATAATATGTAAAAAATTTAGTATAATAATATAAGTAATGTGTCAATACGTTTAGTCAAAAATAAATAATAGGTATAATGGGTACTAATTATTTAGCATTATGTGTCGCTCCTAATCTTTTGTTTTGCTCAACACAATAAGATAAATTGTGTGGCATTTTTGGTTTTGGGGTATGTGGCAGAACACTAGAATTAGGTTGGCTCCCATAGCTGTGTTCTGGAATGCGTTTCCACTTAGGAACCCTTCCTGCAGCTAAATTTTTTCTTCCTTTAATTTCAGTTGTACGTCTGGATCTTGCTGTAGGTTGTGTACCAATGTGCTTTTTTCCAACCAATTTAAGTTTCTTGGAAGTTGGATCAAGACCAGAATATTTACCAAATGTCATCATAGCTGATAGTAGACTAGCATGTGTCTTTACATTTTTCTTAAATGAATTACTCATTGCTTTAATTCCAGGTGTAAAGTAAGTTTCATCTGATTTTATTACGTCTCTCATTTTTTGTACCATCTCATCAAACATTTGTAGACCATTACTAGCAGTTTCACTTTCATTGTTTTCCATGTTGTCATTTTCTTCCATTGTAACATCATTGGCTATTGTATCTTGAACACAATTTATATTAATATTTTGTTTTATTTCGTTTTCAGTATTTACTGATATGGATTGAGGTTGCTTTAGAATTGAACCATACCACCCATTTTCAATGTAATTAACAAAATTCAAATTTGTTATCAATGTCAACTTGTTATCATATATCTTGTATGTGATAAGATAGTCGGATGGTAAATGCGCCGTGACATGTTTTAAAATTTCGCACCCGGGTGCCCGTGTAGATAAAGCGTACACGGACCCATCCGTGTATATATTCGATACCCGAATTGATCGAATTGTTAATGTGCATGCGCCTTAGATACCATAATATTATTTCATGTTTATATGCTATTTATAGGCTAACTAGTTTTATTTTATTTTAACTAGTGTCAGTGATGTACTACCAAATTTTTTTTTAAATTTTGAAGTTTGTATACTCATTTAACTCAAGATGAAGTTAGGTGACGAATTTGACGAATTTGAGAGAGTGCTTAAACTTTATAAAGATTCAAACTTTATAGATTTTTCAGTATATGATTGCAAAACGTTAGAATTTATAAGGGCGAAGCATCCAGCTGGTAAAGGCGCAAATGCCCCAGAACAATTAAAGTACTACTATATAAAGTATTTATGTGTACACGGTGGTGTGTATAAAAAAAGAAAAACATGCCTCGTCAAATGTATAACCTCGTGAGTACTTAATTTATGTTTTTAAGTGTTTAGGGCTCTAGTACCCGAGTCCTAATAATAATTATATTATGTATTATTGTTTAATTTCAGAACATTAAAACAGGGCTGTGAAGCAAATATTTATTTACGAATAAATGAAAAGGGAAATGCACTAGTTATTTCAAAACTCAATGAAATTCATAATCACCCTAATCTCGTACTATGTATAGTTTTCTCCCAAACCAACGTAACACCAGAAACAACGGCAGCAATTGTTGAATTAATGGACTTAAATGCCAATAAAAAATTAATTCAGAATAAGTTGCTCCATGAAACAGGAAAGGTTATAATATTGAAAGACATTACAAACAAATGTAGATCAGGTAGGTATTTAACAATTATAGACTACAGTATACTATACTAGCACATATTGACTTTAAGAACCTAATCCTTATTCCTTGATAAACAGTCATGATTAATTAAGGTTCATTCGTTTATCGGTTTATCATAAAGTAATGAAGTACCTATTAGTAGTCATGATAGTTCTTAGGTAAGTATTAATATTAATTATTAATAATTACTACTTAAAATTGTACTGTGATTGACCAACTCTAATAGGAAGAAACACTAAGTCAATACAATTTTTATTTTACTTAAATAAAATTGGTAAAAAAACATTATATTTGTAGATGAATACTATAATATTATCTTGAACTCAATTGATTTTAATAAATTATTAGTTATTACACATACCTATTATTTTTAATTTATTTCAAACATCTTTTAGCCACTCGGTAACAAAATATTTGAACTATTTACTATTAATCTTTATAGCCTGGCACTGTACCAGGATTTTTTTTTAGGGGAGTATATTATAAGTCATTAATCTTTATATTAGTAATATAAAAAATATGAGATAAAACCATATGACAACTTTTTGATACCACAAATTCTATTATTTATCTTAACATTTGATTTTTATTAAAAGGAAAACAACAATCAAATTGTGATATTGAAGAAATAATTAAAAAATTTAAAAAAACATATTGTTGTTCAGTGGAATTGTCTGTGTCTGATGATAATAGTTTGGTTGGGATATTCATTCAGGCCAAATGCTTCTTTAGAAATATGTTTATTTGATAGTTTAAGAACCTTCAATAGAGAATTGACTTGTGAAAAACGTGGAATAACACCCAAAGTACGAGATCAAGTCAAAAATATTTTTGAAAAATTATGCTATTCAAAAAATGAAGAAGAATATTCATGTTTATATAAACATCTCCAAGAAGTTGCACCTAATTCAGTTTTGGAGTATTTTGATAATAATTGGCATGGTTTAAGCCGTTTAAGGAATGAATGGGTAACAGGTTTAACTAGCAATAATGGAAACTTTATGAATTTAACAAACAATAGATTAGAAAATTTTAACGGTAAATTAAAAAGTGTAATTCCTATTTTTTCAAATTTGGAAACATTTGTGGATAAATTATTTGTTGTCGTTAAATGCTTAAGATTAGAAAGGGATAAAAATGCACTGAAAATGGTTCAAAAATAGCCAACTATTAGTATACAAAATCCAGAATTAGTTAAATAATTTTAATCTTTTAACACTTTATGCATTTGAATTTCTTAAAAAACAATTTTTGAAAGTAAAGTCTCTTTTAATCAAAATACAACAGAAAAAACATTTAACTCTCAATTTTTTATGGCAATGAGATTACCATGCTGTCATATATTTGAATATCGACGAAAATCAAGTTTTCCGTTGTATGATTCAACCCTATGTGATAAACGATGGTGAAGAGAATTCTACTACAGATCACAAAGAGCTTTAAAAACAGCCATAGACAAATCTGAATGTAATCAACAAGATGATGTGGAAATAAATTATGAACCTCGTATAGAGCATATTAAATCAAAAAAACCGAAAAGTAGTCATGAGAAATTTCGAAAAGCATCTATTTGTACTACTAAAATTGCTGAGCTTATTTCATATACATCCAATGTCCATTTTGATAGAAAACTTAAACAACTTAATTTACTGTTAAGTAGTTGGAGTGATGGAAAAGATATTTCAATTACAGTTATTGATGGTATAAACCTATATTAAGTGGTATGTGTTTCTAACTTAATAAAATAAATGTCTAATTTTTCTAATATTATATGTTTTCTTATGTATACTTAAAGGAAATAATGAACGAACAGAAGAGCCAATGAACTTCGACCATATTAATGATGATAATGATGTGTTAACAACTAACAATCAACAACAAAACTTTATTCATATAATCAACTTTATTAATCAACAAAACGAACAACGACTACAGTAAAACACGAGCGTCCGGCAGAGCCCACTAACGGGTCTCCAGTCATACAACAGTTTTGCCAACGTGATAGTTATCATTCGGCCTTTCCTGACGATTCCTGTAGCCCTCGACAGGTGAGCTTTTAAACAAAATGGGCTGACAACAACAAAACAAAAAAAAAAGGTTAGGAAGGTACCCAGGCATCTTGCCTCTTGGTCTCTTGGTTAACAAACATTCAAAACAAACGTTTATGTGCAATTTTACATAACGCCTCATACCAGGAAACCAAAAATCCTGGACAATATTGGCCACAGTGCGATCCAAAGCTGGATGACCACTTAAATCATGCGCCGTGACAACCAAACTCTTTCGCATGCTCTTGGGCATGACAAACAACAACTTGTCCTTGAACCTCCGATAAAATAAACTCTTTTCTACAACAAAATGATCATCTTCCTTAGAAGGGGAGTTAGACTGCAAAACAAGCCGCTTAATGTCTTTAACCTCTTCATCAGCTGCTTGACACATGGCGACTCGTTCCACTTCGGTTAAGGAGACACATACTGTAAACTGGTCGGCCAAGATGTCGTCACGAATGTGACCGCCTACACCACAACCAAAACAAACAGCAGTTTTCCACCTTGTCGGGCAATCCCTTGACAAATATCCGGTTTTACGGCAGCCCCAACACGTCTGCTCCCATTTCGGCAGTACCTCCTCTTCATGTTTAACGTCAGAATGAGGTTGTGCTCTTGGCCATTGGACTTTGTCTTTTTTCACATCGTCGGTCGATCCAGTACTAGCAGACGTCGTGATCACACCCTTCGCGAACGCGCTTCTCGCGTTCGTCGGAAACATTGGTTTAAAACTACTAACAACCTTTTTTTCATTTACCATAACTGTTTTGTGCAGCGCACTCATAAGTTTCCAACGCAACAAATCTTCCAACCAGTCATCTTCATCAATGTGTGAACGTCCAACCGCATACAGGGCCAATTCACGAGAGAGCAACCCCCGCAAAACGTAATCCTTGCATGCGTCAAAATCTAGCTTCAAATCACGACACTTTGGTTGAAAATAGTCCATAATTACTTCCTTAGAATTTTGAACATTTCACGAACAACAACGATTTCATTGCATCTGCCCGATCGGATACACTAGCCATTCGTATAAACGTTCTGCGAAAACGGCGCTCAAAATCTTCCCAGTCGTCGAAATCCCGACACGAAAACCAATCCCTAGCCGCACCGTCAACGTATATACGGATATACTGAAGCGTATAATCGAACGGCCAACCGTTAGCCATAGACATCCCTCGAATTGTCTTCAACCAATCTTCAGCCTGATACGGCGTTTCGTTTCCCTTAATAATACCAATACCTTTATTAATATCCGGCACTACGCGAAATCCAGATACTTCGGAACGTGCGACACTATCCCGCGTCGACGACGTTCTAGACTGGGCTCCGAGTTGTGCGCGTAATGCGACGACTTCGGCCTGTAATCTGGCCATGTCATCTGCAGCCTCCTGTCGCGATTGCATCAACGCACGGAATTTCGTCACCTCGGCAACGAGCTCCGCATACCTCGGTGCACGGATGTCTTCATCGTTAATCGCCATTTTGAATATATGAACAAAACCCGGCGACGCATACACTATACCAAACGATCAAATATCCCGTCTGTTGACACAACAATATTATCAACATTTGACAGTATCAATTCCGGTTATCACTTATCAAGATCCGTTACCAAAACCACAGTAACCGATTCTCTCAACTTTTAGGTTATGTCCAAAAATCGTACGCAACACTCACGACTCATGAGTCACGAGAACACAAACGACGTTTTCGAATAACACACACTTTCACGTACTTACTGCGTTCTTCAGATCGTTATCCCACTTCTGAAAAATATATATATACATTATACACTACTAATATATATGTTAACAACTAACAATCAACAACAAAACTTTATTCATATAATCAACTTTATTAATCAACAAAACGAACGACTACAGTACAACTAGGGTTGCCACCTCTCCGGGTTTCACCCGGATAATCCGGGTTTACATATAAATCTACGGGCTACGGGTTCAGTGAATTATTCTCCGGGTCGTCATAACATTACGACGTATTTTTATATAATTAAAAAAACATTGATTTTCTTACGCCAAAAGATAAGATAAGATACGATTTATAGTCTTATATAGACTTGTTTCCATTATTATGCCTTATACATTCAATTTATACTACTAATAAATACTAATAAAGTAATAACACGATAATAAGAATAATAAGATTATGAACTACGGTTTATAAATCTACGATTACGATTTTACGAATCAGTTTCAACCTTACAGTCGAGTGTGTTTGATCGAATCCGAATAGTGTAATCGTGCATCGATATTTATTTTAGATTTATTTATTATTATCATCATGGAAGAATTTGAAGATAATCCAGGAAAAGTAAAAAAGTATGAAACTAAGTTTAAAGAGTCATGGTTAATTAACGAAAAGTATAAGAAATGGTTAGTTAAAATAGATGAGAAAAAAGCGAAATGTTCATTTTGTAATGTTAATTTTACTGTAAAATGGGATGGCGAAAAGGCTCTAACTACTCATTTAAACAGTGAAAACCATAAAAAAACTACACAGAATTTGCAACGTAATTCATTAATGACCACATTTATGACAAAACGAAATAGCTCGGATGAACTTAAGGTAGCAATCATTGAAATAGCATCAATTTACTACGCAATCAATCATCATCATAGCTATTTAAGTATGGACTGTGGAATAAAATTGAATACTTCTCTATACGGAGATTCTGTAATGGCAAAAAAAGTTCACTGTGGACGTACTAAAGCAGAAGCAATAGTCAAAAACATTCTCAGTCCTAATTCAATAGAACTAGCAATTCAAGACTTGAAAATGGTTACGGCTTTTCAAAATGGTAGTTATTTTTCTATTGCTATTGATGCGTCTAATAAGGGTTCCCAAAAAATGTACCCTATTGTTGTTCAGTATTTTCACATTCAAAAAGGTATCCAAAATAAATTAATGGATTTTTATGAAGATCCAGATGAGACATCATTAAAAATTTTCGAAAATATTGAAAATTTTATACAGAAATCAAATTTAGATGTTGAATTATTATCTGGATTCTCTGCCGACAATGCATCAGTAAATTACGGCGTTCGTAATTCGGTCTATCAAAAACTTCTCGAAAAACATCCAGAAACTAAAATAATAAAAGCAAATTGTAATTGCCACGTTATTCACAATGCTGCTAGAAACTCTATGAAACAATTAACATATGATGTAGAAAACTTAGTGTTGAAAGTGTATGCCGAATTTTCAAATAGTGCTAAGCGCGTAAAAGAACTTCAAATTTTTTTTGAAGAATTCGAAATTGAATACAGAAAAGTTCTTCGACATGGACCAACAAGATGGCTAAGTTTATTTAAAGCAGTCGATAGACTGATAATGTCTTGGCCTGCTATTTCATCTTATTTTAAATACCGAGGAGAAGAAAAATGTCATCAAGTCATATGGATGTTTGTCAAAAATATTGACACGACAGAAATGACTGATTTGTCACGCAAAGTAACATTACCAGAATGCTTTTTGTACTTTATTCACCACTACATGAATATACTAAGTGAGGCAATATTAATACTCGAAACAAATTCTGTAACATCTGTTGACTTACACTTTACACAATGTAATGCAAGGTCTAAAAGATAAAATTGAAAACCGATTGAATGATTCATTTTATGGTGCAAAAGTTACGAGAAGTATTTCATCACTTCAAGAAAATGAGCGAGTAATGTTTAAAAAAGAAGCTAATGAAGTGTATAAAAAAACTATTGATTATTTAAAAAAAAATTACGACTTCAACGATTCTATTTTTAAGATGTTTTCAAACTTTAATTTAAAAAACAAAACAATTGAGTATGATGATGCAATAAAATCTGTGAATCTGTTAGGATTGAACAATATTGAAGAAGACCGACTTTACGACGAAGTAAAAAATGTGCAAGGAGTCTGGGCAGAGCTTTCAAAAATGAACTTATCTTCAGACTTAATTTGGGTAGAGTTGTTCAAAAAAAACAATTTCACTGAACTTATGGAAAAATATTTTCAATTCCCATAAGTAATGCTTTTGTTGAGCGAGTATTTTCATTGATGGGAAATTTATGGTCCGATGAAAGAAATCGTCTGTCAGTGGAAATGGTTAAATCAGAACTCTGCGTCAAATTAAATTACAATATGAACTGTCAAGAATTTTTGTACTTTTAAAAAAATCCTGAACAAGAAAAATTATTGAAATGTGCAACAAATAATGTTAAGTATGATTATAAATTTAAATAAAAACATATTACCTATTGTAATTTTGAATAATAAAATATGTGATTATATTAATATTATTTTGCATTTCATTACTTATTTTTTCAAGCTGTAGATTATAGAGATACTGGCTGATGACCATTTTTTTTTTTTTTGCTTATCGGCCTTTCTCCGGGGCTGCTATCTTTCAAAGGTGGCAACCCTAAGTACAACACGAGCGTCCGGTAGAGCACTCGGAGCGTAACTAACTTAATTACAAAAAAAAAGATGGAACCCACTAACGGCTCTCCAGTCATACAACAGTTTTGCCAACGTGATAGTTATCACATTGTTACGCAATAAATAATAATACATATATGGTACAGCAATACTTATAATAATGTTTAAGTAGATTAATTATAAAAAAATAAAAACCAATTAAATTTTTTTTTTTATTAATATATTGTCATATTAATTAGTCTTTATTTTATTTTTATCTTATATTCAAAATTATAAAAATCATTTCAACTTATTTTTTGGTTATTTTTATGTTTTTCTTTAAAAAAAATATAATTAGCCTATTTAAGGTATAAGTCAAGTTACAACCACATTTATAACTATAATAGTTTTTTATTAATTTCATAGAATGGCAAAAAAAAAATATCCAAACAATTGTCAAAATGTAATTTAAAATTGGTTGAAATATATCAGCAAAATTCAGAAATTAAAACCATGTTTGAAGAGTTCAAAAACAGTTTTGGAAATATCGCTGCTGTTAATAATGTTAGTGGAGTATCTACTGAATTATTAGATTTAAAGCTTCCTTTTTGTGACATTAAGTCATTTGATGCAGAAAAGTCTATGAAAAATTAAAATGTTTATTATTCTCAAATGGTATGTAGATAAATTGTTTTTAATTTTATAATTATAATAATATACTATAATATAATATATAGTAATTAATTACTTTATTCACATATTATAATTATATATACAGTATGACACATTCATTTTTAATTTTAGGTTTCTCTATTAAAATCTATTGGAGGAAGTAATTTGTTGTACATCATTAATAATTTGCTAAAGAAAATAATGAATAATAATTTGGCTGTTCAGTTCTGTTTTTCTGGGAAAAATAACAAAAAATATTGTTTCAAAAATACTTTGTCGTCCTTTTTAAAAGCTATAATGTGTAAGTATAAATGGTGTAAAATTTAAATATGTTTTATTTTATTTTAATATTACCGATATTATCATAGTTATTGTACGTTTTCATTCTCCTCAAACAACAATAAAGGAAATTAATGACCAAATAGGAAAATTGTTGGTTCAAGGAATGTTGAGAAAATCATGTGAAGATAATAAAATGTAAGTATATATATACTAATATATTTATTGTGTATAGATTTAAATGATGTACATAATTTTCCATTGCTAGCATATACCTAAACCTTTCATGATCTAGTAATAAGAAAAAATAATATTATATTGTATGATGTTATTATATTGTGTATAGTCGCGGCAACGAAAAATGAGCGCTGACCGTCATGCGCCAAGGGGCAGTTTATTAGTAGTGGTTATCAATCTTTGAAACAAAATGCCCGCTTTTTTTTAAAAAGATCAAATAACTTATATAGGTATTATTTTATTTTTTAAATTATAAGATTTTTTTTATTGATTATCAATTTTTTCAAATACAATACAGTAGGTACAACGCGTAGCGGCACGACAGCTGCACTATGTTGAGAATCATTGGCCGTAAGAGTGGGTAAAAACAACGGGTCGCGGTACCAACGCTCATTTTTCGTTGCCGCGACTTTAGTAGCATTGATTATAAATACTATAGATTGCTCACTGACAGGTTTTTCGGTGTCGCGATAATTGGCGGATACCACCAGGATGCGCAGCGTATCTATAGAGTTAGTTATGGCGGATTTCACCGGGATCGCTAGTGATTAATTTTATTACAATGGCGAGTACCGCTACGTAGCGCTCCGCGCGATATTTGTAGTTATGGCGATGGCGTGTACCGCAATATTCGTTAGTATATTTCGTAGGAGTAGGGATTAGTCTAAAGTTGTTGACAGTAGAAACGGACGTACGAGTGTACGACAATATACCTTACCTATTGACTGGCCTATCTTGGTTTCAATTCTCGGGGCGTCTATGAATACGTATACGCGTATTATACCACAGATACAATACTGTATGTCTGTATACCACGGACTAAGATATACAGGACTGGACACGAGATGAATATTGTGGTTGCGAAATGTATTACAACAGGCGGAGTTCGGGGGGATATTTTCCTTTTAGCATTACTAGCGCCGTCTTAGTGGATACTTATGGAACTAGATCACATTATTACAAATTTATTAATAACTAGATGTCTAGATCACATAACACATTATTACAAATTTATTAATAACTAGATGTCTAGATCACATAACACATTATTACAAA
Source organism: Diuraphis noxia (assembly GCF_037042655.1). Taxonomy (NCBI): domain Eukaryota; kingdom Metazoa; phylum Arthropoda; class Insecta; order Hemiptera; family Aphididae; genus Diuraphis; species Diuraphis noxia. The sequence continues at coordinate 67,636,882 of NW_028301711.1, forward strand.
TTTATTAATAACTAGATCAAATTATTATAAATTTATTGATAATTGTATAATATATTTTTATAGTACGATTATATATAGTATTTTGACTTCCCTTCTCTTATTAATTAATATTTATTTGCAAACGTAACAATTTCATTTTAATTTAGTGTTATTTGCTTTTACGAATTTCTTATTGCTCATTAAAATGGTTAATGTCTGTTGTATTGTTGATTGTGAAAATCACAAGTCAAGTAAAGACAAGAAATTTTCACTGTTTCAATTTCCAAAATGTAATAACCTCCGGAATGAATGGATACAAATAGTTTCAAAAATGAATGGTAAGATAACAAAACCGACACATATTTGTGAACAAAATTTTGATCCAATGTATATAAATCATTCATATTCATGGTGGAATGAGTTGAATGAGGATAAAGTATGTATCTAACTTGAGAAACTGTAATTAAATACTGACGATTAACTAATAATATCATATTATAATTCTATCATATTCAATGGTACTATATAAAGAATAATATGAATATACCACAGCGATTAAAACCAAAATTAAAAGAAAACGCAATTCCATCAATTTTTAGAAATGTAAACCTAAACAAAACTGGCGAAACCAGTCAAAATGAAATTGTTACTAAAACTTTCACAGGGGTATTATATTGAAATTAACATTATTTTACATACCTAATACTGCTAATACATAAATTATCTATTTAAAATTTTAAAATAATAGGATTTAAAAAGTGAACAGACGCTTGATGACCTGACGTTGAAAGGTCATTTTCAAAATACAAAAATTTAGTCACAGATAACCGTCGTTCATTAAAGCTTGACAACATTAAAAAATCGCTGATAGTACAATGTAATTTCTAAGGTAAATATAAATTTTGTAATTAAGTTATTAATGTTATTTCAGTATTAATGAATAAATTTGTTTTAAAAGTTTCAGATTTAAAATGAATAACTGACAAAGACGTACATTATACACAGTTCATGAAGCTCAGGAATAGTATTAAATAGTATTTAAAATCTATTTTTTTTTAATTGTAACATAAAAATAATAAAATATAGCTATAAAAAAATGATTGGAGAATTCATGTTATTTCAAAAATAAATAATTATTAAATATAAATAAAAAAATTTTTAGTAAGCATTTTTAAGTGCATAATTTGAGATATTTAGTGCATATAAATGCATATTTTTTGACTTTTTAAGGCATATTTCAAAGCATATTTTGCCAATTTTAAGTGCATAAATGCATACTTATTTAGGCATTTTTTAGGGCATGAACTTACGAGCCCTGGTAATAACGAATAACAGTATTGAGTTGTTGAGTATACTAGTACTGGTAATTAGTATACATCTTCCTCGTTACAATAGTTCTGATGACTTCCACAAGGTAGCGCCTGTTCCGCTTTCAATCGCGAATAGTAAAATAGTGTAAAAGTAAAAAAGCGCTGTAGTCGTGTGGTTAGTGTTGGCGGGTAGCGTTATAATCGCCAGTAGTCACGTCTTGGCAGTTGGCATGTCGTGGTCGGTTGTTGGCACAACGATTTCAGGAGAGGCACATCATTCCATTATTGACTATCCGTGTATACTTAATATTAATTTTACACCATCTCTATCACTATGGTAATTCAGTATAATATCCGTCCCGCAGAGCGTACATATATAATATTTTCTATGCGTACAATCCAAGATATGATGCATTTTCGGGAATTTACTGGATACAGTGATCCGGGATAATCAAAATCGATTGTACCCTGTGTATAATTTAACTTGATTAGGCAGTTTAATAGATGTTCATTTTGAACACTAACAAAAAACTAAAATATTCAAAGCTTATGTCTTAAACAATAAACAAATATAATTAATTAATTAGTGTAATGAATATTAATTATGACAATTAATAATCTAAATAAATAAAACAATTTAGTACTGCTAGGTTTAAAAAAAAAACATAAAACTCAACTTGAACAAATGGTTGATAGCATTTTATAAAATTATACAGTAAAATTATTAACATTAGTTACCTATATTTTGGAAAAATAGGTACCTACGTTAGTTTTTCAAGGTTCTGTATTTATAATCAATATGCTACTATTAAGTTTAAATATACAAAAGGTTATTACTTATGACTTTATGAGCAATGAGCTATGAGCATGTTATATTGTGCAAGGAATACAAATACGCGATATATCATATATCATATTATCATGTATTATTATATATTATATATATCATATATTATTTACAATATGATATGAATTATTATTAATTTTTTTACCAAACATTGTTTGTATATTTATTATATAAATTATAAATTAACCGTATTGTCATCATCACTCATCACATCAAAATATTAAATATTTTATTACTACAATATAAATAGGTAAAGACAAACTTTATATTATTAAACAATAAAAGGAATAATATGGGTATACCTCATTATTTTACTGCTAAATTGTGTGTATGGTTTCCTCATGCCCCTCTCGACCACCAAGACCATTCTCTTCATTTATTTTTGAACGAATTGGAATATTTTTTTACTATTTTTAAGTAATCAAAATACAAACTACCTACCTAGTGTTTGTTTTGGTACAAAATTAATGACAAACACATTACACAGTCAACACTCAACAACCATCGGCAATGGTAAAATGTGTGTCAACTTCAGTACTTCAATCGAATATTGTCTTGTGTTTTTTTTATTTTAGTGATTTAAAATAAATTGTTTTTGATTACTCGACATAACTCGATATATACTCGATTTAGTATCTTAAAAATTAATATGTCAGGAGATAAATGTCAATATTTTGACTGTAATTTGACTAGAAGGTCGAATTAGAATTAGACTAGAATTCGACATCTATAAAACCACGCCTAATTCAAAATGCAATACCTGAAAAATATTCAATTGGTAAATAGGTACTAAATACACGGTGTAAATAAATTTAAATAATAATGAATTCGGTAATTTATTGTGAACACATATTTTTATTCTACAGATGCGAATAGAAATGTTGATACTCTACTGAACACTACGCCAACCAAAAACAATAATAAATCAACGGCAATATTTTCAGGTAAAATAATAATAAGCATCTCTATGGCAATTTTTTAACAGTTTTAAACTTATTATTTATTTTGTAAAAACCAATGGCCATGACACTTTCACAAAAAGATTTTTTTTTGGGAATTGGGAGAATTTTATTATATAAAGATTTTATATGTATGGTACGCCGATTGCGTATAGTTCAATAATAATTATTGTATCCTGTAATCCTCAATCGGTTTTAGTTATTTTATTGTAATTCAAAAATTTAATTCACAAGAGCTTTAATAAATTTATAATAAAATCTATAATTAAAAATGTCATGGTTGTCTATTCGAGTTTTATGTTATTAATAAGTATATAGTCATACCTATAGATTGAAGTTTTAATTAATATTAATTTCATTGAGGAATCTATTATAGAGGGTAAACCTATTCGGTTAGGTAACAATATGTAAAAAGCCGTCTATTTCAAGCTTTTTACCAAACAAATAAAATTTATTTGATATTTATACAAAAAAAAAAGCGGGACAGTGAGTGGATATCGCTCTGCTGTTCGTCAGGGGTGGGGGGATCTCTAACTAGGGTAGGTTAAATTTGAATGCAATGATAGGTACACGAAAAACGATTCTGAGCGGAGATGATTTGCCAGTTTAGGATATATTATATTTAAATATTGTCATATATTCTATATTGAAACAAATATTTTATTTTTTAATTAGGACGCATTTTGCATAAGGCATGGTTAATCAATTTTTCCAAAAACATTGCATGTAGTTATCATAATTCATAATACCTTATATTATCATAGATATACGTCATATACCTGGTTTGAGGATAAATCGCTATCATTACGCGATTTCATAAAAATTTAAAACTCAAACGTTCAAAACATTTTTCCTATAATGACGCTTCAAATTTTCTCTATAGCTATTGGAAGCAAAACTTATTGAAAACTTAGTGTTGAATTTTATAATCTTAGATATAAATACAAACAATATTATGAATTTTGAACTACAAATAATTTGCAAATATTCATGGTTTTGACGAATTTTTGTCAATATTTAAAATTCAAATGCTTATAAAAAAAAATTGTTCCAATGTATTCTTATAATTTTTTAATCACTATAAGAATGACTTATGAGGAACTTTGTATTAAATTTTCAAGTATTTTGATTTGGCCAAAATAATTTTATCGACACTTCAAAAAATATTTTTCAGAAAAATTGAAAATTAAACGGTACTTATATAGATAACACTAACATAAACATTTGGTGAAAATTTCAAGTATTTACAGTGATTAGTTTTTGAATTACAACCATATAAAAAAATCGATTTGGTCGAGGTTCGAAAATGTTACTTTTGACCTGTATAATGCACCAAGGATATTCACTTTTACATCAGAAACGACAGAAACCACCCCCCAAAATTTGAAATTGAAGCATTATTTCGACTAGTTATGCTGCAAACAGATACACACACAAAAAAAAAACATCATTGTAATATCAATACTTATACATTGATCACACCGTTCAGAATCTAAAAAAAAACACACACATCATTGTAAAATCAATACATTCATCGCTCATCTAAAATGTTATGATTGTAAAAGATTAAAATAATTAGGATATTAATAATTGGATATTTCTCCAATAACTTTAACATTTTTTCGACTTTCCGGTAAGCGTATTTACGGATGCTACTCGAGGCTGGCCAATAGATCCCAAATTCAGTTAGGGTTCGTAAAACAAATTTATTTTACGGATACTACTCGAGTCTGGCCACTATGTAATACACCGCTATACACAAATAAAGACTCATAAAGTTCAATATAAAAGCTGTTATTTTAATGTGATTTACTGCTAGATTAAAAATATGTAAAAACATTATTATTAACAATGTATTTGCGACTGTATCTTATTCATAAAAAAAATTAACGTATAATCTAATATGAAGAATGTAGGTATGTGATATATTTTATAGTTACAGCTAGGAAAGTGTCAGACTATTCAAGCTTAATGTTATTTTTTGGACTTACAATAATTTTTGATAATATTCATATAGGTACTCGTATTATTTAAATGTCTGTATTTTTTGTCTACGATATCTACATCCTTTCCTAAGCAATCAGCCTTTAAACTAGAAAGCAAGAATATTAAATATTAGATACCTAATCAAATAAATAAACACTATTATAATATTCTTAATTAAAATCCTTAAATCCTTAATCCTAAAATTCAATTCATTTTACATTTTACCTATCTACAATTTTTTAGTAAGAAGTTCGAAATGTTTTTATGTTTATAATATATCCACGTATAATTTAATATTTAAACATTAATTACTATATATAAAAGAGTATCTAAAGGATAACATTTTGATGTCAGATTAAAAATTAAATATAAACCTCAATATTTTGTTATGTAAAACCAAGTGTCGTGTCGAATGAAAAGTAAATGAAACAAACGCAATTTAAATCGACAAAATTCGGAATTGAACACGACACCTAATGAGCGTTTAATGTAGTATTTAACGCTTTCAGACAACAAAACATCCTGACAAAGGTTCAAATAAAAAAAAAATAAAGGAAAAAAATAAAAACATGGTAAAGATTTATTTTATTATTTTATAACAATATAATATAATATTCTTAATTGGAAATTAGTAACCATTTAAAAATATTATTAATAAGATTTCGCATGTGGCAAATTTTTTAGTAAATTTTTACCTAAACTTCGAACCTTCTGTTTTTTTCTTTGCTTGAAGTTTTGTTCTTTAGAAGACGGTCGTCCTGCTTGGATGCGTTTAGCACCAGAAGTTATTAGTCGTTTGCGCCTGGATCTGGAAGTTGGCTGTGTTCCGATAAGATTTGCACGACGAAGTTTATTGAAATTAAAATCAACCAAATCAGATAATGATGTTATTTTTTCCAATTGTTTGTTAAACTGTTTTATATTTTTGAGCATCAAACTGTTATGGTTATTTTGAGCAATGTTTTTTATTCGGTCGATGTTATTTTGTAATACATTGATTTCTAAATTTAAATGTTGTTCATAGTCATTATTTTCCATATTTTGCGTTTCATGTTCAGTTATACTTTCATCAGTAGGTAACGTAGAATTGAAAAAAGTTGACATGTTTTCTTCAGAAGTTTTTTTCTCCTTGGAATTATTAGTAGAAACGATATCATTTGCGAGGTCCATTAGTTCCATAAATGTATGATCGAAATCTTTACCAATAGCAAGGTTACCTAATTGAATTCTATGTTTCGTTGATAAATTTACAACATTTTCGATGTTAAATCCATTTAACTGTATGGCACAAATATGTTTACAAAATTTATCTCCTTGACCAAACGCACATTCACAGTGTTCAAATCCATCATAAACTTTAACTGTATAATATATATCATAATTAGAATGGGATGACACTTTATAAGATGTGTTATCGTCTTATCGATCTGAATAACTTTTAAATCATTTGCTTTGTTACCAGTGCTCGAAATGGACCGGAACGCACCGGAACGGCGTTCCGGTTCGTAAAATAAACTTTGCGTCCGTTCCCGTTGGTTAAAATTAAAATTTAAGAGTTCCGTTTCGTAATAATTCACAGTATCACAATTTCGAGGATTAAAATTATAAAATTTCCTTTCGACAAAATATAAAATTAATATAGGTAATATACTTAATAATTAATATAGAGAGAAGTTTAATTTGTAACTCCATGAGGCTTCACCTGACATCACGCGTGTATAATCGTTTTATCGTATTATCGCAATTATTCGAAATAAAAACGTAAACGATTTAATGACCGAAAAGTTCCCACAGGCTACGCTATACAATTAAAGTCGTGATCGCAATAAAAGGCAATAAAACGTAAAAATACCCAATTTACTATCGATAACGTATTCTGTCACAAATTGTAACAAACTCTATCTACCGACTATCTGTAATCGTTATACATGTGTACATTGTGTATACCTACCTAATTATATTTTGATTGTAGTTTGATAATACTTGACAAGTGACAATGTCACAATATATTTAGTCGGTGTTTTGCTTCGAGTGCGGTCAGTTACTGCATCAGTATATGTGTGAGGTGTGAGGTAACGGTTCCGACTGTGATGTACATATCCCAACTTGCTGGAATTATAACACCTCTCAGATCTTCATTAAATATTAGTACAGTATCTGCACTTTTATTTATTAATTGTGTTGGCCCTCCACTCACTGAATTTCGTCCTGAAAAATATGTACGGTCATGGTTAACCAAAGGTGGACATGCTGCTGATGACAATGCAAGTCGCAAACGTGACAAAAAAATTGACGACAAATATTCAGCATTATGGAAATTATTATAAACTATGTATTCAATTTGAATTGTAAATTTTTTAAGCTTAAAATTACTTAAAATAATTAAAATTAAAAATTAATATTATAATACTCATATTAATTTTTTAAACGTTCCGGTTCGTAAAATTTTTCATTTCGAGCACTGTTTGTTACAAAATGAATTATATTGAATTTCTGGCTTTGTAATAAATAAATAAATAAAAAATAAATCCTATATGACGCAAATTTAATTAGACGTCTTTTATGATAATTTTCTAATACCTTAAATATAAAATCTACCAGTGCTGCCGCATTAAATACCTTACAACGTTCCAGTACCACATCCTTAAAAATTCTTATATATGATTCGATTATATTATTTGTGTTGTGACCGTAAGTTGAATATGTTTGTCGATACCAAATTGCCCATTCGTTCATTCTGATTCTCAATGACTTCATATGTTTGGAAAATTGTTCATGATCATCATTACATAATTCATCCATTCCTCTTTTAGCTTCTACTTCATCATGAGAAAAAAGGACTGTTCTAAATTTAAGCATTTTAGCCTGCCTTTCAGATTTTTCTATTTGATGTTTACTCTCCCACAACCATCTCCACAAAGCCTGACAAACGTTAAATGCGCACTGTAGTAAAGTTGATGCTGGAAAAGCAGCTTTTAAAGCTTGCCGTTCTGCAGAACTATCGTCAGTCATAAACAATGATGGTTGTAATTGTCCATAAAATGCAATTTTACCTAGACATTTTTTTAATAAACTGAATGCTCGTAATTAATCTTCTTTTGTTTGCTGCTTATGTAAAACTACCCCTAAAGGGATGCCACCTACTTTTGACGCACCAATAAAAAATGTTATGGTAGAGTTACCTTGATCACAACTGCTGTTAGAATCAACGAATACTATATCTTTCGAAAATGAATAACTAAGAGCCCTTTTCATGATGGGAGTTACTATTGCAATTGTAAGTGGATTTTCTTCAATTTCAATAAATCCTCCACTTTCTTCAAACATCGACTTTTTTTCTAAAAGGACTTTATATACTCCTGTATCACTTCTATCCCCAAAATGAGTTGACCTACATTAGAAGAAATATGTACAGTAATTATAATGTTGATAATTATAACCTAATATAAATCAATAAAATATTTAGCATATATCCTATATGATCCATAGACAATATTATATAATAGATGTAGCATAGCCGTCCTAAATAAGGGAGGTGGGAGCAAATGGAGCAAGTGCCCTAGTGCGTACAAAGCATTACGAATTTAAAATTTTAAAATACTATAAAACAAAAATGTTGTGTTTTATTTCAGAGTATATGATGTTAGTATTAAGTACACAAATGAACAATTTGATCTGAGGTAGGTTTATTGATTATTTAGGTCCAGTTATGTATAACTCGTTGCCTTTAAATATTGGAAAAAATATTTTTGATCATTTCACTTTAAAATCTAATAATATTAAGTACATTAAAAGAATGGTTAAAAATTGGTTATTAAGCAAATTTGTGTAAATATTTACTTTATTCTGTAACTTTAATAGATGGTTATCTGTAAAATTTAGTTTTAGTGATATATGTTTTAGTCAACATGTAAAATTATACAGTAGAACCTCGATTATCCGAACTGATTGGGACCGCACCTAGTTCGGATACGCAAAAGTTCGGATATTGGAAATTTAAAAAAAAAATTTAGAAAATTGCATAATATGTATTAATTATTTATTTTTTTTATAATTAAATATTTATTATTTGTTATTAATATTTTATTAGAATTACATACACACATTTTTATATAATAATCAATTTTAATTTGACGATGAGCTGCAACGTGGTTTACTGCAGCCAAGTCTCGCAAACGTTTAAGGAAATGTAATTGTGTTGCCGTGTTGGACAACATTCGGCCTGTTTTTCAAACTACTCAAGACCAGTTTCAAATGCAGCAAATGCTTCAGGAGATGTTGGTCCTTTTGGCGTACTCTTACTTTTCATGTTCGGATATCAGAACGTTCGGATACGCTAATTATAGTTCGGATAATAGAGGGTTCGTATAATCGAGGTTCTACTGAATTTTATTCTCTTAATACTGGTCAATGTATCGTAAATCATTTAGCCCACCACAAGCTTTGCTTTCTGGGTTAAATTAATCAAGCTGGTAAATTATAATAATCTACCTATGTGATAATATGTGATGTATAATGTTGGTCTAATAAAAAAAAAAGAAAAAGATAGGAAATAATTTTTTTTATACTGAAAAAATGCACTTATTTAAATTTGTGAATTACACGGAAATGTGTATGAAATTTTGCAAATTCTTTTGTAAATAAAAATTAATAAAAATTTAGTATTATTAAACCTAAGACTTGAAAATTTACATAAATTAATAATTTTCAAAAACGTCGAGAAAAACAAAAAAGTAAAATAAATATCAAATAAATTGGTCCTACACATTTGTAAGATAAAAAAATAATGCACCTCACTCGTAGTAATTAATAGACGCAACAATAAGACCAACTATTAATTTGAAATCCACACTTATAAAAAAATACTTAAACTAAAAAAGCGGGTAAGTGGATGTCGCTCAGCTGGGTTACTGTAATGGATGGTATTAAACTTTCTTTCAATTATATAACATTATCATTGTATACGAAAAACGATTCTGAGTGGAGATGGTTTGCCAGTCTAGGATATTTTATAAGTACTATATTAATTATATTGTTATTATTAGAAAAAAAAAAGTAGATACCTATGGAATTAATTCCAAATTAATCAAATCAGATTCATAATTGATTTATTATATACCCAAATAACCCAACTCACTCAGTCATTCATAGCAGGTATATACATTATACAATTTATTTAAAGTACCCTCGACTAATATTTTTTTATTACCTACAGCAATTTAGCTAAAATTGTTATTTTTGGTTATTTGATTGGTAATTTCATCCGAATTTGAACTTAAAATAACTACAAAAAAAACTGTGTTTGAATCGTTTTTAGATTTTTTGCAGCAGAATTAATTATTTACATGGAACCTAAAACCTTGTGTTAAATTTTAAATTCATAGCTATAAAATTTAAACGTTTTATAAATTTTTATGAACTGAAGAATTTGTAATCTTTCAATTAAATAAATTTTGTCAAAATTTGAACTTTAAATGGTTATAAAAAACGTGCCTATGTATTTTTAATATTTGCTTCATGTCTAATCAAACTGTTATTATATAAACTTATGGATAAATTTGTATTAAATTTACAAGTTTTTTAACCAACTGATAAAATTTTATTGACATTTATAAAAGAAAAAACTTAAAAAAATTGGAAATTTCAAATGTTTATAATTAGCTTAAAAAGATTTAAAATATTTTGAAAATTTTATCATTAGTATTTTTAGACAAAAAGAGGGGTATAATAAAAATCAAACATCTCGTACTATAAGAACTTCTTTTAGAAGTAGTTGTATTTTGTATATTTTCCTTATGTGCACCAAAAGGGACTAATTGTGAAGAAACGCAAGAAACGGAAGACTTTAATGTAATAATCGGCCCAGTAATTAATGTACCTATATCATCTTTAGGTAATGAAATACATGTTACGGATTTGATTTCATCTAATTCATCAACGTTGCCTTTTGATCAACACCAAATTACAAAAGTCACCTTGGAGGACTGTTCAGTAACGTATTTTACCGGATACCTTGCCTATAAATGCATAAAAAAATTACTGTTACTTTTGCCAAAATAATTTTTTAACTAGTAAAGATTTAATGAAAAAATCAAATTCTTTTAATAAATAAAAACTATAGTTCTTTCGAAAATGTTAATACCGGACTTAAGGCACCATCTATTTATTTTAATAAAATAATTAACCATAGTTTGGATATTTTTGAAAAATATTTTGAAAATTATTCCTATAAAAAAAAACTTCGTTTTAAATTAATGCAAAAAATAAAAGTGGATGCTTTAATAAACCAGTGGTTAAATGATGGTAACGATTGTAATTGTAAAGAACATAAGTTATTCATTATTGATCACTTATTAATATGTAAAATATTTAAAAAAAACTCAAACAATTTCTACTACATCACAACTAGCAAAAGTATTAAAATTAAAAATTTTAAATCATATTTAATTTCATAATTCGTTGCTTTTTTATCTTTGTTACCTATTATATAATTTGTAAATTCTTATGATGTCATGATTGCATTTATTAATTATTTATTTGAATTAATATTATTATTATTATTATTATTATTAAGTTTCTTTTTATAATTATTTATATTTTATTATTCATTATTATATATTTTATATTTATTTGTTTGAATAAATATTTGAATTATATTTTTTGGGTTTTCATTCTTGTTCCTTCATTAGTAATTTAAGTTTGTTTTTAATTTTTTTTATTTTGTATTTTAACAACCTACTATTTAAATATTATTAGATCGTTGCTCTCGAATCGAATCAATGGAAACGCCGAAACGGAATGAGTATTGTTCTTGTAAGCAGTGGCGGTTCAAAGGGGGTGTATTTTAATCATGAGATTCACAAAAATATCAAAGGGTGGGGGTGGGTGGGTGGGTCTTATGGTTGGAAAAAGTAGACTAGACCATTTTTGCAGGTTGATGATTTAAATATTAAATTATGAACAATAAATATAATATATAGCCATATATTATATGTGTAGGTACTCAGCAGATAATGTACAGTAATAATTAATGACTAATAACCATATTTTAGGGTGGGTGGTGTAAAAATATTAAACGTAATTCGAGGGAAAAAGAGTTCAAGCCGCCACTGCTTGTAAGGAATATAAATTATTTCTCTTTTTGGTTTGTAGAGGATAATATTATTTTATTATTTCCTAGGAAATGACATTGACATATCGGTTTTATATTTTATTATTATTTAATTTTGTTATGACTTTCAAAATGAAAAAAAAATGAAATTTTAAATGGTGTTTAAAGTGTTTTGAAACAATATTTAAACAAATTTATGTCATACTCTCAAAAATATTATTCTCTATCGTTTTTGTAATGGGTGATTTTACTCTAAAGATAACTCAAAAATATAAAAAACATGATTTTGCGTAAATGCGTTTTGTCTATGTTGTGCATGGAAAACAAACGGTGCGCCGACATCCTCCATTCACTTAATAATTAATAATAATAATACATAATTTTAACGAAGCAAGCTTGTTTTATTCAGAAATCTATTTCGGTATAAACGCAGATAATGATCGTGCCGGTCGATATCTATTATAATTATAGAACATAATAGAAGCGACAGCTATCAAAATCCCATTGATCACCGAAAAATATTTCTGTTGACCTTGAGCTGAAGGCTCGGCATGATGTTGGCAGTGGATGACCGGTATGATGTTGTAACCGTATCGCAATGCTTAATGTATTTTCTAATTTTTAAAAATTTAAATTATCAATATCACAGAAAAAAGTGATAACAGTCGAAACATGCTACAGATTTTAAATTACAATATGGTTAAAACATCATGCCGAGCTTCCACTGCCAACTTCATGTTGAACCTCCGGCAAAATGAAAACAAATCGATCAGCTGTTCGACTGTCGCTTCTATTATGTTCTATGTTATTATTATTGACTATTAATACAATTCATAATAATGATACTGATACACCGACCAGCGCTACCTATTGATTATTATAATATAGGTTAGGTTTAAACTTATTTTAATTCTTATCAATTACCGGTGGTCCAAAAACGTCAGTGATACTACCGAAATATATTAAATATTGCATATTATAATATATTAATGAAATTTATTTTTGATTATTATAATATAGGTAATTGTTATTAATTGTTTATTGTATTAAATTGTGTTCGTAATAAACTGTTATAAGTATTATTCTATTCAGTGGTGTTAATTTATAAGTATAATGGATTTAACACTAAGTAATTACATTAGGAGTATGACTAAGGAAGTTAAAAAAAGGTACCTAGAAAAGATATACAATATTGACTCCCATGATCCATATTTTATGCTTAAAGATCCATCTATTAAATGGTCTAACAATTTAGATTTAGTACCAGATGTAACATATCCTGATATATTTAATTACCTTGTTTTAACTAAAAGTGCATACACTTTACAAGAGTTTAAGGCTTATAAAAGTTTAGAAGCTTATAATTTTTTTGTAAGTGGATGGATATCCAATGTTAAATGGCTTGATATTAATAATAATACGCTTGTAGTTTCAGAGGTAAGTTTATATGCTTAAAAGCTCCTATTATAAATGTTTATTTTGCTTGGTGTAATTTTGCTTCTGCTTTTAACAATTTATAGGTGAATCATTCTCAACGGTTGAATGACACCAAACTTATACCATGGCTTATTTTAAAAAAACCGGGTGATGTGTTAGCTGCACACTGTACTTGTATGGCTGGTCTAGGAGAATGTTGTTCGCATGTTGGCGCTGTTCTATTTTTTCTTCAGTATAGTTGCTTGAAAAAAACTGAATCAGAGAAGTCAGTTACTGATGTCTCAGCATATTGGGTTACCCCTTCTAAGAAAAATACTGAACCAAAAAAAATATCTTGTATTGATTTTAGTCATCCAAAAACTATTGATCCAAATTGTTCACCTACATATAATTCAAAAAATGATTTGATTAAAATACTACTCAAAACACTTCAAGATAATGATACTTTTCATAGTTTTCTTTCTAAGTTAGAAAAAATAAATAGTAATGCTGGTATTTTAAAGGTAGTAACACCTTATAATTTAAAATTTAAAGTTAACTCTTTCCCTAAAAGTTTAAATGGAATTTATAAAGATGAGAACACTCTACTTAGTAGAGAAGAGCTGCTCACTTTAGGTTCTAGTATGAATTTTTCTTTAACTGTGAATGATTGTAACCAAATTGAAGAACTTACTAAATTACAGTCACAGTCTAAAGAATGGTACTTGTATAGAAGTGGACGTATAACTGCATCCAGAGTCAAGGATGTGTGTTCTGTAAAAACGTACAACTCAAATATAAGTCTTATTAAATCTATTTGTTATCCCTTAAATAATAAATTTAAAAATGCAGCAACAGAATGGGGTAATACTAATGAAAGTAATGGTCGATTATTATACATTAAAAAATTACAAAACAACCACATAAATTTTTCAGTTACTGAATCTGGATTAGTTATTAATTCAAATATCCCATACATGGGGGCAAGTCCAGATTAACTGTGACTGTTGTGGAAAAGGTTGTCTGGAAATAAAATGTCCCTACAGTGTAAGTCAGGGAAAAGATATAGAAAATCTTGACTATTTAACAGATGGAAAATTTAAAAACAACCATCCATACTTCTACCAAGTTCAAACACAGATGCTGATTTGTGGTGTAAATTATGCAGATTTCGTTATTTGGTCGCCAAACAACTATCACATAGAACGCATCAATATAAACCATGAATTGTGTAATGAAATAATAATTAAATCAAAATGGTTCTTTTATGAAGCTATTTAACCTGAGTTACTGGGAAGATTTATTACTTCAAATGCTGACAACAATCTTGTTTCAACTACAAATCAAGAGTCTTTAAGTGGACAAACATATCCTTATTGTATGTGTAAAACAGACAAAGGGGGTAAAATGTTAATGTGTTCTCAAGAAGGGTGTTTAAATCTTTGGTACCATTATACATGTTTAGGTATCAAACGCAAGCCAAACAAAAATTGGAAATGTTCAACCTGTAAATAATATTTTAACTATTGTCTTTTATGTAACAATTTTGTTTTATTATTTTAGTTAAAGAAACTAATAAACATTTCATATTTATAATTAAGTATGCTTAAACAAATTAGGTATGAATATATATGTACTTATTCTAAAGGTACAACTGAACTACATAAATTCATTAATGAGCAACATACAGTGACAATCGAATCAAGGAGACATGATTTGTCACTTTGGTGTCTAAGGGTACTTATTTGACATAGACATAATAATATATGGACTGCGCTCAGAGAGAGAAAACCGGGACCGATATAAACTGAGAGAGATAGCGATTGTTGGGGGCAAGCATGGAAGAAACTATTGAATATTTTTATTTAAGCCATGAAATAATCATTATCTAGTTTCTAGTATCACCAATGTCCAAAACAACAGTCAAGTGTCAACAAGTATAAACTAAAAAGTAAGAACGGCAAAACAAGTTTTCATTATTATTTTTAAAATATTGTTTAAAAAATAATAATAATTATTTTTTAAGTTAAATAACAGTAAATAACAGTAAATAACACTATAATAACACAATAAGTCGCTTGTTCGCGTATATATATGGATTATATAATCGTCAGTCGATGTAAAAACATGGAGTGACTATTATAATTTATAACTATTATAATACCAATATAATAATTATAATATTTACTATTATTACACATTTATTAATAATAAACATATTCATGGTGTATAAAATATAGACGTATTTCTTCCATGACTGTCCCCAACTATCGCCATCTCTCTCAAACAATTTCGACGACCTGACATGATAGACTGGGGGTGAGGAAAGCGCAGTCCATATATTATTATGTCTATGTTATTTGAACAGGGCCATTAAGTATTTTATATTTTGAACGAGTTAAACCTATAACTCGTTCTACATGAATTCGAACAGACGCTATTTTTCTTGTTTCCTCAATACTACAAGGATGTAACTGAGGTTGTCCTTTAGTAAATGCAGGAGTTTTTAATGTAGCATAATGAAATCCAATACTTTCATTTATTGTAAACCCTCGATCAGCTAACACTATATCCCCAGGCAATAAATTTTCTAAAAAGTCGCAATTTTCTGTAATATGCTTATCACTGACTCTACCACCCCAACCTTCGGATATATATGAAATAATACCTTGTGGAGTAATTGCAATCAAATATTTTACAGTGTTTTTATTTTTATAAGATGACCACGTTTGAGCTCTGGCCTTTAAATTCGATGGTTTTTCAATTCCAATCTCAAAACAATCAATTATCACTGCAACAGAATTGCCAAATGCATTGAAAAATGATCTAGGCATTAAGGTACGTAAACATTGTCTATCAGGCCAGTAAATTAATTTTTTGAACATGTGTTCTAAAAGATATATTACCTTACGAAATATATTAGAAACAGCTGAACAAGTAATATTAAATCTGTAACCCAAATCCACAAATGGTAAATTTAATCTTAGTTTCATTAAGCATAATAATAACTTTTGGAATTCTGATAATCTTTGATTGCTGGAAGTTAACCCTGGTTTAATCTGCTCAAGTATTAAGTTAAATAGTTGAATGCTCTCTAACCCAGTATAATATGTTAACATTTTTGGTCTATTATTAAAAGTTATTTCACTTAAATTTAAATAATTAATTTCAGATTTTAATTTTGATATTAATAAGTTATTTTGTACTGAATCATTTTGTAATGTTTGTATGTCCATCATTGTCATTTCAGTTGAAGACGATATACCAGTGTCGATTGGCATATCTTCATTTTCTATATCTTCAATAACTAAATCCTATACAGAAAATTTTGTTGAATAATTAGGACCAATTTTAAAACTAAATTTGGTATTTTTACATTGTTAATTGAAATTTTGGTATTTGGTTCATTAATTTTATTTGTGAATAATTTCCTTTTAGTAGCTCTTTGATACCTTTTCATGACTGGAGAAGTAGCTACACCTAATATTTTTTAACAAAGATTTAATTGATGTACTTTTAACAGTTATTGTGAATTTAGTTTTACACAAACCTATCATATTAAATTTATAAATTCATCATTATAACTATACCTAATAATATACTCTTACCATTAGTAACGCAATAACCCATATTTAATGTTGGACACCAATCTGGATCATTTTCGTCTTGGTATTTGGCTGGTTTACCAGATTTAAAATGAACAGAACATACACGCATATAGTCAATATTTTTATTTGCTAGATCAAGTCTACGTAATGATTTCAACCAAGCATTTTTTTGTTTATTCATTTTCATTTTCAGGTCTGACGCAGCATTCATCTTAACTTTTGGAAAACGATAGAAAGAAATATTTTTGTTTGTAGTTTTATTAGAACACCCAAAAATGGCACAAATCGTAGGCATTTTAATTTAAAAAAAATATATCAGAAATGTTTACAGTCAATAGTTCAATTTTCAATAACTATTAACTAATTGTATTACTTAAAGTATCTATTTACTATTATATTATAGTATTTGACCACTAATATTTTGATTTTTTGGACCACCGATTACTGATAACAGATAATTGATAACAATGTGCGGCCATACTATAATGATCAATTAACAGTCCTTATTAACATAATATAAGTTGCCGAAAACTCCTATACCATGGGCTATCTGTCTATTATAAAATCAATGGTTTTACCCAGTGCTCGAAATGAAAAATTTTACGAACCGGAACGTTTAAAAAATTAATATGAGTATTATAATATTAATTTTTAATTTTAATTATTTTAAGTAATTTTAAGCTTAAAAAATTTACAATTCAAATTGAATACATAGTTTATAATAATTTCCATAATGCTGAATATTTGTCGTCAATTTTTTTGTCACGTTTGCGACTTGCATTGTCATCAGCAGCATGTCCACCTTTGGCTAACCATGACCGTACATATTTTTCAGGACGAAATTCAGTGAGTGGAGGGCCAACACAATTAATAAATAAAAGTGCAGAGACTGTACTAATATTTAATGAAGATCTGAGAGGTGTTATAATTCCAGCAAGTTGGGATATGTACATCACAGTCGGAACTTTCAACATTTTCGACGACCGTTTCAGGATGTTCTAATGCTACTTTTTTATTTGGATTTTCTGTTTCCAATGAATCGTTCGGACGTTTGTTGACCCAATTTAATAAAAACGAACTCATAATTTATAATAATTATAATACTTAAAAGTAAAATGCACCTCACACATATACTGATGCAGTAACTGACCGCACTCGAAGCAAAACACCGACTAAATATATTGTGACATTGTCACTTGTCAAGTATTATCAAACTACAATCAAAATATAATTAGGTAGGTATACACAATGTACACATGTATAACGATTACAGATAGTCGGTAGATAGAGTTTGTTACAATTTGTGACAGAATACGTTATCGATAGTAAATTGGGTATTTTTACGTTTTATTGCCTTTTATTGCGATCACGACTTTAATTGTATAGCGTAGCCTGTGGGAACTTTTCGGTCATTAAATCGTTTACGTTTTTATTTCGAATAATTGCGATAATACGATAAAACGATTATACACGCGTGATGTCAGGTGAAGCCTCATGGAGTTACAAATTAAACTTCTCTCTATATTAATTATTAAGTATATTACCTATATTAATTTTATATTTTGTCGAAAGGAAATTTTATAATTTTAATCCTCGAAATTGTGATACTGTGAATTATTACGAAACGGAACTCTTAAATTTTAATTTTAACCAACGGGAACGGACGCAAAGTTTATTTTACGAACCGGAACGCCGTTCCGGTGCGTTCCGGTCCATTTCGAGCACTGGTTTTACCTATAAATTGTTTATGACTTAAGTCATATATTTATTAATACTGTACATCGTACTGTCTAATTTACCTTCCGTACAATAATCGTTGAGTATTCATCTTTTCCAATCGAATTCGTTTTGAATGTTTTTTCAATATTTTTTAAAGCTCTATCTGAAAGCCTCTCTATTGTTGTTGGTGGTATGTCCGTATCTGGTCGAGGATCGCATATACTAAGAAATTTAATTGATTTTGGAATAGACATCGATAGTGTTTTTTCACTGAAGTTCATTCTATAGCACAAAGTTATGTTTCTGGTCACATCATTTAATTTGGCTGGTATAATTGAATATCGAATTGTTTTTTTCAACTCATAAACTGACGGAAATTTAAATTTAATATTATTTTTAATTAAAAAAAAATATGTTTTAATCAACGAATCGTACGAACACTTTAAAAGACTTACACCCAAGCAAGTACATTGAAATGTGTGTGTTGTCGATAATCAATACTAAAGGTCGATTCACACATAACAGTGACGTGACGTGACGTGACATCAGTGAGCTTCAGTGAAAAAAAAATATTAATAGACCGTGATAGACCGTGCGTGTTCACACGCGTCCGACGCAGTGAATCTCCGACGTTCACAGTGCTCGTCAGGCATCCGTGATAAAAAAAAAAATACGTCGTCGCCGATATTTTTTGTTTTCACGGACGTCAAAATACAAATTTTGACTAGTGTATTTTACTGTAAGTTTTGGTTTTATGTTTTTATGTAAAATATTTATATCATGAACGACGAACTTCTAATTGAGTTGGTACGGAACAGACAGGTTCTTTATGATTTAAAGGACCCAAAGTATTTGAATTCCAATTTGAAGGGAGGAATATGGCAGGAAATTGGCGAGGAAATGAAGAATGATGGTGAGTATTTGTTATTTGTTATTATTATTATTAGTAGTAGTAGTATTCAACGTTCATATTAACTATTAGTTTAATACATGTGTATCAGTATATTATGTGAAATAATTTAAGTTGGAAATTATCACATTTTTTCAACAAAACTAGAAATTGCCCCAGTATAAAATAAAATAAAATAAATAAAAGTAGCAATCGACCGTCGTCGGGTCATTCCGCGTATACGCGCATATTTTTGAACACAAATAGATAAAATATTATAATTAATTAAATATAGAATATGCCCGGTCGTCGCCGTCGCGCGTCGGTGCGATAAGCATGCGACGACGACAGAACAGCGTCCAACAGCTATATATAGAAAAAAAAAAAGAATGGTTTAATGTATATTTATTTATTTTACATACTTATTATTATTTATAATCGTAATAATAATTAAATGGTTAGGTATGGTAATCAATGCATTGTTACGTTTTAATAGTTGATTAAAATGTGATTTTGCGATGGAACTGATCCAGCTTCTGAAGAAAAATAATCTTTGAATGCATCTCTTATTTGAAAAGCTTCTCTGGTAGCATTTCCAACTCGATGGGACAGGTTTCTTATTGCTGAGTTTACTTGATTGTTATCGTTACCAATTGCATCTCCTCTGATGACAGGTGCAGCTTCATATTTTCGTATGAAATTATACAAGACGCAGCTGGCCAATATTATGTTGTCTACATTATCTGGTAATGATTGTATCTGCCTGTTGTACAATCTGAATTTTTGACATAGGATTCCGAAACTCTTCTTGCACAACTGAGACGATAATAATTCTTTTTGAATCGTCGAGTTCCTGACCGGGGTAAGGGCGCATAATGTATGTCTTTAATGGAAATGCCTCATCGCCAACAATTACATGAGGAAGTTCAGTGTTTATGCCCGGAAGTGATGAAGGTCCAGGTACCGATAAATTACCCGATTCAAATGCTTTACCAATGTTAGAATTTGACCAAAAACCTCCATCACTGTTTCGACCATAGGCACCTAAATCTACTGCAATGAAGTTATAATTTGCATCAAACATGGCTAGCAACACAACTGAAAAAAATTTCTTGTAATTGAAGAATTGAGAACCACTGTTTGGTGGAGCCTGTATGCAGCAATGTTTTCCATCAACAGCTACTATACAATTTGGGAAATTCCAAATATCTCTAAACTCATGTGCGTATCTTTTCCAATCTTCTTCTAATGGTTCAGGCATCACTTCATTTATCAAAGCTTTAATAATTGCACTACATGTTTCGGTCACTATTGACTGTACAGTGGAGTGACCAATCCGGTAGCTGAATGATATTGTTTTAAATGAATCGCCTGTCGCCAGATATCTGAAATAAAAATATATTTGTAAAACAGTTACATACTAATAATTATATAATTTTTAATATTTAATAATAATATTTAAATTTAAATAAGGTGAAACTAGCTCTGCTGATTATAATTATAATAATTTATATTTTTGTCTGCACAGTTGGTAATTGCAAAGCAAGGTGGAATAACATACGAGACAACTTCAGAAAGTCTTTGAGTAAAAGAAGAACCACAAGTGGACAAGCTGTTAAAAAAGTGAAACCGTACAGATTTGAAAGCCAGCTACAGTTTTTACTTGAATACATGGAAGAACGCGAAACAAAGGGGAACATTGGAAGGCATCCTGACACTGAATATGCAGAACTTAATAATGATGATGAAGGACAAGAATCTCTGCAAACAACTGATATTCCTAATTCTCCAGAAGTATCCAAGCAACCAGTCAGCCAGTCACTCACCCAACATAATCCTACTTCTAGCAACGATACACTTTCTCCAGAAATATCCAATCAACCAGTCAGCCAGTCATTCACCCAACATAATCTTTCTTCTAGAAACGATACACCTTCTTTCTCTGCTGTGAAATTTGCTAAGCCTAGTAGGAAAAAAAATATTCAACCTGAGACAGCAGCATCTACACTCATGAAGTACATACTTGAAAAAAGGAAGAAGAGACAAAATCAAGCGAAAGTAGACTACCCACTATAACTTTGGATAACCCTATCGACTGTTTCCTCTTTGGGATATCACATACTTTAAAATCACTACCTCCATACTTGCAGAATATAGCAAAGACTGAGATTTTTTCTACAGTGCAAAAGTTGGAGTTGCAAACGATGCAAAATTACTATCCTCGACATTCAAATCAGTTGGAAACCATTGACGAAACTTCCTCTTCCCAAGATACAGCAAAAGAATATTGGCAAAATTTCATATCTAATTAATTATAAATTATATCTAAATGTATGTTAATTTAAAATGTATGACGCATGACGCACACACGCACATCCACACATCGCGCTAACACATCCCCACTGTTGCTTCGGTCACGTGATCGATGCTTTTGTGCGGAATATAACCGGCGGCGATCACAACTGGTCGCCACCGAGTCATCATCTCATTTTGAACAGACTATATATAATGTTGCAAATTCTCCTTCGGTGTCTCGAAACTTCCAAATAGGATGAACCCAGTGTCTTCTTTTTTCCTTCTTTTCGTCCTCGTCCAAAAGCAATGCTATTATACTAAGCTCTTCTATACTAAAATCCATGGTGCACTTAAAAAGTGAATTGATTAAATAAATTAACACTAAAAATTAAATTCTGAATAACAGACAGTAGACAGTAGACACGACTGATATAGGGAGCACTGATAGGAAAATGTACGGTATTGTGAGGATGGACGTGAAAAATACATCACGGATGGCAGTGGACACGAAAGGCTACGGGCACGGGAACAATAGTTCAAATCGTTGGTTAAGCGCATGATTCTACTCGTATGTTTAGATTATGTTTATACAAACAAAACTCTAAGTTTACACCAAAATAAAATGATTAAATGTTTAAAGTGTTTTTGTAATCTTTTTTTTATTTATGCTTTCAAGTTGTAGTGCATATTTACATTATGTAAAGCAGAGGTATCCAAATATTTTACGATAACACCCAATTCGGAAACATTTTATAATTTGGTGACCCTCAACACATCTTATTAACTTTTTATATGTTTTATCAACGAACGTTTTCTTTAAAAAATAACCTTTAGTGCACCATTGTTATGGTTACGCGTCATTGGTATACTCTTAATCCTTATGGATTATGATTAAAAAATTCAGTAATCACCACGACATGGTAACTTTTTTATACCAAAGTATAAAAAGTATAAACGTACAATATGATATTATAGTAAGTATAGTTACACAGAATAAATTTTATTTTCAATATTATGAATCACATAATATTATATAATATTATAATATTTTAGAGTAATTTTTCATTGAATATTTTATAATATGAAAAATAAATATATACTTCAAAAGTTTCTTACAAATAGTTACAAATAGTAATAAAAAAATTTCTTCGCGTACCACCTACGAGCCTTCCGCGTACCACGGGTTGGGAACCTCTGCTATAGATAATATGGTTGTGGGAACGAACTGTGAAAATGTGAAGCTCAAAACGTGTATTGGCTTTTACACCAGCACACAGCGCTCTCTAGGTAATAAATTGTATGACTTCATTAATAAAATATAATTATTCTAATATTTTGTTTCTGTGCTTCTATCATAAATCTTGTTCTTCAATTTATTTATTTATTTATTTTTATTTGAATTAAGCCTCGGCAACTATGGCCATTGGCAACAATGGGTTTAACTCTAAATTATTTACATGATATATAAGTTACATATTAAATACTATTGATAAGGTTGGACTTAGTAATAAAGGTTATTACCCAGGTTATTATTTGTCTCTTTAATTTATTATACAGAAGTAAAATATAGTAATACAAAAATATTAATGTTCATCTATAAATTCTATATAAATATTATAAATAGGTAGGTATGCAATAAATAAATATTCAGGTTTATAGTTTATAGTTCACACAACAATTAGCCATAATAATATATTTTTAAAATATTAAATCAAATATCTATAGCCGTAACCGTAGTCTACTGGTCTATAAAAAAGGTCTAAAAGGTTTATAGTCCGCAAATCTACATAATATCATAGAACAATAATATAACGAAAATATACTATAAATAGCCGTTGTACAATTAGTTCTATCCACGGCTATAAATATTATCTGTAGCCGTGGTTCTATCAAATGCCGTAGATGGCGTGACAGGCTCGTCATTTTAGTCACGTGACTTTTCAATAAGATTCCGGCTCGGCTTATTGCGTTGTTTAGTATAGGCCGTTCCGCAACCATATTATCTATAGCCGTGAAGTCATCTGGTTATTGAGATTACGTATCGCGAATAACCAGGATGTGGACCAACCGGTCGCACGAGCGTGGGAAGCTGCAATATCATAGAATTACACACGTACGCTTTTGCACGACTCGGCCATGGACACATACTTATCTTATCGATAGGAGAGGAAACGCAGAGAGTAGGACTATATAGGAGAGCCCCGATTAGACCCAATTCAGACGTGAGCCACCAGAGTCAGTGCAAGCACCTTCACGCCAGACACCAGTCCAATTTAATTATTCGGACTCAGAATATTTTTGAATTAAATCATTATTGTTCAATAATAGTGTTTTATTCACATCATAATCAAATAAATGTCTAATAATTAATCACCAATCAAGTTGTTATAATTATTTCATTCAATCCATCTACCACAACACAAGTCGTTCGAGCAGACGGGTAACCTAACTTCACCACCCTTATCTCTTAACTTAACCTAACCGGCTGCCAGATTCTAGTGGTGGGAATTATCGTTCCTTTCGTGGAATCGTTCCAATCGGTACAGTTCCAATAAAGTACCGATTCCAATATATTCGTTACATCGGTACAATCAGTACATTCTTTCTTTAGTTACACTTGTTACTTGTACTTACTCACATTCGTATAGTTCCTCGCGGAACGATAAAAATACTTATATTCAAATGTTTACTCATTCTTGCAATGGATATTTAATATTTATGAACGAATATGCTTCGTAGCTCGTAGGCCTATTATACAACACTATTTAACTGTATTCGGGAAAAATTAACTTTAAATAATTAAATTTGTATCAGAAACACTATGTTTTTGTAAACATTGTTTACAATATTACCTACGAATCATTATATAAATACCTTTACATTTGAATTTTGAAATGCTTAATAAAAAATTATCATCGTTTTAATATTTTTCAAAACGCTACAATTATATTAAATGAACTATAGACTCAAAAAAAACAAACCACATAAATAATAAACATATTTATTTTCAGCAAAAAAAATAAAAAAAAAATAAATAAACTCAAACTTCTAAAATTAACTTAGTTACTTGCCTAAGCCTAAAACGGATAAAAATTAAAAATTAAATAATAGTATTTAATAATTACTGTTTAAAAATATCAACATTACCGTGTTTTTTGTTGACAATCTATTACGTCTTTCGGAAATGGTGTAGCCAGCTTTTGAAAAGGTCCTTTCACTCGGAACTGATGTTGATGGTACACACAAACGCATTAACATCAAATCAAATAAATTTGGATAGATTTGTTTTCTGTCATTCCACCATTTAAGAGGATCTGATTTTCGGTCTAGTATAGGTTCATTCAAATATCTATCCAACTCCACGATAGCCTCAGATGTTGGTGTGTTGACTGAAGTTGAAGTAGACACCTAAAAATCATAAACTAATTTTATAAATCACTTAAATATCAAAATATCAATGATAATATAATGTATGTACCCGAGAGTCAAACTGTTGCCAAATTTCAGAAGTTTCGTTTCCACGATCGGTCGGTATGGTTTTCTCATTTTCTTCATTTTCTGCTGGACTTTGATTTAAACGAATAATTGTTGCAACTCTTTGTACTATCTTTTCGTATGTTTTTTGATATGTATACTGATTATTAAATGCTTTTTTTTTAAACCGTGGATCTAAAATAGTCGCTTCTGTTAAAATAGGCTGATTTTCGATATTTTCAAATTTAGCATTGGCTTTTATTACCATTTTAGAAAGCATCAAATGTATAGCATTTGGTAAATTTGGTTCTTTTTCTTTATTTTTTATATGTGAATGTAACGCTTTTATAAAATTAACACTTTAGAAATCGAAATGCCTTTTTCGCTACTTAGTTCGATAGTAACTTCTTTAAACGGTTTAAATATTGTACAGTAGTGTTTTATTAGTTCAAAGTCTTCGTGTACTAAATTATCCATATTACCTATTATTGCAATTGTACTCATAAGAGGTTCTTTATTATCGATACACCATTGAAACATGTCATACGTGGAGTTCCACCGCGTACAAACGTCTTGAATTAACTTTAATTCCGGGTATCCCATTTGTTTTTGTGCATTTTTAAGTTTTAAATTTGCTTTTGTACTTCGTTTAAAATATTCAACGATGGTTTTTACTTTTTTGTGAACGTTTTTTATTTCACCTAGTCCAGATTGTGCAATTAGATTTAATGTATGCGCTAAACAGGGAATATGGCGCCAATTTTGATTCATGCCGGATTGCTGATGTTATATTCGCAGCATTGTCACTCACAGCAACTTTTACTTTTTCTGTTATATTCCAGTCTTTAAAACAATTATTTAAAAATAATGACAAATTTACAGCTGTGTGGGATTCCACCACGTTAAAACATCCAAGTAAAAATGTTTTTAAAACACACTCTTCTGGATCGATAAAATGTACAGTGACAGAAATAAAACTATCATTATTTATGGAAGTCCAGCCATCAGTTGTAAATGAAATATATTTGGCATTCAATAAATTATTTCTAACTTTTTCTCTTGTTTTCTCATACAACTGTGGTAAAATAGATTTCGAAACAGTTTTCCTCGATGGTAACTGATACCCAGGATTTAATAAATATATGAATTTTTTTAATTCAACATTTTCAACTAAACTGAAAGGTTGGAATTCTTTTGAAATCATAACTCCTAGCTGTTCATCAATTGTTTTTTGTTTTGAAACAGAAAGTGGTTTATTGTTAATAAAATACGAATCTACACTTTTTTGTGTGGGACGAGATTTATATATGACATTAATTGCATTGATTGATGTAGAAGGTTACTAATTAAAAATTAATGGTTTGGTGTTATAGTTGTATATAATGTTGCTTTTTGTTATTTAATTTGTTTAATTGAAGGATGATGTTTATCCATGTTATAAATTAACAAATGAACATTTTTTATTTGTTTGGTTAAAACAATGTAAGTAAATCTTAAAATCTATAATATGTACTAAATTTCAGTTTCAAAGTAATTATTAAAATATTAGCTTTTACATCAGTTATAAAAATTATTATTAAATTTAATAGTACAAATATTCCTATAAATGTTAGGTGTAAATAAGTTCCTAAATTATTAATGAAATAAATCTATAAATCTTTATGACATTTGTAAATTAATATAAACGATATTTAACCATTTTTCATTCACTTTATTTTATTAATATATATATATATATATATATATATATATATATATATATATATATATATATATATATTTATATATATATACATCATACATTGTATTTTGTATAAATTGATATAATTATATTTATATAATTTCTATATTAATATTTTAATTTTAACCAATACAGGACTGTAATAGTGTCGAAGTTGCTGACAAGTTTAGACACACTACAACAAACAAAAGTTTAAGTAATGATGCAGATCACTCTATTTCCTATAAACATTCGGATAATCCAGAAGTAGTTGAACAAAATTCTGTGGTAATCACTAGTTTCAAAAAACCAAATACCTTTGAATTAAAAATGTTTTTCAAAACTCACCCAGTTCAACCTTTTAATAATGTAATATTTAACCCATTACTTACATACTACCGAGTTAAAGATAATAACAACTATAAGCGTGAATGGTTAACTTATGAACATAGTAGTAAATTATTTTACTGTACGTTTTGTTTAGCTTTTTCAAAAAATTCTAACCGTTTTACTATTGGTTGTCAGTCAAATCCTCGACATTTATATCAGCGTCTTTGTGAACATGAAAAATCAGTTGATCATAGTCAATGTATAGATTCATATTTACTATATTCAAAACAAAAAGATCTCTATAATATGTTTACAAAGGAAAATCAAGCTGAGAAGTGTAAGAAAAGAGCTGTCTTAGATCGCATTATTGAAACAATAAAAATGATTGGTAAGAGAGGATTAAGTTATCGTGGTGCTAAAAACGCTGAGGCAGCTTATACTCTCAATGATGCCACAATAGATCATGGAAATTTCTTAGAAGTTCTTATATTGATATCAAAATTTGATCCTCTTTTAAAAGATCATATAAATAATGCTGTTTTAAAAAGTTCGAAATTCCATAACAATAACTAAGTGACTGGAAAAAAATCTTCAGGTCGCCCAGGCAGTCTAGTTACATTATTATCAAAAACAACCGCAGATTACATTATAGAAGCAATAGGACAATTAATGAGAAAATGTATTTCAGATGATATCAATGAAGCCCAGTTTTTTTCAATACAAATTGACTCGACGCAGGACATAAATGTTCATGATCAACTTTCTGTTATTATTCGATACGTAAATACTAATGTAAATGAACGATTACTAGGTTTTGTAAGATGCATTTCTGGAAAAGGATAACAATTGTGCAAATTGGTTTGTGAACTTTTGACAAAATCTGGATTGGATTTAAACAAATGTGTGGGTAGTTCTACCGATGGCGCTGCAAATATGCGTGGAGAATATAACGGATTTACTGCATGGTTAAAAAAGGAAGTTCCAGAACAAATACATGTGTGGTGCCATGCACATATTCTTAACTTGGTAATGACAGATGTCGCCAAAATATGCATAGAATGTGTCTCTTTTTTTGGTTTATTAAGCTCTATTGCTGTTTTTGTTCGTGAGTCCTACTTGAGAATGAATAAATGGGAAACAACAAGTAAATACAAATTTATATCTATTATTGGAGAAACTAGGTGGTGGGCCAAAGACCGTTGTGTAAGTAAAATATTTGGGTCATTTCATAATCCTAAAGATGCACTCTTTGTAGATATTGTTCAAACTTTAGATGAAATTTATAATACACCAAATTTTACATCAGATGTTAGATTCAAGGCTAAAGTTTACGTTGATTCGTTATTGAAATATGAAACAATTATATTAAGTCAAATTTTTTTACAAATATTTTCATCAACAACACCACTATCTCTTTATTTACAAACAAAAGGATTGGATATTTTTCAGGCTTACAAAATGGTCAAACAAACTACGAATACATTAAATAAACAATCTCGCAATTTTGAAAATATTTTAGAAGCATCAAACACTTTTACGGAATGGGCAAACATGACTCTTAATGATTTGGGTTTAAATATACCTCGAGAATTTACTGAACATAGAATTTCAAGAAAAAAAATAATGGCAGGAGAAATTAGTAAAGACGATCCAACAATAAACCAAGTAAACAAATATCGTATTAACGTATTTAATGTGATTTATGATCAAATTATAAACAGCATAAAACATAGATTTTCGGAACATGAAATATTTTCTAGTATTTCAATTTTAGATCCCTCTAATTTTATTTCAACTCTAAATTTAAGCCATATCGATATAGCAAAAAGACTTATCAAACTAACAAGTATTTTAAACAAATTTGATCCTAGCTTAACTGTAGGAACATTTACCGATGAAATTAAAGATTTTGCTTCTAAATGGCCTAAAATTAAACAACTTGCTGATGATGATGACCAGGAAAAATTATTACAATATGACGATAATGATGAGGACAATGAAGAAAAAATTGATGAAAACAAAAATACATGTAAAGATTGTATTGTATGTTGTTTTAAAGTTTTACAAATCTACAATTTACATTCCATGGCATATTCAAGTTTATTTTTAGCGTATAAGTTTATTTTAACGCTGTCTTGTACGCAAGTACGTTGTGAAACAGCGTTTTCAAAGTTAAAGTATATACTAAATAGACTCAGAAATTGTTTATCGCAAGACAAAATGGATACATTTTTATTAATGAATATTGAGAAAGACATTTTACAAAACATCAAAAATGAAGACGTCATACAGTTATTAATAGCTAATAAAAGTAGTTTATTAAAAAATTTACTAATTTGAAAATTATGTGACATAACATTTATTTTTATTTTTTGACATTTTACAGTAATATTGTTTAATAATAATTACAATAATAAACTATTAAAGTTTTACTTATGTTTTTTGTATAATATTATAATATAATTCCTAGTATGTTTGATTTATAATTGGAGAAAGAAATAGTAGTACTTGTATTTACATTAAGGGTCTATAAATTAAATCTTGTTATATACTAATAAAATTTGATAGGTTAAGAAAAAAATTGTTTAGGAACTTGAGCCGGTCTAGGTGGACAGCCCGGTAAGTAATTTCTTCCCAATCCGGCGCTGACTGACACCTATCAAAAGAAAATTTTATACATAAGTGGTTAAATTGAAAGCAAAAGTTCAAAGAATGTCCAATATTAAAGCATCATTAAAAAGTAAATTATGTGTAGCAAAAAAGTTTATAAAAAGTAATATCTACAAAGGTTTTCAAGAAAAAATAAACAAAACTACTTTAGAGTTTATCGAAAGCCAAGTAGGAAATCAACACAAAAAACTTAATGGTAGAAGGTATACGTTAAATGATAAAATATTTGCTCTATCTATTTCCAAGTCTTCTCCAAAAGCGTATAAGTTTTTATCTAAAATATTTGCCTTGCCTTGTGAAACTACATTAAATAATTTGCTTGAAAAAATACCTTTTATACCCGTCATTAATAGTCACATTGAGGAAAATACGAAGCACCAAGTGAAACAATTAAAACCAATGGACCGAACTTGCATAATTTTATTTGATGAAATGGCTCTTGAGCCTGGTCTAAAGTACGACAAAAAAAATGATTTAATGTTAGGTTTTGAAAATTTTGGGAAGACTCACAAACAAATTTGCAGACCATGTACTGGTTTTTATGATAAAAGGTGTAAGCAAAAAATGGAAACAACTTTATGCTTACTACTTTTGTCAAGGAACCACTAAAACAAATTAGTTAGTTACTTGTATTAAAGAAGCTGTAAAGAGTGTTAAAAGTACAGGCATTAACATAATAGCATCCGTGTGTGACCAAGGCCCTACAAATAGAAGTGCTATTAACTATTTACTAAATGAAACAAAGGCTTATTATAAAAATAAAGAGATGCATAGAGTTGCATATGAAATAGACAATGTTGAAATAATCCCAATATATGATGTCCCACACCTGACAAAATGTTTGAGAATAACCTTAGAACCAAAGACCTAGAATTTTTCATGAATGGGAAAAAATTACAGGCTTCGTGGGACCATATCATAGAATTATTTTAACCCTTTCAGACCTGATGTTTTTTTTTTAGAAAAAAAATTTTTTTTTGTAAATTTTTTATTAAGTCTATTTAAGGATGGTCTATGCATTTTTTTATAATTTTTGCACCTATATTTATAGAAATACAGGTAGGGTCACATAAATGAACCAGCGGTCTATAAGGAATGAATTGAACAACAGTTTTATTTTTTTTTAAATATATATAATATAATATTATTATAGCTAGACAAATAAACTAAAAATTTTAATGACCTTTTTATAATAAAATAAATAATATTAACACCTGTAAAACAATAAATGACATTTATAAAAACTTTTTATCAACTTAAAATTATGTAATTAATTATTTCTTTATTTTTTTGTATGAAACTCTTTGAAACAATTTCTGTCTGACGACAAACATAAATGTACATCACATTTTTCGCAGAATGTATGAGTTCTATGTTTTCTGGAGCATTCGGGGTTTTTGCACTTTGTTGGATTTTTCAGACGGTCAACAGCTGGAATATGGTCGATCGTATCATATCGTATTGCATCGGAGGGTATGCTGCTGTCAGTTCTGTTCAGTTTTTGACGCGACACTTCTGAGTCTGAACTTCTTGATAAATTTAGTGCACTTGTAGGTGACGCATTATTTAGAGGTCTACCTTTTCTCTTAGGTGTTGCAGATTTTCCACAATAAATTAACTCATTCGCTAATTGTAAACGAAAATGTAATAAATCCAAAGTTTTATTTTTTTGAACGTTTAACAGTTTAGCGTCTTCTAAATATTGTAGCCAGCAATTTGCTACTACCATATCAAAAGCATGAGTTATTATATATGTTATTATATATTATTATTAAATATTATTATTATATAGTTATTATAAATGTTCTATATGTACTAATTAACTGATCAATCTTATCCACACCTCCCATTGATTTATTGTAAAGCGAAATTATTTCTGGTCTCTCAATTTCAACGTACTGCTTATTTTTTTTGTCCCATCGTTTTATTTTTACTGAATTTCCTGATGTTATGAAATTAGAAGCAATATTGACTGGTTTGTTATCATACCACTAGAACAGTCATTATTTTTTATTGATTTTATTTCAAAGGATGTACCGCGTCCCATTTTCGCCAAGACTTTATCCGCTAACAGAGGGGGATTTGCAAAACGGTTAGTTCGAATAGTCCCTGCTGCATAAATACCAAGATGATTATAAACGTTCGAATAATTGATATGAAGAAAAAAAGTTGTCGAAGTATAGATAGTGGGAATTTTTTTTTATACCTTCGGCCAACTGTAGTACTATAGAACCACCAATTCCGAAAATTTTTTGTAAATCTTGGTTTATTTCAGTGTTTGATCCTTGGTACAATATGAAGTCATACACCATACCATTACTTCCAGCTAGTACAAAAATTTTGATTCCCCATGGACATGGCTTACCTTTTATGTATTGCTTTATTGATAGATTACCCTTGAAAGGCACCATTTGCTCGTCGATACTAAGATTTCTCTCCTTGATCAAACTGTTACATTGCTTTTTTATTAAATTATATAACGGGCGGACTTTAATAAATTTGTCTTTATTATTCGGTGGTATGCTAACGTTGTCTATTATATGAAAATTAGATCTAAGTTGAAAAAATCTATCTCTAGTCATATTATTAGCAACAGTATTTATACGGTAAGCTTCCTCCCAATACATACGTACACGTGGGAATTTAAGGGTTCCCATGATAATATGAATAGCTATGAAACATTTTATTTCTTGAGCATTTGTCGGTGAAAAATGTATTCCCTTTTGGACTGTATATAATAATGTGTTATATGCAATTTGTTCATAGAAGTCATTTGAAAAATATTTATTGAAATAGTCAATAGGAGCAGGCATTGATGCTGGTGCAATTACAGATTCTATATCGTCTAAATTTAATTTTAAGTTTTCAAATGGTTGTTGTACCCATTTTATATCTTTTTTATTAGTAACATGATATTGTACAAGTGAATTTGATATTTCAAGATTTTCAGGTACTTCATTCGATGTATTTTCCTCATCATTATCAAAAATGTCCATTAATTCATCAAATTCGTTAATTGGGAATATCTCTTCATCATTATCTATGCTTCCTATATCTGAGATATTTCCATCTTCTAATAAATCTAGAATTTCTTGTTCGTGTAAGTTTTTCCACGTCATTTTAAAAATATTTAACGAGTGAGTATATTGTTTTAGTAATATTATAATTGATTATATGGTAATTATTATCTGTTAATTAATTTATTATAATTTAAATCATTAATAATAATATTATATTATGATATAATTATATCCGAAAAGAATATACATGGGAAATATAAATAAAACAAGCAAATTAACACTTACGCAACCATCCGTCCGTCGTTAGAATATACGTAAACAAGAGTATCCAATTAGACCGATGGGTCACATAAATGACCCAACATTCAAACGCTCGTACCAAACGTTTAAATAATCCAACAGTTTTATCAATAATATTATTACGACGAATAACAAGTTTACTCTCATGTGACGTATATTAATAGCACATAACTAATCGCAGAGTTTAATTAAATAACAAAAATAGAAAAAAAAAATAAGAGGATCTTTTTCTGGAAATTTTCTCATACAAATATCTAAATATAAATCGAACCAATACAGTTATGATAATGATAATCGCTTTACCGTATTCCTAGAAACT
This sequence comes from Diuraphis noxia, assembly GCF_037042655.1. Taxonomy (NCBI): domain Eukaryota; kingdom Metazoa; phylum Arthropoda; class Insecta; order Hemiptera; family Aphididae; genus Diuraphis; species Diuraphis noxia. Next base: position 67,670,834 of record NW_028301711.1, read on the forward strand.
TGTCGCATCGATACGTATACAGAGTGATCGAAATATAATAAACCCGCATTCGTTATTGACGATCAAAGTATTGGGTCACAAAAGTGACCCGGAGGTCTGAAAGGGTTAATATAGACAAGGCTAATGAAAACTATGAAATTAGAGCTTTGCCAAAATTAACTGAAGCACATGTTTATCCATATAAACAAAAAATGAAAGTTTGTCTTGCTACACAAGTGTTTAGCCAAAGAGTGTCATCTGTTATGAAATTATTATCAAGACTAATGTTTCAAAATAATAAATTAAAGATTCTGATGGCACAGCAGATTTATTATTATTCGTAGATAAAACATTTGATTCCTTGAATGCTTCTAAACCATTATCAGGAGCAATAAAAATTGAATCCGAAGATGTTCATCTCAACCATTGGAATCAAGCAATAAGAGTGTTTCAAAGTATGAAATTCATTGACAAAATTACTAAAAAGCCGTTAGCAAGACAACCGCCGTGCATAAACAATTGGGTCATGACATTGAAGTCTTTTGAACATCTTTGGTATAAGCTAAAAAATAAACACAACTTCAAATACCTGTTAACTAGAAACATTAATCAAGATTCCTTGGAAGTTTTATTTGGAAATATTAGAAGCCATTCCTATAGGAACACAAATCCAGACTGCTATCATTTTGTTTCATCATTTAAGACGTTATTAATAAATAACTTTTCTTCGGTCAAATTGATTGGAAATTGTGAACTGGATGAATCTGACAATGTTTTAAATAATTTAAAACAATTTATTACTAGTTCACCTTCAGGCTATCAGATATCCAATGAAAATGGTGAAAACCTACTCACTTTTCCAATAACAGATGGTTCTGAAAAACAGTTTACAATTGTCACTGATTTAAATGTTGGATATATTGCCGGCTATATGGCTCGAACAATTTTAAAGTATAACAACAATTGCAAATTATGTAAAGATTTTTTAGTCAGCAAAGATAAAACTAACCTTCTAATTAAATCCAGAGACTACACATCTAACTCATTAATTCACCCGAATTCAACATATTTTAAAATTGTAAAACAAATGTTTGACCTTTCAGATACTATTTTACCAACAATTATGGAGAATGGCATAAGAAAAAAGTTAATTTTTATTTTTGAAATTAACATTGACACTTTCAAATTCTGTAACAAACATAATTTAAGTTCAATTTTATTTTATTTGAAAAATTTAAAAATTTTTAATTATTTACTTTGTCTAAAAGTATCAATAGGGTTCAAAAAGGTTCAGATTCTAGAACCTAACCTAACCGATTATTTAAAAATGTCTGCTCGTCAATATTATCTGAAACATAAGTTTAAAAAAATATCCTGTAAATATTGTTCAAAAACATACACTTGTCAACAACATGTCATACTACCTTTGCCATAACATATAATATTTTAAATAAACTTGATATGTAATACCTGTTTAAATATAAATACCTAATTATTTTGTAATTGTACATATAAGATCACAGATTATATTAAAGTAAAACATAAGGATTAATATTTAATTAATATTATCTAATATTACTTGTAAAAATTAAAGTTTTATTAATTTAATTAGTTTTATAAATTTAAATATTTAAATCCTTATTAGTTATTTTATCTTTTTTCTATGTTTATTGTATAAACTTTTAATCTTTACCAGGTAGAAATGTTTATCATAGAATCAGTCAACGGTCAACGTACTATGTAGTTACAAACAATTGTCATCAGAGGGAGCCACGTAAGCAAACCAAAATTTGTTTCGAGTTGGGCATCTATCTTTCCTTTATCTATACTAGTATCGACTTCCGATGTGTGTAAATAATTTAAAATGTATGACGCATGACGCACACACGCACATCCACACATCGTGCTAACACATCCCCACTGTTGCTTCGGTCACGTGATCGATGCTTTTGGGCGGAATATGATCGGCGGCGATCAAAACTGGTCGCCGCCGAGTCATCATCTCATTTTGAACAGACTATAGCTATCAGTCATTAAATCACGATGTGCGAATTCTATAATATCCACTTGCGATGGATTGCGGACCCCGTTACGTGCGTAGGTATAAGTGAAGGAAGGAAATAAAGTTTATGGTCAATATACATATATTATATACCGAATAATAATGATACAGTGATAGCGGTAAGAGAGAGAAAAGAGAGCGACGTTGCGAATATAGTCGTGGTGGTCAAGTGAAAATCGTTTCACCGGAAATTCAAAAAGTTAAGTCATACCGAAAACTGTGACTTTGAGTGTCTAGCGGTCTTTCCTCATCTGGTGTAATACCGTGTCCTGCTGCATGCCCGGTTCTTTTTTGAATGTATATACTCGTACATTAAAGAAATACGAATAATTGTAATCGAATGTCAAGCTATCAATCATCATTGTATGCAAATCTGTGCGGGATAAAACATCCGCGTATGCCGGATTGGATGCATGTAATGGTCGCATGCCCTGTTCTTTTGTGCGTGCAAAAAGAATAAACACATAACGTAAAGTACAATTGTGTGTCTAGCTTTCAGTTCTCAATCGATAAAAATGTATACGTGTACTGGGCATACGACATAAGCCTATTGTGCCTTAAGCATTAACAGTTTGAATTAGTAAGTATAGATATTGTAATAATTAATAGTGTATTAATTTTATTGATTTCTAGTTATAAGCATTGATATATATGTTTCCACTCAACGATATGGCTTTGGAAAATGTATTTGAAAACAAACTCACAGCCAACGCTGCATGCCATTCATTTGAGCAGTAGGTATCCTCTACAAAAAATTGTATGTGATTCTTTAATTGATTTATTTTCTTTGATTAGATAAAATTAATTCAGGAAAGGACTGAGCATGTCTAAGCCTACTGACCTACAATTATAGGAGGCCTCACATTAAGAAAAATGTATAGGCGGTGCGATTAGTATTTTCTCTCAAACACAGCTGTGGTTCATGGAAAGTAATACATTATTTAATGGATATCTATTACTTTTATTTATAAGTGAATTCTGTACCCATGGAGTATCTTTTTCAAAATTTAAATTTAAAACAAACTTGTTTTTAATTTTGCTCTGCTATGATTTATAAATATCCTAATTCTTAATTTGTAAATTAGTATTTATAATTCAAATCAAACTCTTATTCCCCAATTTATTATTCTTCTTATGATTTTCCAAATTTCAATTCTTAATAATGGTGACATTTTATTAAAATCAATAATAATTTTGAATATGTTAAATTATATATAATTTTAACATTTTATGATTTGGTGATTTTAAGTCGATACAGTATTGAGTATTGCATCATCCCTGGAAAATCACTCTAGAGTATAGATGAATACAATGTTCTTAATATAATTAACCTTTTTGGCTTTTTGTGTGATTTCAGATTGTACATGATTGAAAATTTATCAAGAAAACGGAGCCTACCAAATTTTTGAATACGTATTCAATATTCATAAATAACTTTAATAGTTACTATATTATTGGTTTATGCCGTTTATGAATATGGTATGGAGTGAAATGCCATGTACTAACAACTTGAGATAAAAAGCTACAATGAAGATACAACTTCTAATTTCTACAATGAATTGATTGTTTATATGAATATTATATATATATATTCAATATATATGTACAAGTAATTCTTCTCATACATTAAATATAAATGAAATACCTAAGTAAAACACAAAATGCCGTCCCACTTTGATCAGACTGTGGACTGTCAATTATGCATGAATAAATTAAATTAAAAGTCAGATAATATATTAAATGCATAACTGACTGGTGTGGTTACAAATTGTGTTTTGAAGCTATGTCTGATGATTACGATAATAATACATGAAAATTACTGTTTGCGTTTAACTTATATTACAAGGTACTGGTTTCAAATTAGTTTTGTTACAGTTGCCCTTGTTTTAAAACAAAAAAAATTATTTTCCAAACATAGCAGCTATTATTGATATAATAATAAATCATAATAGAACAATAAACTTGTTCACCTATTTAAACTCAATATTTAATATTTCTATATATTGTTTTAGTTTCATAATTTCTGACAAAGAAAACAGAAGAAATTATTTATTTCATAATTATCAATTCTATCTTTTTTAGGAATGCAATTTATTTCTATCCAGCGGCAACACACCGAACATGACACCAATTCTACACAGTCATCTTCGGGGAGACTTCGATGCTTATCTAAGTGCTGGCTACAGTATAAGCATATGTTTGTCATGTCGTCAGAATTTTCTAAGAGATAATTTTTCAAATATTATGTGTAATTTTTAGGATTAAACTCTAAACTGAATTCAGAATCGTCCATAATTTTAAATGTGTAGTATATTAAATAAATTCCACAATTATATCCATATTTTAGTCGTGGAACGTTTTCCAAAGGGCATGTAATATGTGATAACGTTGGACATTGTAAATCGTCACCGTATATAACATTTGATTTTAGCATTTTTGGTACATTGATTTGAAATTTTGATGATCGAATTTCTGTGTTATATGGATTAAATGGATCCATGATGTAATACTCTTTGGTTTTGAAATTTAAAACAATTACTATCCATGGTAGAATAACTGTACTGTCCTGAGTAAAAGTAGTTTTATAATGCTGTTCACCAATTTCTCTTTTTTTAAACAGACGTCTGACATGGTTGGCTGATAAAACCTGGATATTCATTGAGCCTAGCTTAAAAGCATATGACATCAAGCAGATATCTATAACAAAGTTAGTCAACCAATTTTTCCCAGATAATGAATCAAAATCTTGAAAGTACAGGTCGTCTAAAACGTCCATAGTATGTCTGAAACTAGGTAATATGTACCCATAACTTCCTACTATATAATCCGCCTGGAATATATCGTTTGGCATTCGTTTATAATATGTCAAATCTTTAGGAAGCATATTTTTATATAAATCTATAGATTGCACTGATTGTCAAAACGGAGATTTATGACTGTCAGGTGTCGAAACAGATTTCATCAAGCAATTATCATTGATTTGCTTACTCAAATCATGTACATCCATGTCATTGTTAATAGGCTCAACAACATTAAACCTAGTCTCATTGTCACATTTTGTAACCACAATACAGTCAATACCATCAACCGCAATGGGCAAAATATTTTCATCTGCTGTAGCGGTCGAATACTTTGGGATTTTTAATGTCAGGGCTTTGAAAGGACGATACTGGGTGTGTTGGAGATGTCTGTGCTGTTTCTCTTTTTTTCCCCAACTTTCTATCGCCTCTAAATGGTTATTGCTAGAAATGTCCGAGATTTTTCTTTTGGTAGTTATTCTCAAAATCAAGTGCACGCGTACAAGTTTTTTTCTAATATTATACTTTATTTGTTGATGAGCATTTAACACACGCTCTCTCATAAGTTTTAGAAAACGACCGCATGTCCACCTTCGGTCGCCATCAAGTATGTCAACTTTTACCGTTTTAATCCAAGACTTAACGGTAGCATTACTTTGGTGGATTTCAATGCCATTGTTGACTTTATTATTCATAACAGGTGTTCACAATGCTAAGAAAGGTACACAATTGACTATGAATTCGCGTAAATATAATTCATCATAATATTCATTAATAATTATATCATCACTGTTTACAGTACAATTTAAGACTTCGGTTTTAACATGTTCTTTGATAGACTGAAATCTACAGTACATCATGGAATTACTCGTATCGGACTCGCATAGAAATTTATTTATCTCTTCTGATTAATCTTTGCCCTTGTCGTTTGATTCATTCGACAGTTGGTGCCTGGTGGTTAATATTACACTTGTCTCTCATCGTATTAATGGCATTTTTGGTTTCTCCTGTACTACATGGAGACAACAATATCAATAAAAATATTTTGAACCAATTTTCAATATCATCCAAACTCTTTGCGTTAAACAGTGAACATATCCAATCAATAACATTTTTTTGTTCGTTTTTTCTACACTCTTATTGTTGTTTGTCTCAGATTGAAAATATGTATAGACATGGTTTACTATGATTTTTGTATAATGATTCGCACATATGTTTATGATCGTGAAATTAGACCCGTTATTGTTTTCAACCAATGCTCTGTAACATCAGTTAAGATAATCGAATATGGAGGTAAAACCATTCCAACCTATACACAAGGGATTCAAACCAGAACTATACACATCCGCCACTAACACTCCGTTTGCGGTCTAAACTTTAATCCTAAAAGTTTAATGTCTATTAATTGTCTAACTGTTCTTTACTATAGCAGTGCACTGGAAGGTATACCGACATGCTGTACAAAATTGTTTTCTTTATCGTTACACACCAATAAAATATCATGAAAATCATCTTTATCATAATCATCAGCAGTCAAGGCCTCTGATCTCATTTTTCTGACAACATCATCTGATTTAATGCCTTGCAGATTGCCACAATTCAATTGATAGGGTGATGCTGAGTCAATAGTGTCTGACCTGAAGGAAAACGCTTTAGTTTTTTTTTAGTGCTTCTTTGCTCAAGTCACGCTGAAACCCTTTTACGTGATTCGTGAGACCAGTGTCATCGGGATTGTGATGATAATTCAAACCAGAACTATACACATCCGCCACTAACACTCCGTTTGCGGGCTGAACTTTAATCCTAAAAGTTTTACACCCCTCATGGCTACAATACATGTACACGTTGCAATGATTTTTAAAATATCTGACCATTTTAGCATTAACAACGCATGTATTGTTCACAGTTCTTATGCGCTTCCTAAACATAATAGGATACCTAATCTTGTCCAAACGGTTTTCGCCTCTGAAATTTGTATAATTCATAAGAGACCATTCTTCAAATGAAAATTTAAAAGATCCTTCAAAACACTTAAAATCATGGTTGTCATATTGTTTTGGAAATTGATTTTTTGTTTGCAAAGGTAGAACAACACCAGACTTTATTGGCGATTTCTTATAGAAGGCATTCCTGAGGGGGCTTGGAACATGTTTTTTGTTAGTTATTTTACTCGGGATAACAAAAACAGATTCATCGGTTATGTTTTCTGGTAGAATTGGAGTACTACTAGGTTAGGATCTCTTTTAGTCTGAATGAAATCAGTTTCTGGCGATCCATTCGTATATTGCAATGAAACATTGTCACTTTGTAGAAGTTCAACTCGCTATTTGATTTTTTAATAAAATCAATTGGATATAGTTGGTTAAATGCGCATTGTTTGATATTACGTAATATTAGCGACCCCCCAACACCTCAGATCACTTCCCAGCCTTAAACCACCTTAAATAATGGTTTGCAATGAGCAGAAAAAATTTCAAAATTATCACAGCATCTACCTCTATACGATGATAAGTTTGAAATGTATGAAATCTTTGGAGAAATTAGGTGCCAAAATAATTACTTTGTCTCTGGTGCCAGGGTAACTCACAGGGAACTATCTCGACACCGGTGGCCAAACAATTATTTCGGCACCTAATTTCTCCAAAGATATCATACATTTCAAATGATAAAAATAAAAAATATTTTAAAATACGATTTTTTAATAAAAACATTGGTTTTTGAACAACGAAAATATGTAAAAAACATTAGTAATTTTTGAAATAATGAAAAAAATCACCCGGTATTAATATTATTTGTGATTGTAATGTTATGAGATCTTATGATAATATTTTTAAATTGAAAAACGCTGTATTATAAATTTCTAATCATTATCAACATACTGTGAACTTTTCGTTGAAATTTAAATTTTAGTATCATACATATTATATACATGTCAATACCAAAGCTGAATTGTATCATCAATTTCTGGATATGGGTTAAAAAAATTGAATGACCGATGACTGGTCATCAATTTGTATTACAAAATCAGGAACCCATGTATTTTACCTATTTTAAAAAAAATTAATGTATTACATTATTTATTTTAATTTTTTAGGTTATGTGATGGAATATTGAATTTTAAAATTTACTTCGTGTGTTTATAGTGGGTATCGTTCAATGGATTCTGCCACCATGACTCTAATGCCTTCAAAAACTGATAAAATACTTTGTCAATTGCATACAAATTGTTACAATTAATTATTGGGTAAAAAATTTATAATGGCGTTGCCTTTTTCATCTATTATCCCCTTAATTTGTTCGCTAAATATATGAATGTATTTGACATTAATATACGAGTACATTAATTGTTCCAGGGTTTTTTTTTATTATAGATTTTTTCTAATCTATCCACTTCACACACTTGGACACTGAAACATGAGATGCAATAAAATTAAACTACTCAAATTAGGCATTAAGATATATTACAAGATGTTACTTACTTATGAAGGATGTCATGGGAGTTATGTAATATAATATAACTGAATATATCATAGACGTATAACATAATAGACTAGGAATGAAGGCTTTTCATTGAAGCCAACATATGTGTGAGAGAGACAGGCTTTGTTGCGGTTTTATCAAGGAAGTTATACCAATTTAATCTATTCAGTGGTTATACAGCTATATGTTTATACTCTTTGGATGAACTTGTACTGCCTAATATTATACCATATTACGTATAATATAAATATATAATTGTCTATGTATTATACCATTCTTGAATCTTGAGACAAACTGTATTACTGTAATAAATAATTATAATATAAAAATATAATACGATTTGATAGTTACTAGTTGGTAGGATCGTATAGGTATTAAATATTAATTATATTATAAGCAAACCGTGTAAATCCGTGATACGCATATACATATAATATAATTATATATACGTAATGTGTTCATTGTAATTTTTGTTTTTAATTTAGTATAAGTTGGAAACAAAACTTTACCACATTATCATCACGGTAGAAAAGTGTTGTGTTACCGGCTGCAGTTTCCAACGTAGTATGAATTCAGGACTAAAATTACATAAGTATGTACATTGTTATTCAATACTGAAAAATATTTCTTGTTATTTAATAAATATAACATGTTAGTATACACAAGTGTAATATTTTATATTTGCTATTTACAAATAGGTTTCCTAAACAAAAGGATTTAAGCGACAAATGGGTGGCAGCATTAAATAAAAACTATTTATTTTCCCCATCTATTCATACAAAGATTTGTAGCAAACACTTTAGAGTTTCTGATTATACATTTATAGTGTTTACTGTTTACGTTTTATTATCAGTAGTCTTATCTAAAGCAAATCCAAAATTTGTATATAAAGTCAGTAGTCACTGATAAAACCGCAACTAGGTCTGTCTCTCTTACGTACATCACCAATCATTCCTAGTCTATTATATTATACGTCTATGGAATATAATATAATCAATAAATATTAATGAGTTGGCCGATTGCAGACAATTGATTATATGGAATGTATTTTGTGTAGATGATGACTGAACTATTGTTTTAAAAAATTGTAATCTGTTAGGTGTAAGGAATTGGCAAATGGGTTTTGTTTTACTTTTTGTTTTTGGTTTATAATAAATTTTGAATGTTGTAAAACTGTTTCACTTTTAATAATATCGATTGCTGATTTTTTGAAGATGGCTATTTTTTCCCCCTTTTTTTAACCATTTTTTCTAAGGTGTATCTATTTGCTATATTATTAATTGTATGCAGATCCGACTCTAAAATAAATTCAGCAAGCCCCTTTTCCTCTATGAACTTTACATTTTCAATATTTTTATATATTGAAAGTATCTGTTAATAAATATTGTGTAATTATTTTCATCATAAAAAAATCTTGAAAAATAATATTATAATTAGAGTTAGGATGTTGATGACCTAAAACCACACAAAAATGCCCTAAAAAAATGCAAAAAAGTGCAAATACGATCTTAATTAATATTAAAATTATTTTTTACAAATAGTCCAAATCCAAAGTTAGATTTTAAATAAATTAAATTTGTTTCCAAACTTGGGTGTAACATTTGCCCTAAAATCTATAATTTGAGAAAAATGCCCCACATTTTATAAAAAGTGACTTAAAAATGTTGAAAAATGACATTAAAAAAAAAAAATGCAAAAAATGCAAAATAAAATTAGAATATTCTGCATCAAGGGAGCATAAAACAAATTTTTAGCTAGGTTAGCATTGTACAGAATAAAAGGGAAAAAAATCAAAAAGTCATCAACATCCTAACTATAATTATTATAATTGTTACATACATTAATTTTTTTTATATATCACATATTAAATAGCAATGGTATTTGTCTTTAAAATAAAATTTAGGTCATCAACATTTTGTATTCTCAATCCGTAGCTTTTAATCAAATGCAAAAGACTTAAGGACGTCAAGTTGGCCATTTTGAGGGAACTGATGAGTAGCGCTATCAATCATATATAATATATTCTATTGAAATGAAGAAAACACCAATTACTATCTTTAACAGTTTAAAAAATATATATATAAATAGTTTACCTTTGAACACTTAACAACTTCATCACTTTTAGGCTTTTTTATGTGAACCTGACTAATATGGTGCAGTAATGCGTTGATTCAAAAATAAACTTATTACCTAGTGCAAAACTGACAATTGATGTATATAAATTGATAATCCTTTAGAGGAGAATCACAAGCACAGTCATTTGCTTCAAGATTAACTACAACAAATCATAAAAAGAAAAGCGTGTAAGTAAGAAAGAAATAAAGTAAGTAAGAAAGAAATGCGTATGAACAATTACTTTCAAACTTAATCTAGGCTTTAATAACCATTCGTAACCACAAATTTGGAATTTAATTTAATTATTTTTTACTTGGTTACCTTGGTTGTTATTATTGTAAGAACTTATAGGATATAGTAACTACAATAGGATAACCTATGTCCTGAAATCACATATAAACCAAATCAATAATAATATCAGATACCTTAATAATATGTATTTTATGGAAAATTAAAAAAAATAAATAAATAGTGCTTTACACTGTGACACAGTTTAAATATAAATAGTTTGTACTTTTTGTTTGAGTAAAAAATAAATTAGCATAAAATACATTACTGTATTAAATTGTAAAAATTAAAATTTCAATATCTAATGTTTTAGAAACACTTATGTGTTGGAAGCACTTATGTTTTGGATTTTCATTTTTGTGTCATCATATAATTCCCATTTTCTATTTGACCTATAAGCACACGCAGTATAATGTCCAACTGCACATCGAAGACCACTTCTGTCACAACTAATCTAAGCTTTGGTAATTTTATATTTTATTCATTCGCTTTTAATTCACATTTAAAAATAAAAACCTAATAATAATTTGAACATTGCTGTAATTTTTACGTATTTAGTCAAAATTTCAAACTTTAAATGCTTATAAAAAAAAAATCGTGCCTACGAATTTTTAATATTTTTTAACTGTTATTTTTACAATGTGTTAGAAGCCTTGTATTAAATTTTCAAGCTTTTATACCGAACAAATACATTTTTATCGATATTTATAGAAAAAAAAAACTAAAAAAGTTGAAAAATTAAAATGTCAGTAAACAGCTCAAAACAAATCTAAATATTTTGAAAATGTTATCAAATATAGAAAATGCCTATATAAACATTGAGTGAAAATTTCAAGTATCTGCGGTAATTTGTTTTGGACTTTTAGAGTTACGCCAAAATAAGAAAATTACTAAATGTGAAATCCAGTGGAAATCCAATGTTGTAAAAATTTAAATTTCAAATGCTCATAAAAATTTAATTTGAATTTCCGGTGGCTTTTAATTTGTGATAAAAATTGACAAAGTAAGGAATCTTGTATTAAATTTTCAAATCTTAGATTTTAAAAGAAAATTTTTTATGAATTTCTAACTAAAATTAATTTGTGAATTTCCGTGATTTTTACATAATATGTTGTCATAACTCCAACTTTGAATGCTTATAAAAAAAAATTGTGACTATGAATTTATTTTATTTTTCAACTGCTATTGTAACAATATGTTAAGAGCCTTGTATTAAATTTTCAAGCTTTTCTGCCTAACAAATAAATTTTTATCGATATTAATTAAAAAAAAACTAATAATGATCGAAAATTTCAAATGCCCATGAATAGTTCAACTTAAGTCGAAATTTTTTGAAAATTGCATGGTGGATAGAATATACTTATATAAATATTTGGTGAAAATTGCATGTATCTATGGTCATTCATTTTAAAGTTACATCAAAAACCAAAATCGGTTTTGTCGAAAAATGAGTGTGCGTAAAATTTCCCGTTTTTCCCTTAATTTTTAGTTTATTTTTCTTGATTATTTAGAAAAGTATTAAGAAATTTTTACTTTTGACCCCCCCAAAGTAACCAACAAGATTCTCTTTCTGATCGAACGAGGTACTGAAGTAAAAAATCGAAGCACTTTTACTGCCCCAAAACGTGATGACAGACACACAAAAAAAAAACACACACATCATAGTAAAATCAATACATTCATCGCTCCGCTCAGAATCTAAAAAGCTAACAAAAATTAAAATAATAATTATTTTGATTACAATTTATGATAACGTACATTTTTAAATTTACAATTTTATACATTAGACATTATACATAAAATTATACATAGTACGCTTAAAACTATATGGAGACATTAGTCCCCTCTGGAATTTTTTCCCACTTTAACTTCTGGCAATAAGTACATATTTTTACATATTTCTCAATAGTTCTATTTTTTCCTTCATATTTCGACAATTTGTTCATCTGCGATTTATTAATAATTATCAGGGCTAGGATTTGTATACAACAGCATGTTTTTTTTTTGTTATGTCGAAATGGAATTTAAGTGAGTAATGTTCGCGATTTATATTAATGTGATAAAAATGGTACTATATTTATTTTGCATATTTGTGCATATTTAGTACAATTGTATTTATTATATTTAAACCAATAATAATTTTACTAATCAAAGGGTATAACTTGGTTTTTTGGTCAAACATAAATTTTATTTTTATAAATACAATCCTATAAATAATAATAAAATATTTGTACGCAAAAAATAAATAAATAATTTAATTTTTTAACTCAGTTATGTAACAATCAGCTTATCAATGAGGTGCATATTTCAATAAAGTAATATATTTTTTTATTACTATATTTTTGTGTGTATATTTAAAAAATAAAATGCATATTCTTGCATATTAGGGTCAGTAAAATTCATGTTTTACAATATTGATATTTAAAATATAATTTGTTTCATTAGGAACTCATATGGATATATTGTATAATTAAATATTAGTAAATAATATAAGTAAAATTTATATTTTGAGTTTTTTAGCACAATATTTATGTACATATTATTGTGGTTTAATAAATACATATAAATCCGAGATTAATTTGTTTTTGGTATGTTCATATTTTGTTTGGTTACAAAATAAACAATTATTATTATTTTATGATTAAGTTTATAATTCAGTGAACAGAATATGTCCTTTAAAAAAAAGTGGTTAGAAACTAAATACCTAACAAAATCAAAAAATAATAATTGGCATCATACTACATAACTTAAGTACATGTTCAACACATATAGATATTATAACAATGTAATTAACAAAAAAAAAAAAATAACTTGTTTCATTATTCTAAAATATTTTTTAGAAGTTCTAACCAGCTGCGTTAGGCTAGACTACTAAAGCAGCATTTTGAATCAAAATTAAGATCTAATAAAATATTATATTAATTATATAATTATCAATTTTAATAGCAATAACTTATAAGGTCTTAAAAAAATTATTAATACTAAAAATAATTTGAATTTCTTTTTTTTTCATTAAATATTTTTATTTTATTTTATTAGGTTTTTATTTTTAAATGTGAGTTAAAAGCGAATGAATAAAAAATAAAATTACCAAAGCTTAGATTAGTTGTGACAGAAGTGGTCTTCGATGTGCAGTTAGACATTATACTGCGTGTGCTTATAGGTCAAATAGAAAATGGAAATTATATGATGACCCAAAAATGAAAATCCAAAACATAAGTGCTTCCAACACATAAGTGCTTCTAAAACATTAGATATTGAAATTTTAATTTTTACAATTTAATACAGTAATGTATTTTATGCTAATTTATTTTTTACTCAAACAAAAAGTACAAACTATTTATATTTAAACTGTGTCACAGTGTAAAGCACTATTTATTTATTTTTTTTAATTTTTCATAGAATACATATTATTAAGGTCTCTGTTGTTATTGTTGTTTGGTTTATATGTGATTTCAGGACATAGGTTATCCTATTGTAGTAACTATATCCTATAAGTTCTTACAATAATAATAACCAAGGTAACCAAGTAAAAAATAATTAAATTAAATTCCAAATTTGTGGTTACGAATGGTTACTAATCGGTTACTAAAGCCTAGATTAAGTTTGAACTTTCTAAGTAGATTATTTCGATGTAGCGGGTGCTGGCGTAACGTTACACCAGCACCCGGTTGAGAAAAACGGTTTTTCTGGTGCTTGGTTTAGGTTACGAATTCCAACTTCATGGTTACGAATGGTTACTAATCAGTTACTAAAGCCTAGATTAAGTTTGAACTTTCTAAGTAGATTATTTTGATGTAGCGGGTGCTGGCGTAACGTTACACCAGCACCCGGTTGAGAAAAACAGTTTTTCTGGTGCTTGGTTTAGGTTACGAATTCCAACTTTGTGGTTTCGAATGGCTACTAATCGGTTACTAAATCATGGAACCAATTTAAAATAAAAAAGCTTAGGTTGTGGTGCTGGTGTAACGTACCTGATACAATGTATGATTTTTAATTTTTATAAAAAGAGGACAATTATATATTTTTCCATGTGCTCAGGTGTCATATTTGTCCTTCTATCACTCAGTATATGTTTATACAGACTAAACGACCTTTCCACATCTACGGATGTCAGTGGTGCATACTTCATGTTGGCCACAGAGCAATGGTTGAAATTTTCTGGAAGTTGTATTTCATTGTTACCTGATATAATTAGTTCAATTTGTTCCATTACTTGAAACCCTTTATTTTTTTGATGCAATTGAGTTATTTTAGTTTTTATAATAGAACCTTAGTCACCCTGTAAATTTGATAGTTCTGAAATGATATTTTTCATGATCTCTAATGATTGTACTAACGTCAATTTAGTATCTTCTAAATTTGTAAATGCCTGAATGAGTTCAGAAAAGTTAATTTTTATAAATGCTTAATCATTTTTTACTGAAGGCAATTTGAACATTTTTTTACAATTCTCTACACTTGCTGACAAATCATTGTCTAGTTTTTCAATTACAGTTTTAATACCTTCATAGTTATTTGCATTATATAACTGCTTCTATCCATGTACCCCATCTCGTAATAATCGGTTCAGGTGGCAATGGCAAACCGGGTAGTGTTTCCTTATAAAGTTGAATACGGGAAGGTGACTTTAAAAAACATTTTTTTACATTTTTAATCAATTTATTTACATTAGTGAACAATTCTCCAACTTTTTCTGCCACTCTGTTAAACATATGTGCTACACATGTTACGTGAACGATATTTGGGTAAAAGACCTTTAATGAATCTCCTGTTTTGACCATATATGAGATGGCGCTGCATCTGATAAAAACAACCGTAAGTTTTCATCGTTTCCCCCTGCAGGCCATTTTAAGTTGTCATTAATGAACCGAGATACTGTAGAGTGATTGGTTTTAGGCAGTTCTATACATGCTAAAAGATAGGGTTGACTTGGTGTATCATGTTTTAAAACGCCAACTATTAAATTTGCTATGTAGCGGCCGTTTGTATCAGTTGTTTCGTCAACAGCAATCCAAATATCTGAATTGCCAATAACTTCTCTGATTGCAATAATAACATTATCATAACATGGACCAAGATAATTTTTCCTTAATGTACTCTCGTAAGGAATATGCTTACCTGTAAACTCTCCAAAAAATTCTTGAATTCGGGAATTTGAAGTTTATTTCAAGGTATATTAGATACTACCAAAGCCGCACAAAGATCCTCTTTAAAAACGTTACCGGATTTCGGTTTTGCATCCAATACAAATAGTTGTCTTTTTTTTTCTATTCCTCTACGTTGTAAAGCACTATTATGTAAAGCGGTATCAACGTGTTGTTGTAATTGAAATTTTTTTGAGCACACAATTTTTTTCTCACTCAATTGATAAAACACTACAACGCCGTCCGTGGTAAAAATGGTTTCGTCTGTTGTATTATAAAAAGCAATCCATGTTTTTATTGAAGTTGGAATAGTGCTTCGACTTTTCGGCATTTTAAAATTTATAAATTGTAATGAACAGTACGTGTGTTGCCCCGGTCCGATACACACGTGTGTTCTCGGTCTTCGCTTATCGCATTTCTTAGCTTCCGATAGCAGTAACACATACGTCGCATTACGCAACACACTGCAATTAAGAAGGTATGTTGTTATACTACGGCCCCCCATAACCAAATAGGTAACAACAACCTCCTCCGCCTAAATACACCAACGTCCATCATGGACAACTCTAATTCACTCACGCCACCCAATCCACAACTTAGCACACACAAAACATTCGCAGAAACAACAGCAATCTCATCTTTCCCGAAAAAAGACCAAGCAATTATCTTCAATGCACTAAATGACATCCCACAAATCGAGTACATCAAAGCATTTAGTCAACTAACTTCGCCTAATAACATCAAATTCGCTTCGCGCATATCCAACAATAGATTTTGTATTTACTTCGCCAGTAAGAGTATCGTCGATCACATTATCTCAAAACAATCGTATATAATTATAAACAACACAGAAATCGCTTATCGTCGGCTCATTAACCCGGCAAAACGAATCATCATTTCCAATGTGCAGCCTTCTATACCGCATGACATAATTATAAAAGCTATTAATGATAATCTCATTAAAATATTATCTCCCATTACTTTTATGAAAGCCGGTTTCTCAAACGACGAGTACGGGCACATAGGCAGCTTTAGACGACAAGTATATTTACACCCCGACGATATCCATAAACTGCCGAGTTCATTATTTAATTACGATCATACCGATTACCGCATATTCTTTTCGGATGACACCATATTATGCTATATCTGCAAACAAACGGGTCATACATCAAACCACTGTAAAAAAGATTTTGATAATACTATTCTAACTAATGGCAATAACCACTCTACGTCGACATCCCAAGAAATTGCTATAGATACTAATTTACAAAATGAGTCAAATACCACGGATAAGAACAGTGCTAACATAGAACATAATATCGAACTTAATAATCTACAATGTACCAATAAGCCGATACACCTACAGGAATCATCTGATCACACAAAAAGACCGATCTCATCATACACCAGTACCAGCGACACCGACAATGCATCCATTACAGAGAGCCCTATTAACATATCAACAACACCGAAGGAAAAGCAAAACCATCAAACTAATAATAGTATCCTCACAACAAAGCTATTAAAATCCAAGACAAATCTACAACCCGCTACCAAAAAAATTAAACGCTCAAACTCCATAGAACAAATAGTAGCTAAACTTGACGAAACACTAGCCCCAGCTAAAACTGCCTTTGAAGGAATTCCCAACCCAAAAATAGACTTCCCTTAGCTCAAGTACATTATTGAAAACTCCCTCAGCGTGGATGATCCTTCCAATCTATTATACCAATTTAACATAACGTCGATGGAAATGATTGAAATATTAGACACGATCCGGCCAAAAATAAAAATCGTTAGCATTAAAAACAGGCTCACGAGACTATGCAACTTGCTGCTTGAGTCACTCTGAAGACGCAATAGCTTTTTAATATAATGAAATCGAATAATCAAAAATCATTCTTCAAAAAAAAAAAAAAAAAAATCACCATTTATAAACACTAAAATGCAGACACAGCCAAAAAACATTATTCAATGGAACCTCAATGGTCTCCATAAAAATATCGATGAAATTAAACTTATAATAAACTTACATCAACCTATCGCAATATGTCTTCAAGAAACTAATCTCAAAGCTGACGAATCTCCGCCCAATATAAACAACTACCAATATGCATTTAAAAACCATAGTGGCTGTCTGAGGGCAAGTGGCGGTGTTTGCACACTTATTAATAGCTCATTCCCTTGGGAGGAAATCTCTATCAATTCAAACATAGAAGCTGTAGCAATATCAATCACACTTGAAACAAAAACCACCATCTGTAATATCTACATTCTAAATCAATTCAATTTTACACTTATTGATCTAGAGAATATTATCAAACAATTACCACGACCCTTTATAATTGTCGGGGATTTTAACAGCCACAGTCTCACATGGGGTTCATATAAAACTGACCCTAGAGGAAAAATCATAGAAAAATTATTAGAACAAGATAACATTGTAATACTTAATAACAACGAGCAAACCAGAATAAATCCCTCCAATAGAAACCTCTCAGCTATCGATCTTACGTTCTCCACACCTACCATAGCACAAAGATTATATTGGCAAGTATTAAATGAGATTTATAACAGTGATCATCTTCCAATCTCTATACAAATAATTTCTAATGCATATCAAACGAACTACTCTACTATAAAATGGAACCTCAAAAAACCTGACTGGCCTCTATTCTCAAACCTTCTCGAAACGAAAACCAATTCATCTGAATTCACGGATGACGATATAGATATCAAAAAAGTAGTATCCAAATTCACCAAGATCATAATAGAGACTGCAGAACAAACAATCGGATACTTAAAACCTAGTTCCAAAAAAACTCCAGTCCCGTGGTGGAACAATGAAATAAAACAATATATATCACTAAAAAATAAAGCACTGAAAACATTTATAAAAACCAGATCTCTCGAGGACCACATTAAATTAAAAGAACTCAGAGCTAAAACTAACAACAATTCTCAATCCATTACCAACATCATACAATTCATCACAGCCGCCAATCTTCTTACCAAAATTTAGTTTAATTTAGATATAGATACAATTCTTGTAATTTTTTTTCCCCCTTTATATTAATTATTTCTCACGTTAAACCCAATGGCCCATGTTGCCGAGGGTATTCATTAATAAAAAAAAAAAAAAAAAAAAATTGTAATGAAATTAAAATTTTAATTTATAAATTTACGGAACTCGAATTTACGAAATGATATATGGGTACTATCATGACAAAATAAATAGGTATGTCAGCAACATTCTTATGCGCATATTTCCCACTTTTTACTGTGTGTTACGTTCTCCGCCTCTCATTGGTTGCATATACCAAAGCATTAAGATCGGAGAACCTAACACATAGGAAAAGTGGGAATGCGCATGCAAGATTCAAACACGTATTGTTGCTGACATACCTCTATATTTTGTCATGGGCACTAGTGCACAATTGACTGGCGATTATGCCCGACAACGGCAACGCGACGTGTTTACAAAATATAAGTCTAATAATAAAACCAGTCAACATTGTTGCCGATGACCGTGCTGCGACTTATGATAAACGAGATATAATTATAACATGAACTGTCCAAAAATATAACATATGGAGAATAACTTTATTTTCCAACAATACGTAATTAACTAATAATTTCAACGATGAAATTGAAACAAAATAATTGGCTTAATAAACTTTTATACAAAATATGCTTGAATATGCAAAAATTTTCAAATATACAGTCATCACTAAAATATGCATTTATATGCAAAATAAACTTTTTTCTTTGCATTATCTGTTACACAAATCGTGTAATTTTTAATTTTTACACATTTCTTACTCCCATTGAAATGCATACACTCATTACAAATATGTAAATGCATACAAATTCGGACTCTAATTATTATTATTATTATTTTTTTTTTTTGTTAAT
The DNA here is from genome assembly GCF_037042655.1 of Diuraphis noxia. NCBI lineage: Eukaryota > Metazoa > Arthropoda > Insecta > Hemiptera > Aphididae > Diuraphis > Diuraphis noxia. The sequence continues at coordinate 67,690,621 of NW_028301711.1, forward strand.
TATTAAGAAGATCTCTGCATCAGTTTCTTTTTAGACGTCGTGGGGGATTTCTAGGAATGGTATGAGTGACTAGGCCAAATATTAGAGAATTAGTGTGGGAATACAGTTTGTTGAAAAAACTTATATAGCACGTTTTAGCTACTTCATGAACAGTTTTGTTTTTTAAGTTAGAATGAAGGGTAAAATTAGAAATATAAAATGGGCCATGGTGATGGAGAGATTTTTTGGCATTGCCCCAAAGACAATGTGTCCACATGGGCTTAATTAAATAATAGTAATATGACTAATATGAATTAAAATTTGTTTGCTACCTACATATTAATCTCACCAACATCTAATTAAGTAAAAATATGAAAAATCCTGTAGGCACTGAGCTGACGGCCGGAGTCTGGCCGATCGCCCGGCAGTTGTGCAAATTTCGATTTCAGAAATTAATTATAAATCAAATAATAAGACTACCGATTTATAATCTTCACCGTTAGATTGAAAATGTTCCTGGCTTCAGTCCCTAGTAGTTTCGTGTAAAAATACTTAAAACCCTGGAGTCCAGGAACGGATGGCTGGAGATTGTACACGTTTACTTACAAATGCCAAAGTCAAGTCGGTCGCATGATATTGAACCGATTGGTCAGAGACTTGTAAATCGAATTGTAATTGCTCAAAGAATCATGATTGAATCACACATAAAAGTCTGCAGGACTAGTATTAATCGAGATATCGTATTGTAAAAGAGTTGAATGACGATACGTAGATAATTGCATGATACAGACCGCGGTGCTTAAACAACCTCGATGTTTTGAATTTAAACGGTTTATTTTTCATATTTAAATAATGAATAATAAGACTAACGAGTTAAAACCTTCATCGTTAGATTGAAAATGTCCCTGGCTTCCGTCCCTAGTAGTTTCGTGTGAAAATACTTAAAACCCTGGAGTCCAGGAACGGACGGCTGGAGTCTGGCCGATCACCCGGACATCACCCGGCAGTTGTGCAAATTTCGATTTCAGAAATTAATTAAAAATCGAATAATAAGACTACCGATTTAAAAGACTTTCACATAAAAGCAGGTTACGTACCCTTTACAGGGACGTATTTTTATAACTGCAGGGACGATGGTTATTTTTTAAGAATTTTCCAAACTTAAGATACATCATATGGTTGCCGCATGATTCCAATTGTAGCTCGAGTTGCCTTTGTGTGGCCACCAGATTCGCTGCATCTGCCGTATCGATCATTCACAATTATCTGTCGACGACCTTGGAGCTTTCAGTCATTCAGTCCGTCGGCGATCTCTTTATCTATCACGGACCGCTGACCCACGTTCCATCGTGAAACCTCGTACCAATGATTTTACAAGAGTGTACGAGGCTATAAATTCCAATAGCAACGTGTATTATTGTTGAGATCAACCTACTACCCGCGTGCGGACAGCGATTTGTAAAAATATTCCAACGTACTTGGGAAGTCACGCTGAAGACGTTAAAAAAATACATCAGACCGATTTAACAATTTCTAAAAGGGTTTATGAAAAATTGAAATTCGAAGAAAAGTCGTGATTATTAATTTATTGGCGACCAAGTAATCGATCCGTAAATACGCGTATTTGATTTTATATCGACTCGACTTGAAACCTGTACCAATATATTGCACACGTACCCAGCTACCGTCCATGCTAGTTACATGTAAAAATAAAAAAAAAACCCGTAGGCACCGAGTTGACGGCTGGAGTCTAGCCGATGATCGCCCGGACATCACCCGGCAGTTTGGCAAATTCCGATTTCAGAAATTAATTAAAAATCGAATAATCGTGCGATCGACTTAAAAACACTTTCACATTGAAGCAAGTTACGTACCCTTTACAGGCACGTATTTTTCATAACTTTTTTTTTCCGTTTGAACCGACAGCAGGGGAGGATCTGTGTGAACATTACTACTCCCCAACGTATTTTTTATAACTGTAGGGATGAGGGTTATTTTTTAAGATTTTTCAAAGTCATGATATGTCACGCTGTTAACGCATGATTCCAACAATTCGGAAAGTTTGTAGTTATTTTCAAAGCTCTAAGTCCAAAGCCTGATTTTATACGATTTTCCAAGTACAAGTAGTTTTGCTATAAGATAATGATACTATTAAGGTGCGTTTACATTAGAGCCCGAACACGAACGAACACAAGCGAATGCTACCGAACGAATGCAAACGCATATTCGGTAGACATTCGGCCGTGACCGTTTACATTGCTCGATCGTTCGTGTTCGTCAGTCTTCGCTCCCACAAAAATCTTCGTTCCCAAATACCTAAATACACAATATTTAGTTAGTATCGACAAAACCGCCGTGGAGTAAGGACTTTGTTGATTTTTTTTAAAAATTTCAGTGAAAGTGAAATTATCTGTGTTGAATTCGAAAATTTATAAGTTTTAAAATGTCATCAAGTGAAGATGATGATTTGTTATTAGCTGCTTCAAGTTTTTTGCTTATGAAATCATTAATAAAAAAAAAAAATCAAAGACAAGAAGAAAACGTCGCTGGTGGATGACTTCGTTGTACAGTAACAGAGGAGTGTATAGTGGAACTATGTTGCTAAACGACTTACAAAAAGAAGGTGGTGATAACTTTAAAAACTGCTGTAGAATGTCATATGAAACATTTAGCCAGTTACTTACATTAGTTGATCCTAAAATTCGAAAAGAAGATACCAAGTTTCGAAAAGCTATACCCTCAAATGAGAGACTTGCATTAACGTTAAGGTACTTGGCGACAGGTGATTCATTTTCAAGCTTATCACTTATTTTTAAAATTTCAAAATCATCAATTTCACATATCATACCAGAGGTCTGTACAGCCATAATTGAAGTTCTACAAGACTACATACAGGTAATTTTGTTTACTTTATTATAATTATAAAATAAAAATAAATATAATATCCTTTTTAAATATCAATATAATATGCGTACTTATAACAAAACATAATTATAAAATTTAAAGTATAATCAATAGAACAACATAATAAAAAAAAAAATAAAAAAAAAATATAATCTTTTTAAATAACAATAATATAAACATAGTTATAACGTTGAAAGTATAAGCAATTGAACAATATAATAAAAAAATAAATATAACCTTTTATGTATACTAAAAAAAAATTTTAAAAAAACTTAAATATTGTATGTAAATATTAAACTGTATTATATATTATTTGATCTAGTGTTTAGGTCATCAGTTGGAATAGTTTCTGACGCATTGGCATAAGCTGATGTAGTAGGGGTTGGCGGATATTGATAGTCGTATATACTTGAGAAGTTGGACATATTATCTTGATGATAAGGCTGCTGCACTGCCTGCACTGAAGAAGGATAATATGGTGACTGGTGAAATATTAGACATTGAGTGAAGAGATGAACTTGGCGATGAAAGTGGAGATGAAAATGACATTGAATTGACTGAAGGCTGATTATTAATATTGAGTTGATAAGGTTGGTTTCCAGATTTGTTGTTATGAAGATAATTGATTTCAGTGGAGCAAATAAGACTACTTATTTGATGTTGTAGTATTGTCTTCGTTTGTTGATCGAATAAATCTAGCTTACTGGCAACATACTCCCCAAAAATAGTACTGTCTCTCTTAATTTTCGGTGTTTGGCTTTTATTTGAAATTTCTTTTATTATTTCATAGGTTTCTGCTATCCTAGGGTCTTCCGCATTTTTTTTCTTTTCAAGCCTGTTATTTCTCGGGGTGAAACAAAAACTTTATCTTTTTGCAGCAGTTCTTCATCTGTGGCATGCTCAATCTCATCTTCCACGATTTCAACAGCTTCATCTGGGTTACAGGTTTCAGTGTGCGTGGCAGTCGGCTATAAAAATGAATTATAAACAAAACGCAAAATTAGTTATCGATAAATCAATTTTGTTTTTTGTGTATCTCAAAAACGAATAACATTTGAAATCTTAACAAAATGTTTGTTTCACAATATTCAATTTGAAATTTCTTTTTTGTTTTTTTTTTTTTTTTTTTTTTGTAGAAAAGTAGATAAGAAAAATTAGGGTGGTCAAAAAAATCTTTAATCTTTAATCTTTTGACTTGTCGAGTTAATTTATTTTAAAGTTACGTTAATTTATTTATTATTCCTAATCCTAATATAATTTTCATAGATTTAAAATTATATCTTGATTTTTATATACATAAAAAAAACTTATTTTTAACTAAGTTAAGTTACTTTTTTTTTCAAACTAATTTTTAACTTTTTACGAGTTATATTGAAAATAAAATAAAATAAATAAATAAATAAAATATAATTTTAAACTTAACTTTAATTTGTCTGTATTAATTTAAGTTAACGAGTTAAAAAATTATTTAACTTGCCCAGCCATGGTTTTGATAGCAATTGAAAAATATTGAAGACACGCAAACGTAACAACGATTTTTTTTAGAAGAATATATTATAGTTCAAATTTTTACAAAATGTATTAGAATATCGATAATTTGTAAACTATTTCGTAGTTAAAAATTTATAAAACACTCAGTTTTTATTGTCAAGAACTAAAAATTTAAAATGTTTTGCAGACGAAAAATAATATAGTGTATTTTTATTTTTGTCGATTCTAGGTACCTAAGAGCCAAGAAGAGTGGTTGAGCGTTAGCAAAAAATATGAAGACGTTTGGAATTTACCTCATTGCATTGGTGCAATTGATGGGAAACATGTGCAACTACAAGCACCAATTGGTAGTGGAAGTAATTTTTACAAATACAAATCAACTTTCAGCATTGTATTGATGGCGGTTGTTGATGCCGATTACAATTTTTTATATGCTGATGTCGGTTGTCAGGGCCGAATTTTGGACGGCGGAGTTTTTCGAAATACATCGTTTTTTAAACAGCTAGAAGAACAAAAGCTAGAAATTCCACCACCAGAAAAATTAATTGGACGGGAAAAGGCCGTGCCATATGTATTTGTAGCAGATGCGGCATTTCCGTTAAAAGAGAACATACTTAGACCTTACCCCGGCTCTCATGAAAAGGGATCGGACAAAAGAATTTTTAACTACCGTTTGTCGAGAGCTCGGCGAGTGGTCGAAAATGTTTTTGGTAATCTATCTGCCGTATTTAGGGTATTTAGAGGCCGAGCTTGTAGTTATGGCGTGTGTATACCTACACAATTTTCTTAGAAAAGAAAAAGTCATCGAGAGATATTTATTCACCGACAAATTTAATTGACCATGAAATTGAAGGGCAACTTGTCCGTGGAACGTGGAGAGAAGACATACAGAGTAACAGTGCATTCACTCCTATGGAAAGGGTTGGAAGAAGATCACCACGTTTTGCAGAAGAAAATCGAAATGAATTTGCTGAATATTTTTCGAGCGTTGGTGCTGTGCCATGGCAATCAAAATTAGCATAGGAATCAGCAATAGTTTATATAGAATTTGCTTTATTAATTTATTTTAGTATTAGTACCTAGTGGTTATTAGTAAGTAACTGGTAAAAGTAAATCATTAAATATTTATATATAAAGAAATAAAGAATTTTTTTATCTAACATTCGTTGAATATATTTTATTAAACCTAGAATAAGATAAGTATAAAAATAGTTATTATTATTTAGATATGTAATAAAAAAACGACGTAATTCAGGATTTTTCTTGGTAATCGTTATCTTGCTCGACTATCGAAAAAACGTACTTCTGTCAACAATAAGTTCTATAGTAATCCGTGTCTGGTATACCAAGAAAAAGGTCAATTGTTTGCCGTTTGAAAAACGGGGCGGTCTGCGTCTGGGCGAGTTACCTTTATACTCGAAGAATAAAAGTGACGTGTTTGGGTGAATTTCTTAATGTGTTTGAGCGACAATATAAAAGATTTCCGTCGCCGGTTCGATCCTCGGCTTCAATCGGAATTTTTCTCCGATCAGGCAACTGTCTGGAGAAACGGCTATGCCCCTTCCGGGATATGGCAGAAAACTACGGATGCCCCATTAGAAATTCTGTCAAGTACTACACACATGTGTAAAAACCTTACCGTTACAAGCACTACTACTTACAACCATAAAACCCCATAATCAGCTAATTGGCCATAGCCGCCAGGCTTCAAAGGTAAGTTTAAAAAAAAATAAAAAAGATTCAAGACAAAAATAAATATTTTTAAAAAAGGTAGCACAAACACATTATATTGTTTTAAAATCAGATACCCCAAATGCATAATGCTTAATTGCCCAAACACATTGCAATTTTAAAAATTCGCCCAAACGCGTGACGCCCTAAAAAACGTATACCCAAATGAATAGAAAAATAATCAAGATAAATAATTTTATGTATTCAATAAGTACTTAGAAGTTAGAACCAGAGCAAGTTAAAACACTAAATTGCTCATAACGTTTAAATTTCTTATAACGGTAAACAGTATTATTATTTTTTTATGAAAGCCCTGCTTATTTATAAATAAATATTTTAAAATGCAGTTATTCAGGATTTTATGAAGATGTTATACATAACGTATAATACATAAAAATTATTAATCATTTTATTTCTTGCAAATAAGGACTAATCTAGTAAATATAAAAAAATACTCACATCAACAGTATCTTTGGTAATCCGAGGTTTAAATTTATCATTCAAAAATTTCATTTCCTCAAACGCAAACCATTTTGAATGATAAATCTCATCTGTTCCAGCTCCTGAACGTCCACTGCTGCCTTCATGTTTCCTCTCTCTTCGGAAAGAAGCTAAAAGGCTCTCCATCTTTTTTTTTACTTCGTTGACATCAAGCTTAAGTTCCTTGCTTATTTCCGTCCAAAAATCCAATTTTTTCTGGACCATTTTATATTGAGGATCAGTCGGATCCCAAAGGATAGGTCTTAATTTATATAAGTGTATTAATTGTAAGCATATTTCGTCATTCCACTCCATAATTACGAGTCAGTAAAATAATTAAAACCACAACAAAAATGAAATAAAAAAACAAAATTCACACTTTTTATTAATTGACCTTTCGGACGGAAGTCACGAATACGCGATACGGGCCGAATGCCGTTTAAACTGAACGGAGGGTTTCTTTGATCGTACCGCTCTTGGGGCGAACGTTGCCGAACGCGAACGATGGCGTTCGTTCGCGTTCGGCCAACCGTTTTCATTGGTTCGTTTGGTAGCATTCGCTTGCATTCGTTCGTGTTCGGGCTCTAATGTAAACGCACCTTTACAGAATAGATTAAATCAGAAGGGACACTTTCAATGTAAACAAAAACGTGTAAGGGCCAGTTGTACCGCCGTCGGTTGAACAGTGATTAAGAGTTAATCTATGATTAACGATATTGGGTCGTTGTACAGTGCTGGGTAACTTGTTAATCATTGATTAAACGACCAAATAGTTAACCGGCCTGTAGACCACGGTTAAACGCTGATTAGTTAATTTTGGCGGTATTGTTATCTATTATTTTAATTTATTCACACTTCACAGTATCTTACTACTATCATAGTATCATATTTAATTTTTTATATAATTGACAATTGTGTATTTTTTTATTTAATTGTGTTAAAAATCTTATTTAAAAATTTAAAATAATGAATAAATAATAATATTATGGATGACGATTCTGACTACGAGGATGATGAATCCAACAACTTGGCATTATTATTGTATTTTCCTAGACGACAGCGAATATTCAAACCACGGCCTGATCATTTCACTTATTGGAGGGATAATGAATCCTTTAACAGATTTCGATTATCCAAAAATACAGTCCATTTCTTAGTTGATTTGATAGGCGAACGCATCTGTTCTCCTACTAATTGGTAAGTTCATTCTTAAATTTTACATTTTTGTAATGCCAGACGCCAGTATCATATGTTAGATATTATATTCAATGCGTTACTCTATACTACTGAAATCATACATCTTAATTCTTAACCACGTAGTATCATGTACGTAACCGAACATCGAAATAAATTAACCAATTTAGAATGTTATACACAACAATAGACTTCTGTTCAAAAATTACTATAATTAATACATGCTAAACATAAATAATCTTATCTAAAAATCATAATGTTAAGTTGTACAAAATAAGTTACTTAATACTGCACTGTTGGATGTGGAAAGTCTAATAAACTATTTAATTGAAATTGAGTTGTTGTTTCTGCTATGTACTGACGTCTCGCTGAGACATCTAAACACGCATATACACGTAGATATATATAAGTGACTGGGGCGTATAATTTCGCCAACCAATTCTATTGTGTAGCTATATCGAAGGCCAAACTCTTAGCCTTTCCAAAATATCACCATAGTTGGAATTAGATATACGAAATATTAAATATAAAAACGTAGTATTGACAGGCGTATCTAGAGATATGATTAATGTCGTCGGGTTATTGAGATTACGTATCGCGAATAACCAGGATGTGGACCAACCGGTCGTATGGGCGTGGGAAGCCGCGATATTAGAACAATACACGCGTACGCTTTTGCACGACTCGGCCATGGACACATACGTATCTTATCGATAGGAGAGGAAACGCAGGGAGTAGGACTATCTGCACTATATAGGAGAGCCCCGATTAGACCCAATTCAGACGTGAGCCACCAGAGTCAGAGCAAGCACCTTCACGCCAGACACCAGTCCAATTTAATTATTCGGACTTAGAATATTTTGCAACTAAATCATTTGTGCAGTAAAGAGTGTTTTATTTACATAGTAATCAAATAAATATCTAATAATTAATCACAAATTAAGTTGTTATACTTATTACACTCAATCCATCTACCTCAACACCAGTCGTTTGTCCTCCTGTATGCTGGGACGCTACATTTCTATACAATTTATCTTGCAATTCATTAATGATTTATTTTATTCATGTAATTTAAATTGAATTTTGTTATAGGAATCATGCTGTAAGTCCAGAACATAAATTACTCCTTACATTACGCTATTATGCAACGGGCTCCATGTTGATTGTTTGCGGTGATTTCATAGGAATTCATAAATCAACAGCCAGCCGTATAGTGAAGCTTGTCTCACATTATGTTCCGATTTTATTCATTTTCCAAGGAATGAAGATGACATATAAAAGGTGAAAAGATTTTTACAACATTGCCAAATTTCCTGTGGTTATTGGTGCAATGGATTGTACCCATGTAAAAATAAAATCCCCTGGAGGAGACAATGTAGAAGTGTACCAGAACAGAAAAGGCTTCTTTTCCATAAATGTACAAACAATTTGTGATGCAAATTTGAAAATACAAGACATTGTAGCAAGATGGCCTGGATCTTCCCACGATTCTACAATATTTAATAATTCAGCAATAAGAAGCAAGTTTGAAAGAGACGAAATGAAAAATAGCATTTTGGTAGCCGACAGTGGATATGCTCAGTGTAGCTATGTTATGACTCTAGTCGGAAACCCTCACACAGTTATAGATCCATTATCAGGGATTTCTACAGTTGCTGTAGACAGATATAATGAGTCTTTAATCAGAACTCGAAACACTGTGGAAAGAAACTACGGTGTTTGGAAAAGGTGATTTCCCTTTTTAGCTACTGGTGTAAATGTAAAAATTTCCTCTTCTCACAGTATTATTGTAGCTACTGCAGTACTTCATAATATAGCATGTAACTTTAGAGAAATTACACCAAGGGTTTCAACTGAAGTAGAATCTTCAATTCGAATCACAGATTTCAGTAATCCAGAAGATAATAGAACTATTAGAAATGCAATTCATCATACTAATAGAAAGAGATTTCTTCGATATTTCCAAAATGCAGTTTAAAATTATAAATTCGCTACAAAACAATATGCGATGTCAACAAAAATTAGTTTTATTGGGACCGGTCCAATGTGTGATCTACAGATAAACGGCTATCTGTGAAAAGCGTTGTAGGTACAACGTGTGATCTACCGATAACAGATACCTATATTCTAACGAAAATATAATCACGATCGCTCACAACGTGATAATTACAACCCACGACCACATGAAGATAGTGAAGAAACTTCAAATTATGAAATTGAAACTCCGGTAGAAAATAACCAACGAAATTATGGAAATAGAATACAGCGACCGTGGGTATTTGGTTTGTGGTGTAATAAACACAACAATACTAAAGGTCGATTTTTCATTGTAGAAAAAAAGAATCGAAAAACGCTTATACTAATAATAGAAAGCGAGGTAGAAATTGGTAGGGTGAAAAGTGGGGCTTGTGCATAAACGGGGTAAATGCCTATCCTGCATGTTATTGTATTTTAACATATAACTGCTTTGAAGATAGAAAAACAATTGTCGAAATATCCTAGATTGTTCATTAAATGTTGGATACACTGTAATGATATCATTTAATGATGTTATCTATTAACGAAAAAACAAATGGTTTTTATCTCACGTTTTAGTAATAAATGTTTTGTTAGTCAATTTTTTTTCTCACCTTTTTTTTTATCGAGCTGGGCTGAAACTTAGGTAAGTTATGTTTTTTTATATCTAGTTTGCATTAAACTTATTGAATTAACTCAATGTTTTGTTTAAAAATTGTTTTTAAAAATTATGCACTTCCCTCGTTAAAATTGATATATGGGGCAAGTGCTAATGTTTCAATGGGGTAAATGCGACTAGTGAAGTCGCACTTTCCCCACCCATAAAAGCTGAAGCTACCTACTACATACATACATTAATTACCTAAGTACTTATCTAAAATATTTAAACTATGTACTTATATTATAGTTACAGTAAAAATGGCGAGGAACTACAAAAGGAAAACTGAAAAACCTAAGTATTCAAAAACACTTCTTTCTACAGCTGTAAAAGATATAAAACTGGGGATATTCACAGTAACAGGAGCATCAAAACATTATTCCATACCAAAGGCAACTTTATATGATCACATTAAGGGCAGACGAGGGCAAAAATCTAGTACTTATGGGCGTCCACCAGCATTGACTCTAGCTGTAGAAGAGAATTTGGCAGAACTACTAAAAAATATGGAAAAATTTGGGTATGGTCTAAGTCGCAAAGAAGTATTGACATTAGTAGGCGATTATTTAAATACAAATAATATATTAAATCCATTTAATAATGGTTACCCAAAAGAGGATTGGTGGCTTGGTTTTTCATTTAGGCATAAGTTAAGTTTAAAAAAAACCAGAAATCGTTGAGTATGCGAGGAAAAAAGCCTGTGATCCTTTTATAATCTACGGATATTTTGATTTATTGTTGAATACCCTTAAAGAGTTAAAACTGTTAGATAAACCAGAACGAATTTGGAACTTAGATGAAACATCATTCTGCTTAGATGCTTCAAAAACAAGAGTGGTAGGTGCAAAAAATGTGGCTGCAACTCGTGTAACACAGGGCTCTGGTAGAGATAATACGTCTGTTCTTATGTCGTGTAATGCTGCTGGTGAAAAGGGACCACCTCTAATTATTTTTAAAGGTAAAAGTGTGTGGGATAAGTGGGTTGGTGAAAAATCTAACTTCCCTGGAACTACATATGCCGCAACTGAAAATGGTTGGATGGAAAAACAAGTATTCATCAACTATTTTGAAAAAAGCTTTTTGAAAACTTCAAAACCAACACCAGAAAACCCTGTAGTTTTAATATATGATGGTCATTCTTCGCATATAGATTTAAAATTGGTAGAACTGGCAAAAAAAAATAATGTAACCATTATACTATTGCCACCTCATTCCAGTCACTTACTACAACCTTTAGATTTAGCTATCTTCAAATCTATAAAAACCAAGTGGGATGAAAGTTTATGTGCGTGGACGAGAAGACACCAAGGACAAAAACTTCCTAAACATGAACTATCCAATATACTATGTAGTATTTGGACTAAATTAGATGAACAAATTATAAAAAATGGGTTTTCAAAGGCTGGAATATATCCATTTAATAATTCAGTTATTGATAAAAATAGGTTTGATCCAGAGAGCTTAAAAAGATGGATGAAATCACAAGAAAATAACAACTCAATAAATCTTGGTATTGTTAAAATAGAACCACAAGACAATGATTTACCAGGTCCCACAGATAATCAAGAATTGAATAGTATTTCATCCACTCCTAGTTATACATCATTTGAAGAACTTTTATTAACTTCTATGAAACAGGTTGGAAGCCAAAAGTCATCAAAAAAAAAAGTAACTAGTGGAGCATCAGTTATAACGTCTGAAGAAGCTATTCAAATGTTAAGGGAAAAAAATAATGAAAAGAGAACACAAAAAAAAAGAAAAAGCGTGTAGCAACGATACAAGAAGACACAGAGAAAAATGAAAATGAAATTATTGATAAAGTTATAAACAATAATATAAATTTTGATGATGATCTACTTTTAAATTTGAGTGTCTGTTCCAATGAAAGTGACTTGTTAAATGAAATAGAAAGGGCTGATATTGAGTTGGCGTTGCAAGAGAATCTTGAAAGATCCGAGCATCAGATTGGAGATTGGCTTTTGATAAAATATTATGTTGGTAAAAATCAGAAAACAGTGTATTATGTAGAAACGGTTCATGAAATAAAAAATCAGATTTATAAGATGAGATTTTTAAAATTTGAGAATGATAATAAGAATTCTACATCTTTCATTTACCCTAATAACGACGACATCGACGAAATTGATGAGAATAATATAATATGTAGACTACCAGAACCCAGTATTGGAAGAAGAGGTGAAATGGTCTTTGCAATATCATTTGCTCAATATAATTTGGCTAAGTAAAAATGTATTATGCCATGGGTATTTAAATTTTTCATTTGGCATTTGTTTAATTAATTTTTAATTTTGTGATATGTATACCTAACTGAACTCATAAGTCTGAGAAACTTTTCCCAATAAATAGAGGAAAGACTGATTAATAATTTTTATTAATATATTCTTTATTATGTTTTTTTTTTTATTTTAGTTTTATAATATTTACCTGTAAACTCAAAAGTCTGAGTATAAAAGTAATTATTTTGCATTAAAGGAAATATAAAATGTTGAAGTTAAATGAAGTATTTCTTTCTTTTTAATGTTTATTAAAAATGTGTTTAATATTTTAAAAATTATTGAAGGTATTGTCATTTGAACAGAATTTAAGATATTTCTTCCATTCAAAAAATAAATTATTTGTAATATAATTTAGTTTGAGGCAGTTGCCCCATCTAAAAACTATATACATTTTATGTATTTTTGGTGATATGATTTTGCACTTTCTCCGTGTATGGGGTAAGTGCGGCCAATTTTTTTTTTTTTTAAAAATCAAAATCTCGAAAACTATGATTGTTAGACAAATTTCAATAGTATATTCGAATAGCTAACAATTTTTTTAATGAGTTGACAAACAACTGTTTTAGTAAAACAAAAATATTGAACTCAGAAACATAAGTAGGGTAGAAAGGCTGCTCCGAGTGACCCCCCGCTTCACCTCCCCGCCCTCCCGCCCGAGCCACCCTGAGCACCCTGAGCCACCCTAACCCACCCGAACCATTACCCCTACCACCTGCCTACCGCCTATGCCGAGCCCTACTACGTCATAACCGAGCCCCTCTCACCCTCCACTGCTTTACCGAGCCACCCCCTCCCCCACACCTACCGCCGTACCACCTACGTCATAGACGCCTGGCCACCGAGCTACCCCCTCCCCCACACCACCGCCTACGCCACCTACGTCATAGACGCCTATATCGACCCACCCTGAGCCACCCGAACCACTACCCCCTCCCCCACACCACCGCCTACGCCACCTACGTCATAGACGCCTATACCGGGCCACCCTAACCCACCCGAACCACTACCCCCTCCACCTGCTCCCCCGCCTATAACGAGCCCTACTACGTCATAACCGAGCCCCCCTCACCCTCCACGGCTATACCGAGCCACCCCTCCCCCACACCTACCGACTGTACCACCTACGTCATAGACGACTGGCCACCGAGCCACCGCCGGTGGCGCCATCTATCCGCCGATTCTGTAACGCGGTTTTTCGACGCATACATACACAAAAACATATACATATATGCATTAAAACACATACTAACGCAAAAAGCTATACATACATGTGTAAAAACATTATGTACATAATGTACGAAAACATATACATATATGGTCAAAAACCTATACATACATGGGTAAAAACATATACATTATGTATATAATGTGCGTAAACATATACATACATACTCAAAAACCTATACATACATGTGTAAAAACATATACATTATGTACATAATGTACGAAAACGTATACATATATGGTCAAAAACCTATACATACATGGATAAAAACATATACATTATGTATATAATGTGCGTAAACATAAACATACATACTCAAAAACCTATACATACATGTGAAACATATACATTATGTACATAATGTATTAAAACATATACATATATGGTCAAAAACCTATACATACATGGGTAAAAACATATACATTATGTACGCATATTTCGTGTATAAATTATATATATATAACACATACCCCCATATAATGCCGAAGAGCGCTGGTCAATCTTAGTGGCCGATTAGTTCTTAAATCGAAATAACAGCGGCCCTGACAGCAGTGTTGCCAGGTGTGTGGGAATTTCCCACGGCGCGGGGAAATTTTACCATAATATTTTGGAAAAGGGACAAAGGGAAATTTTTCAATTATTTCTTAATATGTGGGAAATTTAGCAACTCTTGAAGTTTATTCTATGTTATAGTGATTTGTGATATTACAAATATTTTTATAAATAAAAAAAAATTTTTATCACTAAATAGTTCATATCAATGTGCCCACAATATTATTCTAGATAAAACCAATAAAAGTAGGTGTATACCTGGTTATGTTTTAACTATTGATAACTAGACTTTATTATCAATTGTTTTAACCGGTGGTTCTATCATGGTTACGTTTATAGAGGAAATTATAAACTCCCACAAAAACTTATCACTTATCAGTTATTATCATTTGTATTTTCTCACCAAATAGGCTTTTTAACATTATTAATACCGTAATTTAATTGTTTAAGTTTTGTAGCTCTTAATAATTTAAATCAAATATGTCAGACTCAGACAGAAGTGTAACTCCAAAAAAGAAGCGTGCGTAAAAAGGAATGAGCTCTCTAAAGAAGAATCATCAAGAGTTTACAAAAAAAAAGTATTCCAACCGGAATGGTTATTAAAAAATGAATTTAAACTATGGCTTAGAGAAGTTCCATCGGATAATACCAAGTGCAAATGTATTGCATGTAATACAATACTGGTAAGTGGCAAAAGTGAAATTGAAAAGCATTCTGTTGGTATCAAACATAAATTAAATGTCAAAAGTATACAAGGAATGAAACCCGCATTCTCCTTGTCTAATCTTAAAGAAGTTGAAACGTTTCAAAATAATGTAAAAAAAGCTGAAATCAAATTAGCATCTTTCTTTGGAGAACATAACATTGCTTTTCAAACTGTAGACCATTTGACGCCTGTGTTACAAGACATTTTCCCAGATTCTAAGATTTGTAAAGCAATAAGTCTTCATCGTACCAAACTAACAAGTATTATTAAAAATGTTGTTGCTCCTGTTGAAATTAATAATACAATTGATATTTTAAAAACAAATCCATTTTCAGTGTTAGTCGATGAGAGTACTGATTTAACATGTAGTAAATTCTTATGCTTATTGGTAAGATTTGTCCACTCTGAAAGTGGTGTTATACATACCAAGCTTTTGGAACTTGTACCTGTAAATGCCCTTGATTGTTCTGCAAAAAGTATTTATAATCATTTTAAAGAATGTTTACTGAAAAAAGATATTCCTATAAAAAATGTTATAGGAGTAGCTTGTGACGGTGTGTCTGTTATGGTTGGTAGTCAAAATTCTTTTATGACTTTAATCAAAAAGGACTCTCCAAACGTTATTAAAATGCAGTGTATCTGCCATTCGTCGGCTTTAGTTGCCTCTAAAGCATGCATGCATTTACCAAGAACAGTTGAACAATTAATGCGATCAATTTATTCTTATGTATCTGGTAGCGCTAAACGGTGTGCTCAATTGGTTGAGGATACTCGTTGGCTAGCCATGCATCAATGCGTTGTCAGAGTACTCGAATGTTGGGATAGTCTCACCAATTATTTTAGAGTTGCAGTATTTGACGACAAACTAAAATCTGCACAAACCATAATGGATGAGCTATTAAATCCATTTACTAAATGTTACTTCTTGTTTCTAAAGTATGCTCTAAATTATTTAAATTCGTTTAATGCTCTATTTCAAAGCAGACAAATTATGATCCATAAAATGTTTGATTTATCATTAAATTTAATGAAAAGTTTATGCCAAAATTTCATTAAACCGTCGTTGTTAAATAACAACATTAGCAGTCTTAACTTAAAACATCTTAACAATTTATTGCCTTTAAGTGAACTTTTTGTTGGAGCTGAATGTCAAGAGTTAATTTGCAGTCTGAAGAAAATGTTATAAAGTTTAAAGAAAAATGTCAAAACTTTTGCATTACAGCAGCTGAAGAAATTTTAAAACGACTTCCAGTTAATGACAATTTCTTTAAAGAAATTACATTTTTAGATCCTGAAATTGCTCTGAATTCGTCAAACCGTTCAGATTTAATGGACATGCCTTTACTAAAACATCATTTTAAAGATTTTATTGATCTATATAAATTAACGGAAGAATGGCGTCAACTTCCATTTTCATTGAGTAACTCGGATATTGTACGTTTAAAATATCTTGGAGGTGTTAATATAGGTGATATGTGGAAAGAAATTTCAATGTTAAAAAATTTAATGATCGATTCACCTAGTTTTCCAAATTTGAGTATGTTGGCCAAGTTAATTTTAACGTTGCCTCATTCAAACGCTGAAGTGGAACGTATTTTCTCAATTTATTGTAAATGACGTAAAAACAAAAAAAAGGAATCGCATTGGGGATGAAACTCTTAATTCAATCGCAATTATTAGATCATCGTTTCAAGACAAAAATCAAACGTGCGTTGACTTTAAGATACATAAAGACCATATATCATTACATAATCATACCAATTTGTATTCATAGATCTCATATACTTACTGATGTTTATTTTTCTATAAATATTTCTAATTACCTAGTCTTAAAATTAATTTGTTTTAGTTGTTTGAGTTAATGATTTACTATGACTATGTTAATTTTTCTATAAATATTTCTAATTACCTAGTCTTAAAATTAATTTGTTTTAGTTGTTTGAATTTATGATTTACTATGACTATGTTAATTTTTCTATAAATATTTCTAATTACCTAGTCTTTAAATTAATTTGTTTTAGTTGTTTGAGTTTATGTTTTACTATGACTATGTTAATTTTTCTATAAATATTTCTAATTACCTAGTCTTTAAATTAATTTGTTTTAGTTGTTTGAGTTTATGATTTACTATGACTATGTTAATTTTTTTATAAATATTTCTAATTACCTATACCTAGTCTTTAAATTAATATGTTTTTGTTGGTCAATTTTGATGTAAGGGAGTTCCTACCGAATTATTAGTTTATTTATTTTACAATAAAATTGTACAAGAAGTACACTGTTAAATGTCAATTTGCTTTTTTTTTTTTTTTAGAAATGACGTTTAATAACTAATAAATCGAAAGGGAAATTTTGGTAAAATAGGGAAGTTTGAGATGATTTGGTGGAATTTTCTTAATCGTTGACCTGGCAACACTGCCTGACAGATCAGTCTGTCCGCAGAGTTTAAACACGTTCCACGTCCTTGCGTATATTCATCTTCTCGCCTACATTTTATTATTATTTTAAAACGTTGTTTGTATATCATTCTCGAAAATTTTTAATTGTACAATGTGTGGAAAAGTGTACGCTCATAAGTGCGGTCTGAACAGACACGCTAAAACTCACGATGGATCGATGATTTCGTGTGGGATATGCTTCAAGACGTTCACTCGCCGAGACAAACTCAACATCCACGTTCAAAAACGTCATAGTAAGTACATTCAATATTATCCGATATCGTTCCGTAAAATACACATATGATGTTTTACCAGGCGACAACGTTTTGCTAATTAGGGGTTATTAATTAAATTATTTTTAAAATAGTGATAGCTAAAAACACTCCCGAATTCCACAACGCTGTACGAGTAGGCGGTGCAATGGGTAAATAATTTTTTTTATCTTATTAATAATGATAATAATAATAACGATTAATATTAATAATATTAATAATATATGTTAGGTCGCGCATCGGTAATAAACTGGGCACCCCCCGCTACTACCCCGCACGCTCAGCCAGATGTCCCGACTCCGACGGTCATCTCGACTCGGCACACGAACACACCCACCCCTCCCCAGACCACAACGCCCACCCGCATACCGGACATCTCTACCGAACCCCCCGCACAGGCTATCGCTACCCAACCCGATGCAAGATCCCCCGCGAACGCCGCACTACCGCTTTCGCTTTCACCACCGCCATCCGGGGAATTTGTGGCTCATACGGAAAATACTTGAAAAAATATCAAAAGGAAGATGGCGCGAATGAATAAAGCTAATAATCGGTCAGGCTTCATCGAGATTGAGTCTTCGCTCAATCGTACGATCGTGTGGTATTTTAGGAAAAATGTCGATAATGTAGTCAGTTACCGTGCGTTCCTAAATTCGATAGAGGCCGAACTAATCACAAAATTACGAGAACACACGTGTATTAACACTATAAAATACAACTTGAAACTAGAGGCTACATACGCCATACCCAACTTGCATAATTCAGCTCAAAATCGTGCGTTTAAAACTTCAGCCCAAGAACTCTATGCACACAGCAACGTCGAGGGTTTGGTCGATCGCGATTTCTCTACACTCCTGGCTGAAGAGGATTGTTACGCCGGAAAGTATAGCGGATTTTCCTTATCGTGTATCGACGGTCTGCTCTTGGGTGTGTACGAGTATACGCCTATGGGGGGTTCGTCGTACTTGTCGTTGCCGGAAAGTATTCTGAATCGGGAGGCCGTTGTCAACCCTCAAAATATCGACCGACAATGTTTCAAGTGGGCGATCCTAGCCAAACACGTACTTCGCGATCGCACGCGAGTAGGCGCGAATTATTCGAGGGAAGAACACCGATACGACTTTTCTGCACTATCAACCCCCACTCCGGTGTCAGAGATAAAGGTATTTGAAAAGTCGAATCCCGGGACGAGCGTCAATGTATACGGTATAAGGAATTGTGAGAAAAATAAAAACAATAAAAAGTCGTCCACACAATCTGTCGCATACCCGCTGCGCATCGTGGATGAAGAAAAAGCGGATCATTTTGATTTGCTACTGATTACCGGAAAGGATGAAGATAATCATTACGCTTTTATTTCTAATTTTTCACGACTTGCCAGCCCGCAAAAAAATAATCACCAGCATCGCTTATTTTTCTGCAAGCGATGTTTCACCAGTTTCGAGGACCGCCCATTAAAATATAAACTACACGGTGAGCGGGCGTTGGAGAATCACCGATTGTTGTGCGGTACGCACAAACCCATTGTGCCTCTTATGCCGAAAGAAGGGGACACGCTTAAATTCGAGGCGTGGTGTAAGACTGAGCGAGTTCCATTCGTAGTGTATGCCGACTTCGAAGCCTTATTACTGAAAACGGGACGAAAACAAGGCACGAATACCGCGGCGATTCACGAACATCGTCCAATGAGCTACGGCTACCATGTTGTCGCGGCGGAGGGTGTCCCGACAGAGTTGTTTGACCAGTTCGACATACCGCGAGCTCCGGTCATTTTTCGAGGTTCGGTGACCGAGGACGATGTCGCCAAACGCTTTGTCCGCGATGTGCTCGGTGTTGCCGATAAAATATCCAGATTATATAAGGAAGTAAATGTACCGATTATTATGAGTGTTGAGGATTGCCGCGTGCATGAAGCCCAGACAATGTGTGACTTGTGCAGCTGTGCGTTTAGCGAACACAACTGTAAAACTGCACACCACGACCACTTGTCGGGCCGGTTTCTTAAAACATTATGTAACACGTGCAACCTTAAGTTGAAAACGCCAAAATTCGTACCTTGCTTCCTACATAATCTGTTCAACTACGACGCACATTTTATCGTGACAAATTTAGCGAACGACGACGACAACAATAACCGAATATCGGTAATAGCGAACACCGAGGAAAAGTATATTTCATTTTCGAAATATATAAATAACTCGTTCTCCGTCAGGTTTGTAGACACGTGTCGGTTCATGGCGTCGAGCTTGGCACACTTGGCAGAGAATCTCTCCTCCGCGAACTTTGATAAGTTTCGCGAAGTCACGAAAGTGTTCGCCCCGTCGGAGATGTCGTTGGTCACGCGGAAAGGCGTTTATCCGTACGAACGGATTCGTGGGATAAATTCCTAGTACCATCGTTACCGGATAAGTTTCTATTCTATAGCGCGTTGACGGAGATGCACGTTAGCGACGAAGACTACGATCACGCAATACGAGTTTGGAATCATTTTGGTTGCACGACGCTCGGCGCTTATAGCGATTTATATCTTAGAGTCGACGTGTTGTTAAGCGCTGACGTGTTCGAAAATTTCAGAGATATATGCATGACCACATATCACCTGGACCCCGCGCACTACTACACGTCACCCGGATTCAGTTTTGACTGTATGTTGAAACTTACGAAAGTCGAACTTGAACTTTTGACCGATTTCGAGAAAATCCTATTTTTAGAGTCAGCCACGCGTGGCGGGCTCGTGCAGGCAAGCAAGCGTCACGCGCGTGCCAACAATCCCGAGACGCCCGGATACAATGCCGAAGAACCCAACACGTCGCTCATATACTTAGATGGTGATTATAAAATATGAATTTACATGTACGCGTATATTAATCCATGTTTTACCGTATTTATTTAGCAAACAATTTATACGGGTACGCGATTTGTCAGTATATGCCGATTGGGGATTTCGTATGGTACGCGGGAAATCCAGAGGTCGCGCTGGCTCAGTTAGAGTGGATGCGTGCGACGGACGATGTGGGTAGATTTTACGAGGTGAATATAATATACCCGCAGGATCTGCACGACGCCCACAACGATATGCCGTTCTTGCCTCACGCCAGCATACCGCACGGGTCAACTGTCCGAAAGTTGATGGTCACATTTCTGCGGAAAGAACGCTACGTGGTTCATTATATGAATTTAAAACAGGCCATGGCTCATGGAGTCGTAGTCGAAAAAGTGATTATTATAATATTATTATTATTATTACTATGTGTATACGGATCTTATAACTTATTATCATACTTTTCAGACGTACAGAGTGTTGGAGTTCCGACAATCTCCGTGGTTGGCCCCGTACATTAATCTCAACACCGAATTACGCAAACAGGCGAAAAACAAATTCGAAGAAAAGTTTTTCAAGGATTTAAATTAATTCAGTGTACGGTATGTTATTGTTATAAATTGTACGAGTTTTTTTTCGAGCTTTAACCCGTTCAAACTTACTTCATGATAACTATATTATGTATGTATGCAGGGAAAACTTTCGAAAATATGCGGTTACGATTTAATTTGGAGCTTGTATCGTGTCCAGTCAGAATGCGGAAGCTGATAAATCGTCCGACGTTCAAGTACTGCACGACATACAATGAAAATCTCTCGGTTGTCACGCAACATACTAAGGAAGTGGATTTCTGTAAGCCCATATACATAGGATTCGCCGTACTGGAACTGAGTAAAGTTGTAATGTACGGGTTTCATTACGATGTCATGAAGCGACATTACTGCGATAAGATCGAGCTGCTATACACAGATACCGGTACGTCTATCGTAAATCTCACGTGTAGACTCATGCGGTTCTTATATATTATTATTATTATAACTTGTTTCAGATTCACTATTCTACCGCGTGACGACGAACGATTTCTTCATGGACCTGATAAAAAATCCTAATTTGATGCGGTTTATGGACACCTCGAATTTCCCACACGACCACATGTGTTATACGGCTGCTCGGAAGCGTATTCCCGGATGTTTTAAATTCGAGTGTGGTTCCAGGACCGTTTACGAATTCGTTGCTTTGCGCGCCAAGTCTTATGCGTACGACGTGGAAGAGGAGATTACCATTCACGCGAAGGGTGTTATGGGGCACGTGATCAGAAATCACCTCACTTTCGCCGAACATAAACGGTGCTTATTCACCGACACGGACGACGATGCAGAATCCTGTGACAATGAGTTCGACGCCAGTATGGGGAAAATGATCGCAGGCGATTCCGCACTGAAAGCTGTCGCGCAAATTCATCGGAACGCCTCAAACGTCTGCAACAAATTCACCGTCGACCACACACCCGTCACACTGTTATAGCTATATGCCTTTTACATCGTATAGAGAAAATGTCTCTATACGGTCGTTTAAACACGAATTGCGTACGATTAGGACTATGAAATTAGTTTTAAACAGGGCTGACGATAAGCGTCGTGTATTACCCGATAACATTTCCACGTACGCACACGGTCATCACCGCATAAATTACTAAACTATTATTATTATTATTGTTATTATTTTTATTATTATTGTTAAATTATCACATGTATGATTATATTATATAACTCGATAAAATAACTGTATATATATTGTATAATCGAGAAATACGCTCGATGTTTATAAAATTATGTGTATGAACGATTGTAAAAAATTATATTAACTACGTTTCGTATATAATACCATGTTTTAAATTGTTATTATTTTAGTATCACTTTTAGAAAGATTACGCCCTGTGTTTCAACGTACACTGCAAAGGGCACAAAATATATATAACCTATACATTACCCCTTAAAGAAATATTGTATACCGCGCCTATTCTTTTTCCAAAAAAAAAAAGACGTTCTCATCTACACAGACTTAACTTACCCGCCATATACCACGGTCTTGGTTATATTATTTAAAAACCCCCGCTCATTCGCTCTGTGATAAGGCGCGGATTGAAGATTTAAATGCCCGCACACGGGTCTCTGCTATGACGGTTGTGTAGTCAGTCAGTGTTTGAAGTTAAACATTTACGAACGTTCAATAACGATATATTAATAATAATATGTTACCTAATAAGTCTGAGGAGTGTTCATTTTTCGACTATGTTCCCTGCAAGGATCGATGCGTGGTAAGTTTTTCAATTATCATTTAGTACCACTCTACTTAAATTAAAATTTATTTTATTTTCAGTCACCTGATTTATTCGCGAAATCATACGATCTCCACGATTACACGTTACAAGTAGCCGCAGTCGAAAAACTCGACGTCAATAATTATCCGCTCGGGTTACATGCAGGACAAAGATTTCCGTGGAAATCACCAGACTCGGGCTCGCCGCCACCTATGCAACACCTGCTATCCGGTCAATTCTCCAACAGCGTAGAAATATTAAGTGAGTCTTAATATATATAAATAAAATTACTACTTATAGTTTTTTTAAAAAAAAAAAACTAAATCGTGTGTCATATTTTCAGACGATGCGCAGTCTTTTCATTCGAGTCACTTACATTGGTGGGATAACAGTCCCCCTAAAGAAACTCTTCATTGGAAAAAAAAATTGTTGTTGAAATTTAACTTGGATATTTATATTTATAATTCTATAATGTTATTTAGATAAAATATTATTATATACTGAAATTTTGTTTCTGGAATTTTTTTTTCCCGTAATCCATATAATTTTTATTAAACGCTTACTGATATCATTATTAAATAATATAAACCTTATATCATATTAAAAAAAAAAAAACCATCTCTGTGAGAATAATTATATTATACGTCTTCTAAATGCGTATATTGATATTATTATTAAATAATATAAACCTTATATAATATTTAAAAAAAAAAAAAAAACCATCTCATCTTTGCGAGAATAATTATACAACACGATAAATGTATATAATTATATATGTATATGTATTATATGTATATAATTATACGTCTCCTGAATGAGTATAAAAATATCGACTATTAAATATCGAAACCTTATATCGAGACCTTTTATAATATTAGAATAATTTTAAAAAAAAAATCACATATTATTTCGATGAAAATGATTATATTATTCTACTCGTTAATAATGTATGTAAGGATTAACCTTATAATAATTATTAAATAATATATTTTTTTAAAACCGACTCATCTCGGACAGAATAATTATATAACTTGTGAAATGTATATAATTATATTATACGAGCCTTAAAATTATAGGATATAGATAAAATGAGAATAACAACATATTTGTAATTATTTTTATTACAAATAATAATAATAATAATAATGATGAGCATAATAATATATATATATTGAAGAGTTATATTAAATAATTCATTCAAAATCTATAATGAAGCTCCTCTTATTTAATCCTCGATATATGAGGCTTACCCCGGGGACACTACCAAGATTATATTCAGAAATTTCCTCGTCTGTCATTTTGATGGCTTTATGCAGGAAAATATTTATTGTCTGAGTGTTTACAACATCTATTAAAACGCATGACACAGAGGTCCCAAACTTAGTGTTCACATTTTTCATCGTGCGGACCGGGTACGAGACGTCCTTGGCGAGTTCACTGATTGAAAGGTTTACACTGTTTACTTGGGTCTTCAGGGACTGGAGGAATGCCATTATAGTACGCTGAGGACAGTAAAAAAAAAAAAAAAAAAAAAATTAAAATTAAATTAGCTAAACGCAAGTGTACACGTGTATACCGCTATGCGTGAATAGATATTTTTATTATTATTTTATTAGAGTAAAAATCGACTCACTTTAAGTTGTCGAGATAAATTCTGCGAAGATTTTTAAGGTGACACGTGGTCTGCGGGTGAACTACGGAGACGAGTTGAACTAAAACAAAAATATTGTCTATTAATATTGAATAAAAATTGAGTTTGACACAATTGTATAATTTGTTTAATTAATTAAATTAACTCACTTTTATTTTTAGTAGATCCTGTAGTTGGGGATGGTTTGACGTAATTGAATATTGTGTTGAATGATGTGAATGAGTTGAATGTGATGAATGAATTCAGAACTGAAAAATATAATTCCTGTTAATTTTGTATAATACATAAACGAATGATATTTTAAAAACTATAGGCATTAGGCTCGAAGTAATAAGACTGCATATAATAATAATTATTATTATTAAATAAAACTCACTTTATTAGAACAGATATGTTGTAAGATTTAGAACTTGTTGATAGACGATATTAGGCGAAGAGGTCTGGTTTGCGATGGTGAAAATATACGACTGATTTGATATTCAGTGGCCAGCGGTCAAGTGTCCAAAATTATCGTCATCGACGGCCACCCCCACCTATACCGTTCGGCGTGCGCAATATTGAGCGGGTACAACGATTGACCGATTAATATACACACACATGTGTAAATTAGAGTGAAAAAGGTCGATCTTCGAGCGGCTCCTGCGCGATGTATACCGGAATGTGACGTCTCAACCACGTGCATCCGTCGGATTGTCCGACGGTCACTGTCTTGGCCATGTGCGTCCGCCCGACCGTCGAATCGTCTAACCGTAGCTGTCTAGGCCATGAGAACACAGATGACCATGTGAAAAAGGGTGATTCTCGAGCGGCTCCTGCGCGTGGTATACCGGAATGCGTCGTCTTGACCATGTGTGTCCGTCGGGTCACCGACGTAGGCTGGCCTACCCCGTCTATGCCCGTCGCCAGATGTGGCTATTTGTGTGGACTAAACTCGATATTCGTACCCATAATATAAGGGTGAAATATAATAATTCCGTGTATATTATATTATTCTACAAATTATTTTTAAAAGAATTTGTAAGGAATGTGGAGTTGGCCGTGAGACCGTGCGAACGTAGAACCCAGATGTAAATTATATAGGTATACATATACATAAATACACACATACACGCACACACACAAATATTTATATGTTGCAAGATTTAGAACTTGTTGATAGGCGGTGTTAGACAGCAGAGAGGACTGTTTTGTGATAGCGAAAAAATACGGCTGATTTAATATTCGATGGCCGATGGTCAGCTGACCAAAATTATTATCAACGTCCGCACCCGTCAACATCGTTCGATGTGTACAATATTTGACGGGTACACCGATTGATGTGAGACACATGTGTAGATTACAGACGAAATAAGGATTGACGGCTCTTGCGCGTTATATCGAGTTATTTTGACCTAAGCACGTGTGTCGGAGGTCCTTACGCACAGGAACCGAATGACTACGTCTTAAACGGTCGGTGGACTATTTTGTGTGTAATACATCGATTGATATGCATATGGACCCTTGATCGACTCCTGTACGTCTTACAGCTAATCGCTATGCATTGTCTTGACAATGTCCGAGCGTCGGACCATCACGACGCATGGTACCAACGTGACTCACATCACTTCTATGTGCAGCCAAATGCGACTTATTTGTGTGAAAAAACTCTATATTCACGCCCATAATATGAATACAGATATTTAGAGAATATAATATTGTATATAACGAGTCGAAATTATATTTACTCTAAAATTATATTTAAAAGGAGGATTATGGTATACACGACCGCCGGCGAGGTCTAGTAGAACCCTTGCAGACAATTAAAATACACAGCCACGAATATTTGTATAATAAAATTCGTTTCAAGATTAAATAATATAATATACACTTATTATAACAACAATTGACCTTTCTAAATAATAATAATAATAATAATAATAATAACATAAGTATTACAATATTGTCAAATGTTATACTTATGTTGTATATTCCATATGGGAGACTTGACATACAGTTTGTACAACTCTGATATATACAAGGTAAAATGAATAGCATATAGTGTGTGTCACGCTAACAGATAGTACATATTAAATACATATTATATTGTAAAGGTCCCCATACACTGCCGCGGTGGCGGTGGCGGTGACCTGATTTTTTTATAAGCTTTAAATGTTTAAATTTGTTTAAATGTTTAAAAGTTATTTCTGATAATCTTCACACAATATTGTAACCAAAATTATAAATAATATAATTAATTGTTATTTATTCATTACCATATAATTATACGAGTATACGACATAATTTAATGACCGTATGGGCTATAGGAAAATAATAATATTGTATAGATTTTATAGATTGGGTAATAGATATTATCTAAGCTCATTAGGAAGTCATTAGTATAGTTAGTATAGCTAGTATAGTAAAATAATAATAACTGCATTGACTGACCCAAAATAAAAAGGGAAAGAGGAGAATGCCTAAGCATTCCTGTAAGCTATAGGTAATTTTATCTTATGATAAGAACAGTAATTGCTTAAATGCGAACCCATACCATAATTTCATACCACGTTCAACTGTCGAAGGCACGTGTTTAAAAAGTTTAATCACATAATATTCGTGTATCCATTACTACGTACAAATATACAATGGACGTATATTTATCATCAGAATCAGAAGATGACGAAATTTTACTTTTGGCAGCAATAGTGGCAGATGATGAAGAACGTAAAAGGTATTTTTACTTTATATAATAATTGTAATTTAAAACAATTAAAAAAATATACTTCGTTATAGAAAGAAAATAAGAAAATGTTGGGTTCATAGTATTAATAAGGAACGAGAGATATCTGGAGAGTATTGTACTCTAATGCCTGAATTAAGAAAGGACCCAGAAAGGTTTCACATATATTTTAGAATGACTCCCGAGTGTTTCGATCAAATTTTGGGATGGATTATCGATGACATTCAAAAAATGCCAACAAACTTTCGTAATCCAATACCACCATCGGAACGGCTAGCGATTTCACTAAGGTATGATTTTGTAATATTATAACTGTATTTTACGAAACCAAAATATTATATTTAATTTTACATATAATAATACAATTAAAAAGTAGCTAGGGGTATTACATTTGATAAGTTTAGTTTAATGAATTTGAATTTTACAATTTTAGTTTTTATGGCACTTTAATCATAAATTATAATTGATGTATATTATAATTGCTAGCATGGTCTGCAGTTGACAAATTAATTACATCACTTGTAGGCTGGTATGTCTGCACATCATCTATAGGCTGGTATGTTAGTGGAGATGATTGATAATATTGACGATGTTCATTTTCTTCAATCTGTTACAATTCCAAATTTGTAACAATTTCTGTAATATTTTATTTTGCTATGGCTTGTCGTCTCGGAGAAAAAGTTTTAATTATTTTAGCATGGCTTAACATAAGCATTTCAACTGCATAAAGTGGGATCTTTTGTTTTTTATTCAAATGCTCTAACACTTTATCGACATTAGATTCGATTGGTACATCAACTTTTTCTCGTTCCAGTGATCTTTTTTTTCCTTTTTCTGGAATTTTTTCATTGCTTTTATCGTTTTCATAAATATTGTCCTGTATGTCTAGCCTTTCTTCGGAATCTACTACTGGAACATTAGACATTGTGCTAAAAACAAAATTATATTATCTAAATATTATTATTTAAATTATAAACTATTTTTAAAAATAATTTACATAATATATTAGATTTTTGTTTTATCATTATTACGTCTTATTAGTAATATTTTATTTACTATCTGCATGCGGAACAGAACATTTTAAAGTGCAGTTAAGTGGTCCGCAATATTGTAATCAAATTGATTAATAAAAAGTTTGTTTTTAAGTTTTAACACATTAATTTTTTACATAATCTATAATAATTTTTAATTTTTAACACAATATTTTCATATTACATATTTTGGTCGTATAAATATATATTATATTAAATTTTTGTATTTTAAACTCATAAACACATATAAATCATAGTCCTATTTATCACAAACAACGTACTAATTAATTTAATACCAAATTAAAGTTTTTCTTTTTAAAAATATTCATTTATTTATAGAAATACATACTTAGCGAAACTCAAATGTGGTTTTAAAAACTCCAAATGATTTGCCCAGGCCCAATATTTGTATGTATCCAAGTGCTTTCCTTTTGTAGCACCTGCAGCTTGACCAGTAGTTGTCTTATTTGCTCTTAAATGTTTTTGGTAATTATCTCTTAAGTTCCACTTTGTTTTTAAAGTTTCTCCTAACACAACCGTATAAATTAAAAAAAAATTAATATTCTTAAATATAATAAATATTTTACTTTTATTATTTATCTACCTATCTAATATTTAACTTTAAAATATATCTTATACAATTTTTAATTTTTTTTTAGATATTTTGCCACTGGTGACTCATTTTCGACAATAGGCCATAGTTTCCGTGTTGGGTTTTCTACTGTTAGTAACATTGTCACAGAGGTCAGTGAGTCTATTATTAAAGTTATGGGACCAATGTTTATGCCTGAACCTACCACGAACATTTGGGAAGAATCTGCACGAGGTTTTTACGAAAAATGGCAATTCCCCAATTGTATAGGTAGCATTGATGGGAAACATGTCACTATAAAATCTCCCAATAACAGTGGAACCCGAAATTTTTGCTATCTCAAAAAATTTTCAATTGTTTTGATGGCTATAGTCGATCCAAGCTATAAATTTATTTGTGTTGACGTTGGTGGATATGGTCGAAATTCAGATGGTGGTATTTTAGAGGAGTCAACTATGGGCAAACGACTAGAAGCTGGTACATTAAATGTACCACAAAATGCACCATTGCCTGGCCAAAGGGAAGATACGCCTATGGTTTTAATTGGAGATGAGGCATTTGCTCTAAAATCATATTTAATGAAGCCCTTTCCACGGAGACTATCAAGAAGTGATCCAAGGCTAGATAATTATAATTACAGACTATGCCGTGCAAGGCGTGTGGTTGAAAATGCTTTCGGCATTCTTACAAAAAAATGGAGGGTTTACAAAGGACCGATAGAGGTAAAGGAAGAAACTACTAAAAAAATTGTCTTAGCTACATGTATATTGCACAACTATCTTCGCGTGAACAATAGTGATGTAGATATAACCTCCGACGAAGATGAGTCAAGCGCAGGCTTTAGTCAGATTGAAGACAATAATCGAAGAGGAACCAATGAATCTTTACGCATACGGGAAAAATTTTTAAATTTTTTTAACTCTTAAAATATAAAATCTTCATTCTCAAGAAAAAAATTATTTAAAATTATTACTATTTTGAAAGGTATGATAAAAAAAAATATAAATTTAACTAAATGTTAAAATCATGTTTAATGTTTCAAAAATTATACACGTACTGCACCTATAAAATGTATAACAATTTAAAAACTATATATATTTATATATATAGGTGAGTTTTATTATCATACTCTGTTACATATTTACATATAGCTAAGTAGTGAGTAAATATTATAAAGTTAAATTAAAATAAAATGAAATTCAAAATAGTAAAATAATATTACCTTTTTCTCCATTCATTTCATGACTTATCACAGTGTCCCACACGTGATCTTTTTTTCTGGTGTCTCTAAATTCTGGCAATGTCATATCATACAGTATCGGATGTTTTTGGACAACCAATATTAACTTTTCTGTGTGGTGTTTTTTTGAATCAGACGTCATGATTGTGAAATACAATTATGTTTGACTTTTAACTACGCGTTTATACAACTGTCGGCCAAAACCAAACAAGAGCAACTAAACTTTGTCCACTACTTGTTTGAAAATGATAATAATAATAAATATATTAAATACAATTATTTCGCAGAAAAATGGTTTTCAAGTTCCAGAAATTTCCAAGTTTGGAATTAATGGCAGGTAGGCATACGATAACTATAAATACTATATTCAATACTATACTTAATACTATCTAATACTAAGATAATATAGAACAACTAAATAGTATATTTTGAATTCAAAGAATAGATATCGCATTTTTAATGCTTATTTATTAATTTGAATTTAATGTCAATGATATTAATATTATATATGATATTGTATGATGCAAATTGATATGCATCGTGATTGCTATATAATCGGTATAATTACTTCCAACAACGTACAAAATTTTCATAATAATTTTAAGTTCAAATAATAGACAATTATCATTACTCCCACCCCAGTATCCCAGCTCTGGTCTGGGCCACTAAAAAAACGGCGCGTGTGCCCCTGTTGCCCTGTACTTGTATTTTTTGTACAGCCACAACGTGCAACGCGGCGGTGAAATCGGTCATGCAGCAATTTACCGTCGCGTTATTTTACCGCCAGATCCACCGCAGGTTTCACCGCGGCGGTGTGTGGACCTAGTACTAAATATATGTGTACAATTTTACCGCCACCGCCACCGCGGCAGTGTGTGGGGACCTTAATGCATTACATTTACCATCTATATATCTATATATCAATATCGATATTCACATATAATATATTATATTATATACATATAACATGTATGTTGTGTATATATTTGGGTCGAAGCGGGTCATCCTTGTTGTATGGCTAGTAGGGGTTTATCGCCTTGGACATGTTCGACAGGAGGGGGAACAATATTATTTGTAAACCATCTGAGTAATGTAAAATTAGATTATATGTACATAGTAAGCGATTTAAATAAACGCTCATCGTAAACTCTATCATTCATGTTCATAGTATTAACATTTTTATTCACGGAGAAAAATATTTTTGTTTTCGACAACATAAAATGATTTCGATATTATTTTATATTATATAGGGGAAGACGGGGTATTACCGTATGCGGGGCAAAATCGTATAATCGGAATGTTATCAATAATTGTTATCATGGAGGTAAAATGAATACACTGATTTGAAACGTTTTGTTTGTTTATTTATTGAATATGATAGTGCACGTGTTTTGATATCACGTTTTCGAAATAAATACGTTTTATGTTATTACATTCAATTATTAATATATTATCAACATTTCAAATAGTGAATTTTTATATGTGAAAAAACTGTACAGGTACGTCTTATATATCATTCAATAGCTAATTAAGTGTAATATAAATTTGTAGTTTGAATACATTCATTAATTAATTTAATGTTTAATATGAAGCTCAATAACTTGTAATAGTCTTATGGGGCAAAATCGTATGGGGCAAAATCGTACGGTTATACACTGTACGGTTTTACTACATTGATAATTTGATAATTGCTATGGTTGAATTTAAACAATTTAATAGTATTGAAATGTTTTATTTTTATTAGAATGGTTCGTAATTACACAAGAAAAACAAACCGACAGTCTTGGTCTGAAGATAATATGAAACTCGCTATATTGGCTGTGTTAGAAGGTACAACCTATGATGCAGCGTCTGTTCGTCATGAAGTTCCTCGTTCAACACTACAGGACCGAGTAAATAAAGTAAAAGAAGGAAAATTAAATGTTCAACAGTGTGGATTAAAAGGTAAATTTCATAATTACACAATATTATGGTAATTAGATTGATAGTTTGATTATAAGAGATAAATTCTTATTAAGAAAACCATTTTTTTTTTTTCTAATATCAGATTATATTTGGTTATAATAGGGCGATTATTGAAAAATTGTCAATCATGTGTTGAAATAATTGTTTCTAATTAAAAATGCGATTTGTTATAGGTTTGGGACATTATCAAAAAGTATTTTCAATCGAACAAGAAAATGTTCTTGTACAATATTTAAAAGACATGGAAAGTCGTTTGTTCGGTTTAACACAAAATCATTTTAGAAAACTGGCCTTTGAACTTGCCGAAAGAAACAATATTGCTCATAATTTTAATAAAACAAATGGTTTAGCAGGTAAATTTAGCAATGATTATTTTAAAGTTTATTGTTATTTTATCTTTTAATTTTTTTATGCAGGTCAAGATTGGTTAAAAGGCTTTTTATTAAGACATCCAGAGTTGTCAGTACGAATCCCAGAACCAACTTCGGCTGTGAGAGCTATGGGGTTCAATCGACCAGTGGTGAATAGCTTTTATGATTTGTTAAAAAAAAGTTATGAGACTCATCACTTTAAGCCAGAACATATTTTTAATGTTGATGAAAGTGGATTGTCAAATGTAGCCAAAAGTAGAGCCAAAATAATTGCCCAAAAGGGACGAAGACAAGTTGGCAAACTGTCATCTGCTGAAAGAGGTCAAAATGTTACAGTGACCATTTGTTTTTCAGCATCGGGTTCTTATATTCCCCCATTATTAATATTTCCTAGAGTCAGATTAAATCCAGATTTTGAAGAAGAAGCACCACCTGGGTCATTGGTTGTTTGTCATCCATCAGGGTGGATGCAATCCGAAATATTTGTGCAGTGGCTTCATCATTTTATTAAGCATACACATCCCACTAAAGAAAATCCTATTTTATTGCTTTTAGATGGGCATGTCACTCATGTTAAAAACCTTGAAGTAATAGATGTAGCCCGCGAAAATAATATAGTAATTATTTGTTTTCCTCCCCATACAACTCACAAATTACAACCGTTAGATGTAAGCTTTATGGGTCCACTCAGTACATACTATAGCCAAGAGTTGGATTTGTGGTTGCTTAACCATCCAGGCCAAGTTGTTGGTCTTCGCCACATTTCTAAAATTTTTTGTGAAGCATATCTGAAAGCAGCAACTCCTAAAAATGCAATTTCTGGTTTTAGAAAAACTGGTATAGCTCCATTTAATTCAGACATATTTGATAATTCTGACTTTGCTCCAGCTGAAACTACTAATAATGTTGAAATGTCATTAGATACCCAAACACAACCTTGTTGTTCAGCTGATAATAATAGTGCTCTTGCATTACATTCTACTTCTCAACCTAGTTTCTCTGATAATACAATGAATACTGAGCACCCAGCAGATAATATTCAAAATGCATCTGTTTCAACTTTATTGACTCAAAATTTGGTAATGGAAACACCACATGCCACTTTTTCTTCAAATGAAAAACAGATTTTTACTGTATCTCCAGAAATTATTTTGCCAATACCAAAAGCTCAAAAAATTAACAGATCATCAAGAAGAAGAGGAAAGACAGCAATTATCACTGAAAGTCCATATAAAAAAGAACTCCAAGAAGCTAAAGCAAACGGAAAACCACTACCAAAAAAAAAACAAAAGAAA
Source organism: Diuraphis noxia (assembly GCF_037042655.1). Classification (NCBI taxonomy): domain Eukaryota; kingdom Metazoa; phylum Arthropoda; class Insecta; order Hemiptera; family Aphididae; genus Diuraphis; species Diuraphis noxia. The sequence continues at coordinate 67,724,569 of NW_028301711.1, forward strand.
AATAATATTAAAAAAAGATTATTCACTTCTACAGATGAAGAAGAAATTCACCCCAAAAAGCTATGCGTTTCAACTGATGATGATGACAGTGCCGACGAAGAATGTATATACTGCAGTATGCCATACAAAGAAGACTCAAAGGGAGAGAAATGGGTTAAATGTATTAATTGCAGTAGATGGTGTCATGAACTTTGTGGAGGAGTCGATAACTGGAAGACCTACATTTGTGATCTTTGCATAAAAAAAAATAAATAAAACATTATTGTTTGAGGTAATTTTTATTTCTTATGAGAAAAAAGTTGTTGTTTTATTTTAATAATTACATATTGTTTAAAATATTTATGTGCTAAGCAGGCATAACGTTAAGTTTTGTTATTATTTTTTTTGAAACAGTTATATAAAAGTTATTTTGGTATAGTAATTTATATTTTTTATAAAAAAATAAGGTTTTGTTTTATTTTAATGATTATATTATGCTGTTTACTATGTTTATATTCTAGCTAGAACTGCCAAAAAACTTTATTGTTTTAAGTTTTGTTATTATTTTTTTTTGAAACAGTTATATAAAAGTTATTTTGGTATAGTAATTTATATTTTAAATTTTTTATAAAAAAACAAGGTTTTATTTTATTTTAATGATTATATTATACTATTTACTATGTTTATGTTCTAACTAGAACTGCCAAACAATTTTTTTGTATTAAGTTTTTTTGTTATTTTTATTAAAAAGTAATTTTTTTTGGCCATTTTTATTTCTTTTATTAAAAGAAGATTTTGTTTTATTTCAATAAATGTATAGGTACTTGGGTAAGTTGTATTTGTTGTACTACTGCCAACAGGAGTAGGTTTTATCATATATTATATTGTGTTGTTATTGTTTTTAATTTGTTAACACTTTGAAGAATTAAAAACAATGTTTAGGTACATTTTTGACTAATAAAGATGAAAATATACATGATTTACTACCTACTGCTTAATATTAGTTAAACTTTACAAGTTAATCAAATAAAAGTTCAATACCAATTAATAATTTAGGTACCTACCAATGAATATACCTAATGTACTAAGTTTTTGTATATTAATTATCTTCATACGATTTTGCCCCACAGTACATACGGTTTTACCCCGCACCTGGGGTAAATCCGTATTTTTCCAAAAAAAAGTAAAAGACAAATTAAGCACATTTTTTTTAAAAAAATTTAAAAAAGTTTCAAATAAAAATTATAGGCCATAAGTTTATCTATATTAACCAATTTAAAAAATTTAATTTCGTTAACAATTGCATGATTTACAAGCCATGAAAGCTTAACCGTACGGTACTGCCCCGCCTTCCCCTATATTAAGGTTAAAGCGTGTCGGTCTTGTACATCGTATGACTAGTCAAGATGTATTGTATTGACCACGCTCGACCGTGGATCTGAGCGCAACCAAGCGATACCGCAAAATAACTCGCTTATGTACGACCAGATACATCTTATTTTAGTGAAAAACACAATAATCTTACACCATTATAATAATATGACTTAGAGTTTATACAGTAATATACTGTAATGTCATGTATACAGAAACGTAAATTATATTATTCTGCGAATTATTTTTTAAAAGGACGGCCACGAATGTAAGGTTCTAGTTTGAATGAGTAATAAAACCCGTGACATAATAAAAAAATATATAGGTGTTAAGGGTTAAATAATTTACTAATAACATCATACGATACATTGATGGGCATTTCTCATGCCAAGGTTATCATTTCAATTTTTTCATGAAATTCCACTATTCCAGTTCCATCTCGTGACAATAAGTCGTATTCGAATTTAAGCTGAAGTAAGACTTCAGCCTGCGAATACGTCGTCACCACGTCTTCGACCTCCCTCAACGTCGATGATGCACCCAAGTACGCCTAAGCATTTATTTATTTATTTATTTTTTAAATAATATAAGAGAAATATCGATTTTAGTACTTACAACATTTTCCGCTTTTAAAATCTGTCCTGTATCACCTTCAATATCACAATCCACGTACTCGATATAATTGGAACCGCGGAACAGTAGCAGTGCTACTGTCTGTTCCAAATTCCAATATTCGAAATGCTTCATTATTTCAACCCATAATTCGGTCACCATAGTATGACGATTTCCCCAATTTATCTGCGAGTAGTAGACCAAGTCGGCCTCCATCAAATTTAACGTGTCCCATAGTCTGTCTTCACTATTAAAAATAAATAAATAAATAAATAAACATATTTATGAAAACTTATTCTAATATGATAAATATAATTACTCAATTTCTTCTTCTCCGTCGGAATCGTTTCCAATTTCCATACGTTCATTGGGGAAGGGATGGTCGTTGTCTTCATCCTCATCTTCGTGATGAGAATTGCTAGATAATATAATTATAATTAATATAATATAATTTTTTTATGATAATATAATACTAAACATTGTACCTTATTTCCACACGAATGTTCAGTATGCACGTTAAAAATGTGAAAAACATTAATACAAAATCCATTTTATTAAACACTTCGAAATAATCTGTGTAAGACGGAAAGGAGATATATATTGTGTAGTAGATGCCGCGGAACAGACTGAATTAGTTTTAAGGTCCAGTGCGTATGTTGATTGTATACAGCATCCATTCTAGGGGTGTACGAGGGGTTTATACATATATATTGTGAGCTTATTATATTATAAAAAGTAACTTTACCAACTCTGACATTATGGAATATATAAATAAATACACTACATACTACATACTACATACCACTACTAGTAGTTAAGGTTGATCGTGATTTTAGATCAGCAGGCGTATAATTTGTCCAGTCCCTTTTGGTACATGGTGATGTAGAATGTAGATGGTATCGTTTGATTTACATCACACTCTTTAATAGATAAAATTTAATTATATATACAAATTTATATTAAATTATATATACATAATTATATAATAATTTATTATTAATTTACCAGTTGTATCAATATCAGCAGGATTTATCACTATTACATTTTCTCCGAGCATGTCTTCATCAATAGAACGAAGGCTATAATCAGTTTCCAAAACTCTATCTGAATCATGTATAGATTCTTCTCCTGTTATCCTTGTCTGTAATATTTCATCGACAGTTGAATTTATAGATGGACTGTTGAATAATTTTTGCGGTCCTCCTCCTGTACCTCGATGATATGCCTTTTCATCGGCATATTGCTTTTTAGTTGTACGTTTAATATTTTCGTACTTGTTCTTTAGAACAACAGCACTACGTGGATTATCAATGCACTGGCATTTAAATTCAACTTCGATTTTTGTCCATGCATCCTTTTTCATTCTAAAGAATATTAATATGTTATTATATATATTTTTTCAGTACATTATGTTATTTATAAATGTTGAAACTGTTATGGATAGTATATAGGTATAAGTAAATAAAAGTATAGTATTATATACTAAATATATATTTTCTTACTTGGCATTAACATTATCAGTCTTCATGCATTCAATAACTGATTGATGTTTTTTAACCAACGCAATTAATGCATCGACTTCAGTCGCAGAGAAATTAGATGTGCGTTTTAAAGTGTTCATAATTAAACTAATATTTATATAAATTTTACAAAATATTATTGACTACAGTCAACAATAGACAATAAACGTAAAATATAAATTACAAATCACTGAATGACTGAATAATAATTTATAATATACAAATTAATTATGATAACAATGATAACTTAAAACTAATTATTATAGTTGATACCAACTTGGAGATGAAAATATTGTAAATAAATGTATTATAATCAACACATCAAACTTTAATCGTTGATTAACTAATCAGAGTCAAATTGCCCACCGACTGTACAACGCACTGGAATTTAATCATTGATTAAAATTTGATCGACGATTAGTTAATCAATATTTAATCACGCAACGGTACAACTGGCCCTAAATGTGGTAAAGTGTTTGGACGCGCCGGAAGCATAAAATAATATTACGCGTGCCCGAACGCCAATGCTTTAGGGCACCACTAACACCTAGGGCGGAGAAATAATATGGAGATAGCTGGGTGTGTAGTGGTATAGTAGCTCAAACAGCAGTGGTCGGGGTTGCCGGGCAAATACTGTAGAACTACGTAATGCGTGTTGTGCGAAAGGTGTGTTTTTGTGTACGAGTGTGTTTATATGTGGATGTGTGTATAATTAATGAAACTAAAATAAAAAAATAAAGGGTAACATAATTGCTGGTAAATATATAGTTGTTGTACCTATAATACAAATAATAATAATAATAATAATAAAATCACAGCAACACAAATGTATAAAAATATAATAGGTATGTATAATAAATTAAAGCCCTTATGGCTATAACAGTATATAATATATGACGGCCCTTCTGGCCAAGTAAATGACAATAATATGACGGCAGCTATAAGAGCTGTAGCCCGTATAATTCAGTATATTATCAAGTATAAATGATACTAAATAATATATATAATACAGTTCACAGCAAAATTGATGGTAAAAATAAGAGTATAACTCACGGTAGCTATTAGAGCTACGTGAAAATACAAAAATACTAGCCCTTCTGGCTCAACAGAGTAATGCAAAATATACAGCCCTTCTGGCGCAATGGAATATAACAATAAATAATAATATAAGTTGTGTACGGCCCTTGTGGCACGATAGAATATATAATAATAAGTATAACGAATATAATAATTATATAAAATAAATAACTCACAGGTTGTCGGTGCACTGCTGGCCAGCCGCTACCTAGCTATATAATAAAAACTCACACACACACAGAAACAAAAAAAATATATAATATAAACGGCGATTAGCGCCGCACAAAAATAAAGATGTCGATTCGCGACTTACAATAAACTATATAAAAGTGGCGATTTGCGACGCACAAAATAAAATAAGTGGCGATTTGCGCCCGCACTATTTAAAAATATACGTGGCGATTTGCGCCCACAAAATAAATAACAATATTATATTATAGGTAAAGTAACAGTGGCGATTCGCGCACATAAAAATACAATATTATAAACGTCGTCAAAGACGAAACGGAACAGCCCGGAGGTTTTATTGCAACTCACAAAAATATACTGGCGTGAATAAAATATAATATATGCCTGTAATTAAACGACGGCTGTGTTAACTAATAATAATCGCGCAGCCGATGCGGCGGCAGCGGCGGTTATCTACATATTATATAATAATTCACGGTGCAATTAACAAGAATAAAACAATACAAAAATAACTACTAGGTATGTGCTCTGTGTGTGTGTGTCCAGCTATTACTCAAATACATATAGTTGCGCCGCAACAGTGTTGTTTCCAACTTATAGTAAATTAAAAACAAAAATTACAATGAACACATTACGTATATATAATTATATTATACGTATATGCGTAACACGGATTTACACGGTTTGCTTATAATATAATTAATATTTAATACCTATACGATCCTCCCAACTAGTAACTATCAAATCGTATTATATTTTTATATTATAATTATTTATTACAGTAATACAGTTTGTCTCAAGATTCAAGAATGGTATAATACATAGACAATTATATATTTATATTATACGTAATATGGTATAATATTAGGCAGTACAAGTTCATCCAAAGAGTATAAACATATAGCTGTATAACCACAGAATAGATTAAATCAGAAGGGACACTCTCAATGTAAACAAAAACGTGGCGGCCATGTTCCCGTTGGCTACTTTATCTATTTAGTGTTATCAGTTAAAAAACTGGCATCATAATCCATGGTTTAATTCAAAACATTTACATTAAGATTATTAAAAATCTTAGCAAAAGCATTTGTTACACGTTTTTTAGTGTGTACTGCTTTTTAACTGCAGTTAAAATAAGCAGAACATGTTCTGTTGTGATCTGTCGTCTGTACTTTTTGAATAATACTAAAGCATTATTATATAATAACATACTCTTTTTATATTTTTCCTTCTCAATCTATTTTCTTATTTTTAAATCATAATCTCAAGCTTGCCTTTAAACAATTGTGATCTATAAATTTCAAAACTACATTTTAACTTCTAATAAATAAAATATATATTTTGGTTAATAAAACGTGTATTTTTTTCCAATATATATTTAATATGAATACCTATTTAATCATATATTTGATTAATACTAATCTTATGCAGTTGCTAATTTTAAAATTAAGAACTTTAAGCAATTGGTAAGTAATTTGAAAAAAACTAGAGTTGGATCTATACATTTTTGGAAAAACATTGTATTTAACATTTTGTTTTTTTTTTGATATGGTTACACTGTTTAGCCAACGGGAAGATGGCCGCCACGTTTTTGAGTATTAAGTATGTTTACCGTGTTAATTTTTATCAGTGTCCAGGCTCTGATACTATGTTCCATTGGGTTTTATACAGAGCACATGATAAATTACAAGTTTGGAAAATTCGTAAAAAAACCATTGTCCCTACAGCTTACTTTTTTTGGCAATCGAATTAGGAATAGTATCAATGTCCATAGTATCATTTTTATTAGAGATGTGTCTCGGAGTGAAATTCTCAGCCTCTTTCATAATATCTTTCATATTAATAACATCATTATCATCATCAACGTCGCTAACTCCAGTAGACCTATCATTATTTTTGTACGTTGTTAAGCCAGCGTTGTTAATACCGTCCGTGACAGGCAATTTTTTCTCATCAGTATCTGATTTTAACATTTTATTAGAACTAATATTTATGGCATCATTGTCATCATTTGAAGGAATTTCAGAACCAATTGGTGCTGCAATAAATATATATTACTACATATGTTTTTAGACAGTATTTTTTTGTTTTAAAATATTATTTGAAATACATAACAATAAAAAAAAAAATATCTGTTTGACGGCAGCACTGGAGCTCTCGTGTCCCGACGGCGTTGACAAACCGTTCTTCGCAGGAAAATTTTTTCGTATGATCAATTTCCTTATCACACTTATACCATGGTAATGACCACGTTCGTGGTTATTATTTAAAACCACATCACTTATCACGTTATTATCATAGAACAGTATTATATATTGCAAGGTGGATTGAATTTATCTTATTTAATTTATCTATTGAATTTATTGAATTTATCAATCCACCTTGATATATTGTATATAAATTGTGATTGTAGATTTATTAATTGCTGCCAAATGTCATGATTTTGACGGGGAAATATGATTTATACGATTACCCATCAATGTATTTCGTAAGACATTAAGGGCCTGTTTTACAATCTCGGTTACACTTGAACCACTGATTTTACCGGCCGAGAATTCGGTGGTTTAGCCTGAGTTCAACTATTCAACTATTGTAATACGGGCCCTAATAATAAGAGCAATAAGAGGATAGTCAAAGCTGAACGTCGAAAATACCTATTCATTGCATTGTATTTTATCGCATTAATTGGGTCATAAAAATAAAAGTAGAGCACTCAACAATAAATTGGAGATTTCGGGGTTATCGGAAGATTGACTATTTTAGTAGTGTACTCCTTGTTAGTAAACTTTTCTTGTTTAGCCAGCACCGACTAGTAGATTTTCCGGTTTCCCAATTTTATGTTTTATTTTGACATACAATTTTTTTTATAAATTAGTATATTATTTTTAATATGATTTCCCGTGAGGTTAGGTGTTATTATTTGTTTAGTGTTTTCAAATTTTTTTTTTTTTTTGTTAAAGCAATTTATAAATGTCAATAATATTATTCATCAATAATTTATTATTAACAAAATGTCTGTGAATAAAATGTTGTCTTGGGTGTTGTGCAGTGTACTAAACCATGAAATATGAAAATACTAATATTTCAAAATATAATATAATATTGTGATAAGGATGTGATAAGGAAATGAATCATACGAAAAATTTTTCCTGCGAAGAACCGTTCGTATGGCGTTGTCCGTTATGATTATATCACAGATATATAAAAATACTAGATAGCCGACTCGGAAATGATTTTATGCCCACAAAATGGCCGAAATTCTCTTATCTAAGAGGTGAATGTTTACATTTTCACAACACTGATATCACACTATCATTGTTATCAATTTAATATTTTTCATATGAATATCCGACTTTCAAGTTCATGATTTATATAACTTACTTAAACTCAATTGTTATTCACTGACTCATACATTACTAGCCTATATATATTTTATTTTCGAAACATTATCACGCCTAGGTTAGAATAGTCCCCGTGACAGCTGATTGCGTAAGTTAATCAATACACGCGATGTCATAATGTAACGATTTTCTTTCAAAATATTCTCTAAGTTTTTTACCACTGATTGTATTCACTTTTTGACATGCCTTAAATACCGAGAATACTCTTTTCGTGACGTTCGAGAGGATACGTCAGTAAAATCAATTGGCTAAATTCGCAATGTTTGCTATTACGTAATATTACCGGCCCCCAGCACCGCGGATCACTTCCCCGCCCTAAACCATCTTAAATAATGGTTTGCAAAGAAAAGAAAAAATTTCAAAATTATCACAACATCTGGCTCTATACGATGAAATGTTTGAAATGCACGAAATCTTTCGCAAATTTTGCTTGTAAAGTACGCTCCGTCTCAAAAGATGGCGAGTAATCCCAGTATGGTGTACCCCGTCATCTCTGCGGTGCGGGGAGCCGGTAATATTACGTCAACTCGAAAATTGGGATTTTAGCCTACTATAACTTATTGATATTATTAACTAATCAAATGTCGAGGCATACGGGGAATATTTCGGTTCTTAGTGGAGGTCATACAGCGAATGTAACCAGAAAAAAAAACTTAGAGGATATCTCGAAAGAAAAACGTAAAACCACTACGGGCATTCGAATTTCTAACAGCGAATCGAAATATATTATCTCACGTGCGATCGCAGTAGAGAAACCTTTGTAAACACCCGAAAGACGATTTAAAATTTGAAACGAGGCCCAAAAAGGCCGGAAATTCTTAAAAAACGGATATAGTAACGACTATAATGATCATAATAAAATAATGACGACCGGTAGTTATCAGTATATTAAAGTGACTCATAAATCACCTTATCAAAAATAAGATAAATACGAGTAAATAAATCTTAAAAAAAAAAAACCACACTTGATCTCGGACGCGTGATTGAATAAAAGTGAAAGTAAGATTTCGGCATATGCACTGGTGCTGTCAGTGCAGTATGGTGGAAAACGATATTAGATAGTGGGCTATCTTATCAATTCTTATTGTGGTATCACTTTTCATCATTTACGGACAACAGCTGCTGCTTTACTGCCAGCAACCGGCTTTCCTTACCCTGGTCTCGGTTATTATAGTATGTGATATTCTGCCACACATGTGTTATCTCAACTTTAATCACATTTTCCGTTTTCTGTTTATTTAGTAAAGATGAAATTGAATATTTTTGGTACTTTTCTGTTATCCCTACTACCGCGAGTCTCAATTCTGTTATCTCGACTACCACGCCGGTGCCGAGACTACCGCGACTACTCAATTCTGTTATCTCGACTACTATTGTACTATCCAAATAGTTCCGTATTTTAATACATAATACCAAAGAACAAACACATGAATTGCCATCGTTTATTATCAGTAATCATATAAATTATCTTAAATCATGTATATACCATAAAATTATCACAAAACATCAAATTACAAATTCTAAAATTATCACAGCGTCAAAATACAAAATTATCACAGTTACAGTTGCAAAAGTCTAAAATGTATTATAATATAAAACAAAAAGTCGTCAAAATTATCAAAAAAACGTCAAAATACGATATTAAATAAATATAAATAAATTATCACAGTTACAGTTGCATAAGTCTAAAATTCTATTTTTGGTGACCAATTTTCGGAAATATTTTTTAATATGTATTCGAATGGTTCTCCTTGTTCTCCAATGTTTTGTCTCCAGATAAACTCCGCCAGATAAGACTCCAAATGATGGCGTCTGGTTCCCCTATGTTTTTTATTTCTCCATTTAGCGGAGCCCCAAAGACGTTCAATATGCTGAGTATGAATCCCAGTAACTGGGTCAACAAAGTTATTAGTATGATTGACTGTACCATGCGTGTATCCAGCTCTGGTTAATTCGTCTGTATCATATCCACGCCAACAGTCAGAATATATGGTTGTACCTACCTTTATATATTGTTTTATCGCAGTTGAAAGCGTTTCCTTGGTGCGATTAGGAACGACTCCTTCGTTTCGCGACAAATTCCCCCAAATATCCACTGTTGTGGTAGTATTCTTCCAGCATTATTCTTTCTTTTTGAAAACATACTTTCGTCGATTTCAACAATTTTTCCCGGTCCTCCGATTCGTGTTTGTTGATTTCGACTAATTGTTATAGTGCACACCTCACGCATGTAATTATTCCAATCAACTACCGTACAATGATTCATTTCCAAATGTCTTTCACAAAAATTAACGGAGGTTAATTCTGCACTCCAACAATATATAAACCGGAGTATGGTTAAAAAAGGCAGACGACTATTTTCAAACCAATTACCCATACGCATATTGGTTTTATGCTGACACGTTTTGACGTTGCATTTCCAAAAAATTTCATTTTTTCCGATGTACAGTTTTTTTTTATGACCGTTTTTGCAATCACGGTGTGTTGGAAGTAAACCCTTTTCTTGAAAAAATTCGAGAGCATCTTTTTCACTGTTTGGTAAATTCCATAGATTCATAATTATATTAAAATTAATAAATACAACGACGGATTATTTTAAAATAATACAACTGTCAGCAACGACGGCAATCGAGCGAACTGTAGTCCGGAGTCCGGACAGGTCCGGTAATCGCGACACCGGCGTGGTAGTCGAGATAACAGAATTGAGAAGTCGCGGTAGTCTCGACATCGAGCGGTAGTAGGGATAACAGAAAAGTACCATATTTTTTTGATATTTTGTAGTTTTATAATTATTTGTAGCTTTAGTTACTAGTAAAATAAACCATATGCCCTACAGCTATAAAAAATACGTCCCTGGAAAGGGTTAGAACTACGCTACCCTGTGAATACGTTTTTAAATATTTTAAATGATTATCACTCAAAATAATTCTCATAGAAATATTGAGAGCTAAAAAAGTTTGATAGCAATCTTCAGAAATAACATTCTTAAGTACTATTATTCCTGTGTACAAAAGAAACTGTCGAAAATCTGTTGCTTTCCAACGGTAAACATCTTCCAGTGGTCTTGGTTTGCGAGAAAAATCATTAGTTATATATTTTTTTTAAGCTTGGAAGAGATGTGGTAATTTGTTTACTCTTCCAACTTGGAATACGAATATTTATTGGTCCTTTACTTGACCACAGAAAAATAAGCTTACGCATTAAACCCAGACAAACCAAATGCATGTAATCCATAGAGAAGAGATCTACAATATTTATGTTGGGTATTAAAAATAGACATGATATTGTAGGTGAAGTGTGATGTTCTTCATTTGTCATTGAAATGTATTTATCATGAGTTCGTTTATTACAACCATTTTCAATATATGGAAAACACACACGATTACAAATAAACTCTCCTTGATTACATCTAGAGCAAGAAGAAAATCCCGAATGACCTTTAATGCCTAATATAAATGCCTTTGCTGGTGAATCACAACAGAATACATCAATAGAAAATTTTTTACAACATTATTAATTACTATTACTTCAGTATTCAATTGTATGATTTCTGAAATAAAATATTTAAGATAGTCATTGCTATCTTTTAATTTTTGATATCCATGATATATACCAATAGAGAAAACATATTTATGGTATGGCTGAATATAGGCTAAAATTGGCTTGCACTACTTTTTGATAATGGCAGACCATCAATACCAATAGCAAGTCTTATTATGTCTTCTAGAGGTAATGTTGATGAAAATCTTAAAATGCCATCAGCCAAACCAAAATTATAATAATTACCTGGTACCATATCATGTATATTTAGTAATGTGGAAGATCTTGAATTAAGTAACGATCTACAATCTTTAGGTAAAAATGTTATATTAGCATCACTTTTAAATAATTTTAACAATGCATTTACTGCATTTTGAGGTATATTAAAATCTATTGATCATTTTCCTAACTTTTGTTTTATTATATCTTGCATAGAATCTTGATAGTTATTTGGAGGATCTATAATAGTAATATCATTAGTATTATATTCAACTGAATTTGGCAAATTTGGACATTGAACTTCAAAAGTGCTGGTTTTATTTTTTAACAAATGATCATCCAAAACTGGCAATTTGAGAAATGAATTATTTTCTTCGATTTCACAATCATCATTTAATAATTCACGACTAAACAATTCCGATGGTTCCAAATTTTTGAAGAAGGTGGTATTTCATTGTATTCAGAAGTATCTAAATAATCCAATTCTTTTTGGATCTTTTGACGCTTAGTTCTATAACTGGTACCTCTCATATTCAACTAATTTAAAATAAATTGAAACCAATTATATGAATTATTGTTAAAATATCAATATCATTATTACTTCATTTCATCAATATCTACTAGAAGATGAAAATGCTTCATCAACAAAGGATCTATGTCAACACATCTTCATCGAGACAGATGTCTTTGCTGATAAAAGTCAATTTAAGCTTCTAGAATATCCTACAATACTAAAAGTGAATACAAAGACGTAAGTTAAAGAATTATAAAAAACAAAATTATAAAATAAATAAATATATTATGTATTTATTTATAAGTTATTACATGGATGTAAAAGGAATGTGGCTAGTAAGTCATTAGCGAAACATCTATATAAAATATATACTATGCAATCCTAAAATTAATGTTTTGATGTTTCAGTTATATACTCCATGGAATGGTATCTTATGGATATGGTCATTATGTGTCCCACGTAAGAAGGATCAATGGTGTATGGTGTAACGTCACAGAATTTTGTCACTATTTAATATTATTAATGTTTCCCTGAGCATACACTTTCCCATATCATAATTATTAATCGGAATTATTATTATACTAATCGCATGCCATTAATTATTATCATGAGCAATATTACGTAATACTCGATCCCCGACCCCCACAACACCTGCAGTGTCCGCTTGTCAACAGGCCGCCGCCGATGCCGGTCGCGATTGTCGTGTCCGTCTGTGCGCACCGACAGGGCAGTCTGTCATTCCCTAATTAATGTTATTTTCCCCTGATCATGCGACACTGACTTTCCCCACCAACGGCCGAAGACGACCAGGGCCCAACGGCCGAAGACGACCACTGACGCCTCGGTACTTACACTGTTACCGTTGAACTGAAAAGACTCCTAACAGTCTACTACGTCTCCCGGACTCCTTGCCGGATAACACTCACACAGTCACACGTGGACACCCACGATTTTTTTTTCAACGCAACCATTGTTTTCTTTTTGGTATTAAAACCGTGATCGAAATTCCAACATGATGGGCTGAGCATGCCAATGGGCCGTGGTGGCCATATGACCGGGGCTATGATGAGGCTCCTCTCCAAAAAGGATCGACGTTTCCAACGACCAGGTGGGCCATGTCGGCCACGTGTGCGCCGGCGACAGTTTGTCAGCCTACCCGTATCCCCGGAACGTCAACAACCACCTCAACAGTCAACATCGTGTCGTCTTGTAATGTATTAAGTTCTTTTTCCCCCCATACCCCTCTAAAATTTGGGTGTCATAATATTTCCTTCTCCCTCTCTCCTATTATATATATATTCTGTTTTACGCGACAGCTCGGGCGGTAACCCTATGGTTAGCCAAATGTTATTATTATATTATTAAATTTCAAACACCGTCGGTGTCACGCGGAACCTCGTGGGCCGACCTGAGTGTCGCAATTTATTATCATTACATAAATGTTTGCCATGTGTCCCCTTTTTCTTATACTAAACTGTATGCTCCCAAAATATTATTATGCTAATTTGTTTCCATCGTATCATTATTATGTATAATACAAATTGTTATTATTACTCTAAAATTCATTTTTTTTTATTTATTTATTGGTCACCTGTTTCCCTAGTTTTAAGTTATGGGTTATCCAAGTACTATTTGAAAATGGCGTTTCATTACCCCATAGTGTTAAAACCTACGAGTTCCGCTGCGACAATCTTAGGATCGTCACGCTGCGCGGCTCGTAGGTCACAACTTGGGTGTTCCCCTCAAGTTGTGGGTGTTTTGCGGAACCCTAGAAAGCTCCGTAATCTCACAATGGGAAACGCATAACGACCTGCAAAAAAAAAATTAAATCACCTATAAACGCTCAAAAAACAAGTGTGAACCTTCTTATATATATATTCAAGAAGAATTCTAACAATTATTTTACATTAATATTTAATAAAAAAAATACAAAATGTTTAAAAAAATATATATATGATTATTTTTGGAAATTAATTAATTTACCTAATCATACAAGGTAGGTACTAACTAATATTATTATGTCATATAAAAAAAAAACTAATGGTAAAATTAAAATAAATTAGCGTAGTAGGTAAGTCACTAAATCACTTATTTGATGAAAAAAAAATCGTTTGAAGGATTACCATACAATTGGACCTATGGGGAGAGATGAAAAGAAAAAAAAACGATTTGCAATTATTTGGCAGTATTTTGGTGTCGATCGGACAAAGTGGGGGGCTGGCTAAAAAATATAAAAACCTATTTGCAATTAGGGCAACTTGATTTGCAATTATTTGGCAGTATTTTGATGTCGATCGAACAAAGTGTGGGGGGGGGGGGCTGGCTAAAAAATTGAAAAATTCGTAAAAATATAAAAAACGATTTGCAATTAGGGAAACTCGATTTGCAATTTGCAATTATTTGGTAGTATTTTGATGTCGATCATAAAAAGTAGGGAGGCTACATGAAGTTGGCCCCCCAATTTTGAATTTGAGTTTACTCAAAACTGGATGATTTGCAATTAGCGAAACTCGATTTGCAATTATTTGGTGGTATTTTGAAGTTGAACGGACAAAGTGCGTTGTGGGGGGGGGGGGCAACTTCATGTACATGTGTATACGTCCATCATTACAGTCACCCCTCACCCAATTATCAATTTACGCCTAATTTAAAAAGTAACATGCATTGTTTTCCGAGCGTGCTCCCTCAAAATCCAAACTTGCTATTTCGAAGATGTCGCGTTTTTTTTTTTGCATTTCAATGTTTCTATTATTTCTACATTATTTCCCAAGATCATCGGTCGGTAGATTTTGAAATACATTCCCGTTACGTACGTCACGCTTTTTCAACACGATATTTTGTCATATTCTCTTCTTAAGCTTTTGTTTTGTACGTTAGGGACATTTCTTAAACAATTTTTGTACCATCTTAAGTGTACGGTATACACACTCCTACTAAAAATAACACAAACCTTCTGGAATTCCCGTGTTGCCGTATCATCGGGCACTAATTTTATATTTTCTTTAAAATGTCAAACTTTAGGCACATCACTATGGTTAAATTGTGTTTGATCTGCGGAAACGTTGATGGTGTTGATGGGGTTTTATTGCACAGGTTACAATAAATTTATTAAAAACTCAATCTAAACTCACACTAAAACTATTCATAATTTAATGGTTAAATTAGGTTTCCAGCGAATGACCGACAGAGGCGTCAGAGGGTGTTGTTTGTTGAGAACTGTGGTATAAATGCACAACGGATTTTGGCCAGCTCAAAACTGTGCTCCAGACATCATACTAGCATTGAGTATAGATAGTATAGATAGTATATATAGATAGTATACTATCTATACTCAATGGCTGGTGACCCGTTAGCCGTACACCCTTGGGACTGTCACACATTTAGTTTTATAATATTATTGTTATTTTTTTTTTATTGTTCAAATGTGTGCATCCTGAGGCGGTAGCGTTTTTGGTTCGAAGCCGCTAACGGACACCAGTTCTAAAGGTAATCAGCTGACGAGCTGCATATTATACTATTATTCACTATATCAGGTTTATGTGCTAATCAAGCACATGTTTTATATTATTCATTTGTTATACTATTCATTCATTATACTACTCATGTGCTAATCAAGCACTTAGTTTATATTATTTATTCATGTGCTAATCGAGCCCCTTTTATACCATATTAGATTCATGTTCAAGGTCATCATAATTACGTTATCGTTTATATTGGAATTAGACTATTTTGCTTTAACTGATTATTCAAGGCGTTTAATTACTACTGCTATTTGTCTTGCATCTCTTCTCATTTAAGGAGTTTTATCTGCCACAAATTCTACTATGTCTACGGATAATCTTAATTCACCTGTAGTCTCTGACCAGCAAATGTTGCTCAGATCTGCCAAGTCTTCAGTTCCGCCTTCAGTTCCGCCTTCACCCACCCCACTATCGTCTGAAGAATTTAATCGAGTAATTTCGGTCATGCGTAAAACTCAGGATGCTACTCTTGCTCAATGTAAGGCTCTATCCCTTTCATTCAATAAAAAGTTTTGTGAACTTCAAGCTAGTGTTGACTCACTAGCTTCACAAATTGTTGATGTAAGAGCAGACAATACCTCTCTTCGTAACGAACTTTCTTCTCTCAACAATAGGATCGGTGTTATTGAATCTGACGTGGGTAAATTGCCCTCCTCATCTGGGGACAATATTCCTCAGCTTCTTCAAGAACTATCAGAAAGAGAAAAATGTTCTTTTAATGCCATCGTCCACGGACTTATTGAATCTTCTGCTACTATACCAACTGTACGTTTATCTGATGACCTACAGCATCTGTCTGAGTCCATTCTACCACTTGCTATGTCTCTGCCTGCAGATGTGGAGATGATCAGGTTGGGTCGCACTATTGGTAAGAACCCTCGCCCATTAAAAGTCATATTTTCATCAAAGAACACTTCCCAACAATTCATTAAGGACTTTTTAACCGGTATGCGCTCTCGTGCTGCTACCGACCCACCATTGTTGGTGTCTGTTGTTCGTGATCGTACATTAATGGAACGTCAACAAGTACGTCAGGTTTATGCCGATTTGGAACAGCGTAGGAAGAACGGAGAAAATAATATAATGGTCAGACATTTCAACGGCGTTCCTTCCATTGTCCAGGCAAATAAGGATTTTCAATTAAACCATACTGCTCATCGTCATGTCACCCTTGCAAAAAACTAACCAGCTTGAACCACCCAGGGACCTGTGGTGACGTCAGTCAATCTTCATCATATCTCATCGATCCTCAATGTTTTCATTTGGTACCCCTGGCTTCATGTTATCTTTGTAAATTATCTGTTAATACATCTACTGAATTTTTTGATTTTGTATACCGCTTTAAAAATAATAATCATTTGAATTGTAATCTAAATAGTTTAAACATTTTCTACCAAAATGTCCGTGGGTTAAAAACTAAATTAAGTAATTTTAGAAGTTCTATTCCCCTTTTTATTTGTTATGATGTTATTATCCTCACAGAAACATGGCTCTCTTCTGACGTCCATGACTCTGAACTTGGGCTCATTGGCTATCAAATCTTCAGGGTCGACAGAAATTATCTTAACAGTAACTACTCACGAGGAGGTGGTGTTCTCATTGCAATCAAGTCTTATATTAAAACATCTCTTATCTGTACAAACCTTAACACGCTCGAGCAAGTATATACCCTTCTGTCCATTAATTCATTTAAAATTCTTATAGGTGCAGTTTACTTACCACCTATGTCCGCGCTCCCAGATTTTGAGGCCCATACCAGCTCTATCGAACACTTAATATCATCTACCAACCCTACATCTATTCTTCTCTGTGGTGACTATAATCTACCTCTTATTAAATGGTCTAAAAGCAACCAAGGTCTTTTTCGCATCTGGTACCATGTCTAACACTTCTACTCATCTTGTCGATTCTTTCTCGTACTATAATTTTTACCAGCTCAATCAAGTGCCTAATGCCCGTGGATGCCTTCTTGACCTTGTATTTTCTAGTTTTGACACACCTACTGTCCAACTTGCCAACACTCCAATCGTTTCTCCGGATTCTTACCACCCACCTTTGTTTGTATCTTTTCCATTTCCAACTCCGATAACTGCTCAAGACACACATAAATACCGTGATTATAAATCGGCTGATTATAAATCCATGCTCCGTTATCTAGGATCGTTTGATTGGGAAAATACTTTTTCGCTTTATTCGGTCGATGATTCTGCTGTTGTCTTTAACGATGCACTTCTAAGCTCTATTAATAAGTTTGTTCCCATCAAAGTTTTTTCACCTTCTAAATTTCCTCAATGGACATCCACAATTCTCAAAAATCTTATAATAACCAAGAAGAAAGCCCATGCAGTTTATAAGCGAACCAAGTCGATATCTGATTATCTTGTTTTCTCTGAATATAGAGCAAAATGTAAACGCCAATCAAAAGTTGATTACTCTGCTCATATTAGGCATACCGAGGAGGCCCTTTCATCTTCCCCCTCCAAATTCTGGAAATTTGTAAATAATCTAAAACAGAAACCTCAATTCCGTCATCACTCCATCTCGGTAATATTGCCTCAAATACTCCAACTGAATCAGCTAATCTGTTTTCAACTCATTTCTCCTCGACGTTCAACTCCTCGGCTTTCCAACTTCCACCATTTACTGGCTCATCTGAATACTTATCCTATGAACTTCCTTCCGATATAACGTTTACTGTCGACGATGTTTTTTCCGCTCTTAAATCGTTAAAAAATACTTACTCTAATGGTCCAGATGACATATCCGCTCAATGCTTGTACAATTGTCGTTTTTCTATTGCTTATCCAATTTATTTACTATTCAGGCGTTCATTAGATTTAGGTATTTTTCCTAAGGTTTGGAAAATATCTTCTATAGCACCTGTTCTGAAATCTGGTGACGCTTCTGATATCCAAAACTACAGACCAATTTCTATTATACCACATATTGGTAAATTATTTGAATCAATTGTATACTCCAGAATAAAGCGTAGTCTCAATCATCTTATTATAAGTGAGCAGCATGGTTTTAGATCGCATAAATCAACCGTAACAAGTGGTGTTGCCTTCTCTTCCTATTTATCAGAAGTTATCGAACACAGAGGTCAGGTAGATGTAATCTTTACAGACTTTAATAAAGCATTTGACACAGTGGACCACGATTGCCTAATAATGGTGTGCTTAAGTCTTTAGGCATTGGGAATCCCCTTCTATCTTGGTTGCACTCTTACATCACAGATAGAAAACAATTCATAAAAATCAAAAATGCTCTTTCGGAGTTAGCTGTGATACCATCTGGAGTCCCTCAAGGAGGCCACCTTAGTCCTCTTTTATTTATTCTGTTTGTAAACTCGATAACCAAATGGATCACTAAGGCTAAACTCCTTCTTTTTGCTGATGACATAAAAATATTCCTTAAAATAGACAATCTTAATCAATGTCATATCCTACAGTCAGAACTAGATATTTTTGCAAGTTGGGCGTACTCCATAGGTCTCAGCCTTAATATAAGCAAATGTCATGTTATGTCGTTTTCTAGGCAGCGATCTCCTATCCACCACAACTATTCTCTAAATGGCACTTCTCTTAACCGTGTCTTCCTCTATAAAGATCTTGGTATTCATTACTCACCAGCATTAAATTTTGAGCACCATATAAATGTCACTGTAGGTAAAGCTTTAAAAGTACTGGGTTTTATTAAACGCAATACTAATCAGTTTTCTTCGGCTCGTTGTCTTTGCACATTGTACTTCTCATTAGTACGTTCTATATTAGAATACGGTGTGGTGGTGTGGCATCCCTACCTAGCTAAAGACGAGCTAAGACTCGAGCGTGTACAAAATAGATTTCTTTCCTACATTGCCTACATAATGAAGATACCTCACCCTACGCATGACTATTCCTTAATTCGTAGTTCATTGGGAATACCAATGCTGTCAACTCGTCGACAAGATGCTGATGAGCACTTTATAACCTCGCTCCTAGGTGGCACCTTAGATGCACCCGATCTCCTCTCTAAAATATGTCTTCGTATCCCTTCCTTCTTCTCCAGAAATCACGCACTCTTCCAAATTCCAACTCACAATACATTATATGGACATAATCACCCCTTGCACAGAATGCTTCGTACTCTGAACAATCTTAATTTTGATTTTAATAAGTAATTAAATAATATAATTGTTATAAATATGTTGTATTATAGTTTTATATTACTAAATTAAGGTATTACCATTTAGTTTATATTATGTTGTGTTTTTTTTTTCCATATGTTCTAATTTTGTGTGTATTTGTATTATTATATTTTTGTTATATCTATTAATTTAAACTTAATCTGTTAATTAAAAATTGCCGTTTGGCGTTTATATATTATAAATAAATAAATAAATAAATTCATGTGCTAATCGAGCCCCTTTTATACCATATTAGATTCATGTTCTAATCAGAAACCTTGTACTATTATTATTAGCAAATAGCATTGTTGTATTATTATTTAAAGCCAAGAGGCTATATTATTATATTTATGTTATACTTAATTATCATAAACCTACATGGCAATTTATTATTTATTTACTCAATTAAAACACATTATTGTCATTATTCCCTAAAATAAAAATTAAAGAAACTGCCAACACACATTATTGATTTTCTTATTTTATATTTTTATAAGCATATCTATTATTCAGTCGTGAAGGCACTCCTTATTTAATATTAATAAGAGCTGACAGCGGCAACAAACTGAAATGATCAAAATAATATAAGTGATTAGGCAGTAGGTACTACATTTAATTAAAAAAATCTTTTGTATTTAATTTATATTTGGTAACAAAAAATAAAATTTATGTTGTAAATAAGAAATAATCAAAAATCATAACAAAAAATAAAAATTTAAATAAAACATAATGTCTAAAATTGGAGGATAATGCTAATATGATCTGTTGTATTTTGTATAATATAAATAATGTATAATTATGTACGCTAGTGTATCCAAAAAATTAGTTGGGGTACTCAGTCCCCCTGCGTCCCCCCTCAAGTCAACCATTGACTAGAGCTAAAACTTCGACGGACTAAACAGGCGTAAATTTCCGCTTAAAAAGTTAACCGGTATAGTTTTAAGAAATTTGGTGTATCAAACTAATTGAAAAATGCTTCACACTGTTTTGGTGTTTTTCGGCTATCGTAATGAGGTGGTCGAGTAATACCAATCTAGATTTGTCCCCACATAATTTTTAATATTTCCCATAAATGTACATTCTTTTATCATATTATATTACATATTATCACTTATAATGATAATTAATTCTAATCTTTATATTGTCAAAAAGTTCTCTGAAGTCGGAACGACTAACTGTACATTTTCTTTTAGTGATCATCATACCCTAATAAACTTATCATTTATTTAATTTCGATTTATTTCTAAAAATTCATTATTTTATGTGAAATTTGTCTGATGATAATATCACAGATTATATAAAACTTTTTTTTTATATAATCTGTAATAATATCATGGATAGTTACATTGAAGGTATGAACATTTTTAAATCCTTGATTCTGTATTGTTTTACAATAATGTATTAATGTACATAATATTTTAAATTAATATTAGTACCTATATTATTGAATTTATAATCCAAAAATCATTTTCAATTATAATTCCAGTTGACTGAGAACATTGTTGACAATGATAATCCCAAATAGGACTTAAAACGATACCATTGAAGGCTCTAAAATGTCCAGTAAATATTGCATTTTAAATTGTTTCATGAACTTAACTTGATGTATAATATGTGTATACTTTTTTTTAGACTTATCATTATCAACAGCTACAAAATTGTCTTTAACATTCAGAGGAACATAATGAGAAATTTAAAAAAAATAAAAAAGAGAAAAAATTCAACAGTGGTTATTAATTTCTAATGTGCAAGTCATTGTTATGAAAAATTGTGACAATTACTTACACAATTTTATGTCAAGATAGAGATGTGTCCAAGGTATTAGGTTGTATAAGATGGCAGTACTATGATTTGATTGAAAAAGCCATATTCGTAACAAGGCAAACAATTTCTTCACCTAAAGGTTAATTATTAATTTTAATAATAAAATAGATTGCTAAATGTTAGATTAAAATTAACAGTTCAAAGAAGATAAAACTAATTATAAAATGTTTATTCTTGTAGTTTAAATTCTTATATATTTTATAATTTATTATTACAACTTTTATAGATATATTGCATAAATCATCTGTAAGTTTGATCAGAGACGGATTTACACAATTGCCGTCCCTAGACAAATTTTTTTTTGCCGCCCCATTACTTAGAAAAAAACAAAATAACGAAATATGTAATCTATGGTTAGTATTTAGATAATAGATAATATATGTTCCGGCAGTCGTTCAATTATTTACTTGGACGTTTATTGTTATGTATTAGTATTATAAAATAATGAAGAAATTATATTAACAAGAATATTATGTTATACAAATATTAAATATTTTTAATTTTCCATCCTTCAAAGTAATCACCATACATAAGAAAATCAAAAAGAAACCTAGAGTATATTTTCAATAAAATATTAGCTTAAAATTGCCGCCCCTAAAAATTGGCAACCCTAGGCAACTGCCTACTTTGCCTGACGCTAAATACGCCACTGAGTTTGATGTAAGAATCAAGTAATTCTCCAACTTTTGAATTAATGCAAAAATCATTATTAAACAAAACAAAATTAACCATAAAACTCCTTGGATTGAGAAATTTTAGGGGAAAAAAAATGAACACTTACAATTATTAAAAATCAATGTAAAGCAATTCAATGATCGGTTAGTAAATAAGTATTAAATGCTCATTTTGAACATTTCTAATTAATCAATATTTAATTATGCCATTCAACAAACATTGGTTTATCAGTATAAGTAGTAAACACGTTACTTTTTAGCATGACTGTTGGTACATTAGTTTTTTACCCTTATACTTTTAATAATACATTTAAATGAGCGTGTTAAATGCAATAATCTTTATATGTTTCAATCAAATTCAGTACCTGTGGTATTGATACAAAATAATCTCTTAATGAGCTTGGTTCTTTTCTCTTTCATTTTAAATCTGAAAAATTGTGGTATAAATTAATTTTTATTTTAATAAAGTCCTTCACCAATTTAATAAATAAATGTTATCATAAATGTATTTGACAATTCTAATTTTATGTTTTGCATGTCTAAAAATCTTCAATTAATTGCCACAAGTGAAAAAACATACTAAATTACTGTTTTCTTCAAATGTTTCTCCAGCACATACATTAGTAATTGTAGCATGGCCTAATTTTACCATTTTAATTTGCAGCTAAGTTTTCAAAATATTTATTATACTCAATGCTAAGTGCATGACATGAAAAATCCCCATAAATTCTTTGTTTTGAATTGTAGTAAAAATTTCTATAATAATAGAATATTTAAAAATATTACTAGTTATGTATGTATTTTAAACTAATTTAGCAGTACATTTAGAAATCTAGATGAGTCATTGTCCTTCTCGACTTCATATTTGTCTTCTTCCACAAAACAAAATATTCAATAACTGTTTTGCAGTTTTTATAATTAATTTATTAATTAAAAAAATTTTAAGGAGGACCTAAGCCATCTTAATAAGGCCCATATTCATGTTAACAACTAATGATTTGATTCATATTGTACCTTGTAAATTCATTGTATTTATTCAATATTGTAGGCTAATTAACTTGTAATATGGATGAAACAATAAGTATTAATGATTAATTATTTGTTTTAGTTCTAGACAAGTTAAAAAAAAGAAGAAAGTTCATTGAAAACTCAAGAAGACCTTGTTAAATAGTTATAAGATACAAACAATACCGAACAACAAAAACTCGATGTATTAAAAAAAAATGTTCAATATACCTAGATTAGTTAGTTTTTTATTTTTGTCTTATCATTCTTAACTGTACTATATAGACGGGTCATTAAGACGGGAACTTAAAGACTATATTTTTGAGTATGAGTACACATTTTAATTTTTTTTATATCAGATATTTAATAGTTTAAAATTTTTATATTAAACAAATATTCTTAATTGTTGTATACATTTACTAAAAACAAACTTAAACTTTATTAAAACTGTGTTACTGTATTTATATTTTAATGCATTGGTAGTTTATCACAAATACAATTTCTTTTGGTTGAACCTGCTGTAGTTTCTTCTCACATTTTCTGTATAATTTCTAGTTGAAAACTATTAGCAATTTCATTTTTATCGTTATTTATTATCAGTGCCGTAAAAATCATAGGTGCAGGCGGTGCACAGCACTGGGGCCCACAGGGCCCCTAGGGCCCTTGGTGGATAGATGTCAATTTTTTTTTTAATTCGATTCATAATAATTTTATTATTATCTTGTATTTAACTTCATATAACAAAATGTAAAAGCCTGGTTCGTTATATTCTGTGGTTTTACTTGGAACCGCTTATCAAAATATTGAGAAAATTTACTCAGCCAAGAGTGACATAAATAGATATGTTGATTATTATACGCGATACCAATACACACACAAACTAACAATGTACTCGAGAATCAGAGCAGTCCGTTCTACGTAACTACGTTGTTCACCCCTGTCAATATAATAATATATTATACCGATACCGAATACCGATTGTCAGACGACAATACATTAATTATATTATTTTAACTATTGGCTAATAATTTTTTTGTAACTCTTAATATACAAAATTAAGATGCTCTAACAGCTTGTATAATTTTTTTGACAATTCCTGTAACTGTGGCTTCAGCTGAAAGATCTTTCTCCAAACTTAAATTAATAAAAATTACTAGAGGATTTCTACTTCCCATTTTCCCAAGAAAGATTAAGTAATATATTATCAGTATTAAGCATTGAAAGAGGTCGTACTGATGAAATAAATATTGAAAAATTATTGTTGATTTCACTAATGCTAAGGTTCGAAAGAATATGTTTTTATAATACTTAATAATATTATCATTATAAAATATGTAATAGCTATTATATTATAATAGAAATGATTATTTTTATTTTTATTGTTAGTGTTACATGAAAACTAAAATTGTTATTTTTATATTTATTATAAATCATGTTTGTAGGAACAATAATCATATTATATATTTTAAATATTAACTTATATCAATACTATGTGCCTATGTAGATTATTTAACAAGTTTTTTGTGTTAATAAAATCTACTCAATATAAAGTTGTGATCCTCTATACCTATTACCTACTACATTTAAGCTTTACATAGAATTGTTTCAATGTGAGAATTATATATTGGTTCTTTATAACGTAATATATCCACAAATACTAATACCTATCTAATAAGAAGCAAAAATGCCAATAATATGAAGTTAGTCTAACTTTTATATGTATCTCAAAAAAGGGGGGCCTATATGCATTTATTTTTACCTGGGTCTTTGACTCTAGTTACGGCACTGTTTATTATGATATGCTTTGTGAACACCATA